>NC_090193.1:23735876-24055876 GCF_024679245.1 Pseudorasbora parva
TCAGTTGGAATTTCCTCACTTCCCGGACTCTCTTGGCTGAAACTCTCTTTTTCTGTTCACACTCTTCCCTAAATGCATTACAGACGCAGAGGGTAACAGGACCCCTCAACCTTGTTATCAATGACACAGCCTGCACTGCACGCCTGTTAACAGATCCTAGTATGTCTTAATGTAATATTGATGAACTGTTACTAAAAGAAAGTGGGATCTGTTAAGCCACATTATTTCAATCTCTGAATTGATTTGGTGTGTATATTTAAAGGCGTTTGACAGTAATATCCTCTTGTTTTGTCCTCATTAACACTGATGCTGGTGTCCACTATAATGGAGAGATCTTTTTAAAAGCCATTTTTAACCATTTATAAGTGTGTTGTTAAATCCAAACCACAGTGGGTGATCAACTTTGACCTTTGGCCATGATTCTATATGACCATCCTCTTTATATAGTGTTTTTTTTTTAACCCTTTAGAATAATGGCATTAGTTAACAATAGTTAACTTCATTAGTTAACATTAACTAATAATGAACTGCACTTATAAAGCATTTATTTATCTTTGTTAATGTTAATTTCAACATTTGCTTATTCATTATTAAAACCTTATTAACATTAGTTTATGCGCCATAACATGAACAAACCATTAACAGCTGGATTTTTATGCACTAATGTTAACAAAGATGAACAAATACAGTAACAAAAAAACTGCTCATGGTTAGTTCGTTATACATTATAAATTAACTAATGTTAACTAATGACTATAATTCTTAAGCGTTACCGTTTTTTTTTTTTTTTGGTTTTTTTTTTTTACATACATTTAACGAAAATTAAGCACCAGGGTGAACCTTTGGAATATTTACCATTATCTTCTATTTTAATGGACAGATTTGTGTTTCTATTAAATTATAAAATTATATCTAAAAACGAATTATTTTTGTTTTGAAGAATAAAAAAAATCAGTCATTAGAGGGTTAAATAACCCCCCACACAATCTGTAATTATCATTTTTGAATATAAATCATATTATTCAAAAAAAAAAAAAAAAAAAAAAATATATATATATATATATATATATATATATATATATATATATATATATATATATATATATATATATATATATATATATATATTTGAAAAAAATCAAGGCCTTGATTTAACAATTTAACTGTATAATATTTACTAAGCATTTATGAAAATGAAAAAAATGAAAAACATTTTGTCCCTCAGAACAGATTTTCAGTTTGTTGGTGATATTTGTGCCTCCTATGATCTCAGATCTTGAGGAGAATATAAAAATATTTCTTACTAGTCTGACCATTAGAGTTGCTCACAAATGGCCATAAGTAAAACAAAAACAAAAAAACGCTAATTAAGTCGTTTGGAAAGAAAAGAGCACAAGAAAAGCAGAACAGGAAGAGAGAAGGAAAGAACCTAAAAAAATAACTAAAAAAAAAAGTCAGTTGAAATAAGGGCTTGAAATTGTAGTGAAGGTAATGAATGTGAATTTCTCTCTCTCTCTCTCTCTCTCTCTCTCTCTCTCTCTCTCTCTCTCTCTCTCTCTCTCTCTCTCTCTCTCTCTCTCTCTCTCTCTCTCTCTCTCTCTCTCTCTCTCTCTCTCTCTCTCGCTCGCTCGCTCGCTCGCTCGCTCGCTCGCTCGCTGTGTGTGTGTGTGGAGACTCCCGCTGAGCGAGCACAGCCTCACCACACACAAGGAGGTCTTTCTTCCCAACTCTGCATTCTGGTGTTGGTGCACCTGTACATGGTCATGTGAGCCAAAGCCTTTAATTAGAGATAGAAATTGCCAGTTCCTTTTGCTCTAAACCATTTCCAATGTCAAACATACGGCCGCTGTGGCCTCAATGCCACACTCTGTCTCTCTTCTTCTTTTCCTTCCTCTGTGCCTCTTTATTTTGCTTTCCCACTTTCTCTCTTGTGCCTCACTGACCCATACTTTTGGTCTTTGGTGGCAGCAGTAGCTCCTTGTAAAAGAACTGTCTAAAACACTTTACATCACAGTTTTCATAATTCATACGTCTACTAAGCTGTGACACCGTAACTATAACTCTATGGTAATTATGTCATAGCAATATGGTCAAAAGAAAAGAAAAGCTTTTGTCTAGTTTTAAACTGTCACTTAGCTGTATTTGTTTAAGAGCGTCTCTCATAGTCTTGTTTGAGCATTAGTGAATTTGTCATAATCAATTTATTTATTGTAATTTGTGATTTCTCATAACTGTAATACCTCAAAATCGCTGTTTTATATCTCAGTGTGACTTATTTTTTCATAAATGTGGCTATTTAAAATTGTGACTATTATGTTGTTTTAGCCGGTTCTTTTGCATGTCAGAAAAGAAGCAGTTATTTTAATCTGTGTTGTGGGTTGAATTTGTTTTTCAAACAATCAGACTAGAATGATTTAAAAGTTTCACTTGTTGTACAGATTAAAAAAAAAAGACCTTAAGTGGTATAAAAGCTGTAAGCTACTGTCTAATGCGGATTTTATGTGGTTGCTTGTGTATAAGTGAGTGTGTACATGCCTGTGTCAGTGTTAATGTGTATGTGTATTTTATTTCTCCGTGGCCTTGAGCCTTATGGAGTGAGGCTCCACACACCTGCTCATCTTCCAGTAGCAGTTTTAAACATTTACTTTGGTGTTATCTGAGTCGCTCTACAGAGGGAATAAAACCCAAAACAAAAAAAACTTTGACTGTCCCCAGGGCGCCTGTTTGAACTCCTGTCACTATTTAATGTGGGAAAATTACTAATGCCTAAATGTTTTTATTCATTTTTCAGCCTCTATAGTCACTATAGTATTCAGAATCAGCATCCAGATGCAATGAATAGACTGTTTTGCACCATTTAGTTTTTTGACTGAATGAAAATCATGATTTGTTTTTATATATATAGTTTTACTGAATGACATTCCCTCCATGTCCCTCTTTATCCACAGATATTTCCCAAATAGTCTTCTCGTTTCTTCACTGCTCCTCTTTTCTTTTTTTTTCTTCAAGCGAGATGCAAGTTTTGTGCTAGCAAGCGATGCAATGCGCCCTTTATGATATGGGTGGCAGTGCCATAGAAATCAGCCTCCTTTATTCCATCTCAGATAGCCATTGTTCATAAGAATCTGATGAATGAATTAGTTCATCATCAAGTTCCCTCATTTGATTTTAAATGAATGGAGAGTTTGGCCTTGAAGCCAAATGACTTTAATGAGGAAGGCTCTGAAAATGGCAAAGCAAGCAGTAAAGTGTTATCATGGCAGAGCCTCCTAAAAAGTCATTTATCAAGTTTTAATGTCTTGCTCTGCTATCCTCATTTCATACAGCTTTTTTATGGAGCGGGTCACTATGAAGCCCAGCAGAAATCAAGGGAATGATTGAAAGAGAATATGGGATGTTTCAGGAATCCTTTCAAAAGCTCCTTTCACCAAAATGTAAATTCATCGACTTATTGATAGATGTCAAACTTTTAAGTAGTCGAGTCATGCTCTTTGTCATTATACAGGTTTACATGAGTTTGTATTCATTTAAATATATTAACTGTATAGAAAAGCAAACAAAAGTGAATAATTAAAGCTGTGAATTAAAGCGATATAATACAAGATAAATATACAAAAGAATTAAACCTTACTGCATGAATTATGCAGTAAAATTGTATTAATTTGTTTAAAAGCTTAATATACTTTAATTACTTTTGGTTTTAATATAAAAGCTTAACATTTGAAATAATACTAATTAAAAAACTATTTGATTTAAAAAAAAAATACATTGCAAAAGTAAAAAAAAAAAAAAACTGTAAATAATTATAAATGGTATAGTGTGCATGGAATGAGTTGACCAAAGATGTATAATACACTTTTTAAATTAAAATACGCTTTAAAAAAACCCATCACCTTAAGCTAAGTGAATGCGCCTGTGTTTTGCTGTTTATTCTGTTTATTGTCTAGTCTCTTCTTCCAAGCCCAAATCTTTCACCTGGAAGCGGCACAGTGCAGCGATACTGGTTAAACACCCTGCCAAGAAGCGTTGGAGCAGAAAAACAGTCCCAGCTCCCTCTTTGCAGACCTGCGTTGTCAGAGCACAAAGCGCTCTCTCCCTGGGCCCCTCGGGAGCCTGGGAGAAATCACAGGCATCTGCAGACGTCAAAGACTCAACAGCCTTTACCAAACAAACAGAAGCCCAGCAGAGTGATGGAGAATGCGAGCAGAGGGAGGGTGAAATAGCGAAGGTAGCGAAAGAGAGCACCGGGATGAGTTTGAGTCAGAGCAACGGAGGCAGGCATCTCGGGAGAGGAGGGGATTGTGGGTACGGACAGATACGAAGTAGCCGAGTCAGAGAGGGTAAGAGAAAAGAGTCGAGAGGGAAGGGGGAAAGTGGGGCTGAAGTGGTTGGAGAGAGGGAACTGAGGGAGGGAGGGGGGGAAAGAAAGTGCAACGCTGAGATGTGTCAAGAAAGGGCGCCTGGGCCCCCCTGAGGAATGTTCCTTGTCTGCTTCACAACCCCAAGACCAGCAAAACCCTTTGCTTTGTAGAAAAAAGGAAGACAGGAGAGGTAGAGAGAAAAAAACAAGAGTGCACACTAGTGGAGTCCTTATAGAATTTCATCCTCTTGTTGCACAAAGCCAGGAATCCAACCAAGGGTTTTCTGTTTTTCAATCCCTCGAGTGTTCTTCACTTCAAATGGTCCCGCTCCACAGCCAGTCTACAGCTACTTCGGCCTGGGCTTGGGGAGGTGGCCCTGACAGACCCCTCTGCTGAACCTCGCTTTCTTTAATAGGGTGGTCTTATCTTTCTCTCTCTCTCTCTCGCTCTCTTTAAGGATACAGTAGACCTGAGGTTTCGCTTCAAAGCAACCGTTTAGATAGGATGTTCCCCAAATAGTGCATAGCAGGTTAAAAACTGGTCCTGACCAGCTCTATTGAAGCACCATGTGGCCCATCCTTTGGCTACAAGTATGTGGTTCAGTTTTAAGAAAACCAATTACCTTTAAAGTTCTTCGTCACAACTCATCCTGCTATGAGTGACGCCATTGATGTAGATATAAGCAACTGGAAAAAGTTTTTTTTTTTAACCTGGTGGACGATAAAGGGGATCAGGGGTCTCAGTTATAAAGCGCACATACAATTGGATTTGATCTAGCCTGGGAAAACCCAGACAACTTCTGGCAAATTTAGATTTGCTCTGCAAGTAGTCTGGCAAAGAGCTCATTCAAACCCATTTCCAATCCGTCAAAATCACATCACCAATCAGAAACGTTGGCACAGGCTTTACATGATCACGACTGCACAGTGACGCCGAAGCAGGATGCCGCTTTGGAAATATAATTCGTTCGAATCAGCTATCTCGTCTATTTTAAGCTATTAAAACTATTCCTTTTCGTTAAAACCCGATCAACGAACAACACTCGGGTCGCAGAAATGGATTACACCGGCTACTTTGAGGAGGAGGATGGGGAGTATGATCATGTGCTAACACACACACAGCAGCTCTGGATCTGGCTTTTTTGTGCTTCTTTCCTCAGACTAGATCTGGTAATCATGTAAAAAATGTAAATACTTGTAAATAAATAACTAGCGTAACTATGCTTAAGTCTGAAAATGTTCTAACACATCTGAAATGACTGAATTTAAATAATGTTTGAGAGACACAATTTTCCAAAGACTCCTCAATATTATTTTATTTTCAAAAAATTAGCAAATCGCGTTCTCATCGCAATACAAATACCTTACAACGGGGGCAAATGTGATCAGAGCTCAATGGTTTTTGTTCGACCGTCAATCTGAGATGTCTCAGTCGGTCTGAGATGCTATTTGGTTTTCGAAATTTTGTAAAAATGCTGATGGTGTGGCCGTGGACACCAGCTATTTTCATATTTATTTTAGAACAACGGCAAAAGGCATCAGGAGCCATTGCTACATCTTCCTCGAAATCACAAACAGAGAATTGCTGTCTCAGATGATTCTCAGTCTCTCTCACGCCGCATTCACACGGGGCATAGGCGTTAACGCTTGACGGAGGGCGTGGCTGAAGCTGGGTGCTGACGCGATCGTCATAGTGACAACAGCCAATCACATTAACTTGCCACTTGGACCAAAACACAACACAAAAAAGCGCCTTTTTATGACAGCTAGTCTGTGAGACGAAATGGATGCCGATTTGGTTGTATGTGCGAGTGCGATTGCCT
This sequence comes from Pseudorasbora parva, assembly GCF_024679245.1. Lineage (NCBI taxonomy): Eukaryota > Metazoa > Chordata > Actinopteri > Cypriniformes > Gobionidae > Pseudorasbora > Pseudorasbora parva. The sequence goes on from NC_090193.1 coordinate 23,742,060, forward strand.
GTGTAGTTGTTGTCAGCGCACTGCACAGGTGCACAAAGCTGTTAAGTACATTAAATCCTGAAAAAGCACCAACAGCGGGAAGAATATCACGTAGTGGTCTAGGAGCTGCGTCTGGATTTTTAACGGTCTATGGTCTGGATGGTTCACGGAGCAGTAATGAACGCAATTGGCTAGCGTCTGCTGTAGGATATTTGCATACGGCGATCTGATTGGATGACGCCTGCGCTGGCGCTTGAAAACTTGAGAATTCTTCAACTTCTGCCGCTTGCAACGCGAGTGAAGCGCCGCGACGGAACGCACAATTCAGTTCGGCAACGGATGATGTAACCATTCAAAGTAAATGGGAAGCGTTAACGCCTACGCCTACGCCCCGTGTGAATGCGGCGTCATAGGTCGCTCTGCATACGTCAACGTCCATTGGTGATCCCCCTTTGGAAATGATTTGCCAGACCATAACTCAGTTACTACTGAGAATGGTCTGGTTTTAACCAGGCTAGATTTGATACTAAATTCCATTTATTCTATGTCAAAAGTTAGGAAAAGTCGGGATTTATAAAGGTTTACAATATTCTTGTGTACACCAATTTAAGAGCATGCATACAAACTTTTTTTGTTTGTGTTCTGTTGATGGAGTCGATGCACTTTTTCGCATTGCACTTGATTTTAGGATGAACTGTGATTTTTATGAAGTAGGATGCATTTAGAAACTTTTATGTGCGTATAGATGTTTTATAAATGATAAAAGTTTTGACCACTTCTGAGTTTTGGGTTTAACTCTCATGAGGAGGAGTGAGAAGACAAGCAACCGCTTCCCTAATTAGTGGAGAGTTGAGAAAGAGTAGCACAAAATGGAGATGTGAAACACACCAGAGAGCAACACAGCCAGACTCCTCCTTTAGAGATGAACAAACATTGACAGCTTAATGTTGGTTATGGTTTAGAGCTGGTGCATATGGAGACCACATCGTTGTAAAGCTCTGACTCTTTTGATCAGATGGCCTACAGACAGGAGATGGCAGATGATTTCACTGTCTCTCTGACTTCCTCTTCTCTCTCCACACTCACTTTACATTCGACTTTCTTTGACTCTTTGGGAAAAGGATTTGGTTTGACGAGGAATGGGTCGAAATGTTCAACTGTCATTAGCCTATGTCAGTTTTTATATAAAAACCAGCCTATTTATACAGATTACGAAATCCACAATCTAGTCGATTTTGAAAATGTTAGCAATTTTACACTTTTCTACTGATGACTGGAGTTATATTTGGATCATAAGTGTTCCTAACAATTTCAGTTTTCTCTTGTCCTTGGTCTATATTGTGAGGGACACTTGACAGTTTTTCTTCCTGTGGTCATTGTATCATAACCCACCCCCACTTTTTATGTTATTACAACTCAGAATTACCCGTGTGCGTGTGACCCGTTTGCTTTACTCTTTGTTTTCTCTGGCACCGTCCACCATTAAGAGGCCGTAATGGACTCTGCAAATTGGTCATAATGGTAGCTTTAATTAAACTGTCCACGGCGCAGATGGAAAGAGTGGATAAAGGCATATAGATCTCAGATGTCTGGACAGATAGGCCATATTGAGTTGGCTGTCCTGATGGCAGATCATAGGTACCTGTGAGGTGGTCTAGACGCTCTAATTGGGTTTCTGCGTGTGAAATGCTAAGCATAGTGAGATGGGAAGTTTGGACGCTTTGACAGTCAGGGTGTTTGGCCTCTCTCCCGTCTCATTACTGTTGAAAACGGCCTTCTGTCCTGTACTCTGCGGACAGTAATGGCCGTATCACGTCCTCCGTGTGAAATGAAGCTCATTTGACCAATTGCAGCCAAACGTGTCAGCGGTCACAATGCCTAGGGCCCACTGGCACGAACAGGCTTTCTCATCTTCCCTTCAAACAGCTTAAGTCTAACGAACATAATGGTAGGGGAGGGAGAGTGTTAAATACAGGGATCATATCCCTTTTGGACAAGGATGCAAGGTGATGGGGGCCAGGCCTGAATCCAGCTTAATAACATCCAGTAAATCGAACATTTTCAGCCCATTGAAAGGTGTCATCGCTTAAAAGCATTCCACACTTTTAATTGTGGCCTGTCTCATTGTACGGAGGTCAGTGAAGAAGAAAGGTCAAGCTTGGTCACAAAACGCTGGTGGTGACGGAGGTGCAGGGGTTTTAGGGGGAGGTGTTAAGGGAGGGTAGTTGCCTAGCATCTGTGGACGACCTCAATAGATGCCGCGGCAATACCAAAAAAGACCTCCGGCGTGCTGGTTTCCTGTCGTACAATTGAAAAGCTGGCCTGGCTTTGAGGTTCTTACACGGTTAAGAGAAAGTAGTTGAGAGGACGTTTCTTTACTTGCTTTGTTGTGTTCGCTCAAAGCTCTCAGAAATGAAGAAAATAAGAACTTGGGAACTTTGATAATGGTCCTCGATAACTAATGTTTTTTCTCTTCATAAGATGTATGGTTTCATTTGTCACCAAAGTTGCCGTCTACGATTGGTTACACAAGCACATTTCTATAAGTAAAGGTTCATAGGAAGCGTAATGTATTTCACATGTGCTCCAAGATATTTCATATTCTTCATCTAATGATTTTTTCACACGTGGAGTCCTAATTCTGGAATGTGGGAATGTCATATTTATGGGAGGGTAATAAAACTAATTTATGGCTTTTCCAGGGAAACCTTTGAGAAGGCTAAAGAGGGCCGCCGTTAGTGTGCATTTACATACGTGTGTGTGCTGGTTTGCTTCTCTCTCTGTGTTTAGAGACATTAGGAGCAGTTGTGGCAACACACAGTCGCCTCTTCCTGCGTCTATCCAGTGCGTCTGTCTATCCAGAGCATCTCAGAGGGACTGCCAGCACAGCTGGGCTCAGATCAGTTCCAAACACACAGCCAGACCACAGTAGCACTGTCACCCAACACAGATCACATTTACTATAATCACAAACTCATATGGGAGTAATTGCAAGAACAACATGTTGTTAGAAAGAATCAGAGCAGTAGATTTTAATTTAAGCATTCATTTAAAAAAAATTCAAAACAAAAATAATCATTGGACAAAGCAACAAAAAGTGCAAAAATGAACAGCAACAAAAACAAATCACTGTCATACTGTAAGTTTTATTTGTATTTTTCTCCATCATATTCAATATAATCCATTTTAAAAGAGTTTTGAAAAATACATATTTGGAGTATCCTGAAATTTATGTCGTTATTGGCTAAAAATCTTGCATATTTTCAAATCAAATGTGACATGACAAATTTAAATAGCTTTTTGGAGCCCCTGGTCACAATGTTTATGGTTTATAAAAAGGAAAAAAAGTTAAACAAAGATTGTGACATTTATTAAAGATAATTTATATGGCAATAACGGCCAAAAAATGTAAATGTAAACAAACATTTTTATTTATAATTTTTCTCCATCATGTTTTGCCCTCTGACCGAGACTCATTTAGCCTCTTGTTTTGGCGAACATGCTCAAACATAATAGATTTGCACCAACAAACACTCACGTCCCACTGTCTAAAGTGCTGCCACAAAGCCACCTTTTATTCTTTGCCTGTAATTTCCACGGCCTGGGCAGTTCATAGGCAGTGCTTGAAGCACATCAAGCATTGACCTTCTTCTAGTCACCATGGCGATTATGAAAGATTCTCAGCTGGATACTAATGTGTGGGCATTTGGAGGTATAACTCCCTCAGAGCTGATTGACAAACCACTGGGGAGAGAGGGAGGAGAGGAGAGAAAGGAAGGAAAAGGAAGGGGACAGGGAAAAAATAGGGCAGGAGAATGGATTTAGTGATTCTGAGAAAGCCGTGAGGAGTGGGAGGGGGAGATTTAGGTAATAGTTGAAGTGGAGAGGAATGAAGGAAGGATGGAGAGAATGAGGGGCAGAAGGAGGAGGGTGGCAAGGGAGGGAATTTCAGTTTTGGAGCGCGAGGCAGAGGGAGGGCTTCTTTAGTCTTAGTACATTTCCTACTGGACTCCACGTCAGGAAACAGACATAATTGACACTAATTGGAATGTGTTTTTGCTGTATCAGCTCTAATCAACATATGAGGTGGAAAGAGTGTAAATTGTCAAGGACTGGTGCCACTTTTAACTTCTTAAAGGAACAGTTCCTCCAAAAATTAAACCTGTACACTCTAAAAACTTACTATGATTTACTCTTTTTTTTTTTCTTTTTTTTTTTTGGTGAAACATTTTTATATGTGCATTGTTTTAATCGAGTAAATGTACTAAATTTCTTCAGTGTGTAATAAATATTAATAATCTTGATTTGAATTAAGTAATATTTGTGGTTTTTGAAACAGATGGATTTAATTCTCCATTCTCAAATATTTTCATAAAAAAAAATCACAAATATACTAAGTATATACCAAGTGAATTGGTTATTCAAATACTAAATTCTTTTAGTGAAATTTTACTTACATTTTAAATATAACTCAAAATTTTAGACTTGTTTGATTTTGTTAGGTTTTTAGTCAATTTGTTTGGTATGTTCAACTCAAAACATAAAATTAATGATATTTAGAGATTTGATAAAGATTTGATGAAGTTGATAAAGTTAATGTTTACTGCGATATTTACTAAACCACTGGGTTGTTTTTTAGAGTGACTGCAAACACATCTACTATGTTCCTAAAACTTTTTTTTTTTTTTTTTTTTGAACAAATCTCTTATTCCACAGAGGCTGCATTTATATGATCGAAACTACAGTAAACTGTATTTATTTATTTGAGATTTTTGTTTTTGTTTTGGTGTTTTTAGGCATTTTTGGAGACTACTTATAGTCACAATATGCTTTTACTTTTACTGTGTGAAAAAAGCAGCTTAAAAATTTCTCAATATCTTTAGTTTTTTCTATGAAAATATAGTTATAGGCATTTGAAGCGATGAGTATACTCATCGCTTCAAATGCCTATAACTTTATACAACAGCCTGAAATTTAAGTTGTTAAATATTGACTAAAACCAAATCAAATGTGACATGATAAATTTAACTATGTAAATGCACCATATGGCTTTTTTTTTACCCCAATCACAATATGTCAATTTAAATTTGATTAAATTGATGTAAATAGATTACATGGATGTTCTTCAAAATATCTTTTGTGTTCCACAGAAAAATAGTCATATGATTTTGATACAGGTGAACTTTTCCTTTAACCAAGCTGAATACACATGCACACTTACATACTCACTAAGCCCAATTTCCTTGCCTTCAATGCCCACTTAGAACTCTGTATTGTGCCGTGTAATGCCGAGGCCTAACCTTACGCCATCCCAGAAGCCCCCGCTCTGCACTCAAGCTTAAGAGACCCCTCAGCTCTCTATCTCTGTCCTCCCATCGGCCCTCTCCAGACTCCAAAAAATGGAGAACCCCCAGGGGAAACAAAAAGACGAAGAAAAAAGCTAAAGAAATATGCGCAGCACCACTCTCAAAGTTGTTGCCCTGGTAACTGGTGAGGGCGAGGGACTGCAAACAATGAAGCCAGATCCCTTTTTAAGTGTTGCTAATTAGCTTGCCTCCGCTTGCTCTTTGTGTTTGCCATCTTAAAAAGAGACTAAAGTCAACAGGGAGAGGCGTCATTGGAGAAGAGAAGAGAGAGAATGTTGGTTTCTATTTTTCTTCTCCTTAATAGCCAAGGGTGGAGATAGAAGCGAGATGAAGGCCGCTTTGTGCCGAGTGACGCGGATTGATGATATAGATTGATGCTACCGATGTAATTGAATATTGATGAAGAACATGTGAAACCTGGAGCTGGTTTCATTTTGTTAAAGGTTTGTTTTCCCAGTGCTGAAAGAAAGTGTGTTTGCTTTATCACATACAGATTGTGTATCATTATAGGAGATTTTAAGTTTCCTATGTGGACACGACAGTAGTTTCTTCTCTTTCGCTCTTGGTTTTTGTGCTTGAAGATGTGAAACGTGGCCTCGCAGCACTCTGTTTCCTTTCAGTGCGATTTATTCCCTTCAAAACCACCCCGCTCCCATTTAAACACAGATGGCAGAAACTTTTCAATTCAATGTGTCGTTTATCCCTTTTGATTATTTTCTAAAGATCAGTATCACTTTAGCCACTACCAGGTGTAAAATCAAAATCAGACTAAAAGCATGAGCTTTATTTTTTTAGTTCTTCTCCAAGCAAGTGGTTTCAAGTTCTCCTCCGTTTAAACAATACACCGCATGTGTCTTTTTTTCTTGCTAGCTTGCTTTTGGCATTACCGAGTGTGTATTATTAATTTTTTCTTTATTAATAATAACACAGAAATGCGTTCCATATGTGTGGTTTGGACGGGAAGCCCTGCTGCCAGTTAGCACTATCCTCATCATGGAGACCAGGTCAGTCTGTTTAGCATGTGTTTGTAGGAGGATGGGTTTTGGACGGCTTCCCATTGGGCTAGGTCACTCAAGCCATGACTCGCATCAAACCCCAACACCTTCCTATTGCCCCGGACCATCCCTGCAGACTCACTCCAAGATCTTGAAAAGCTCTCAAATACGACAAGACCTTGAAAGTCCATTTTTGCTTATTAGTTTTTGCAGTCCACACAGCATAGAGAGGTTGAAACCCTATCAAGTAGAACTTTGTTTGGCTGCCAGAAGGGCGGTGTTAAGAAAACCACAGCAAAACTGCCGTGCAATTGCCATCAATTAGCCGGCTGTGCGGCTGCCGAGGCTGGAGGATTTTGAGACGACCCGTATCCTGAACTCTCCAAGCTCTCTCTCTCTCTCTCTGAGCTGTCTCAACGCTGAACTCTCACTAATGCTGTGGTCCTCAGCACTACAAAGTGAGCTCGCTGTGCCAACAACGAGGTAATGATGCCCAGAGAGCCCAGCCATAGTGGATTACACTTCCTCTTTTGCTCTTTCAGTGTGGGACATGGGGATAAGTTACTACCGAGAGAGACACCAGGTACATATGAGCTCATTTGAGCCTCTTTCACTGTTTGCCTTACTCTAATGGGTTCAACAGCCATGAAATCCTCGCAATCTTTTTCACAGTTTTCAAAAACAAAATCTCTCTGACATACGAAACACTGCTGCTATCGTGTTGCAGCCCATATTTACTTCTTTTTTTTTCAGCAGGCTTTTTGTTTTAACATTTTTGGGGACTTAGAGGTGAGCAACGCACATCTGGAAAGCAGCAGAGGCAGCAAGTTTCAAACAGGTCCCCTTTGTGAAAAATAGGATGTGAAAAAAAAAAGAAAAAAAAAAAAGCGAAAGCGGTCAGGGTTTTCAAACATTACAGCATATTTTAAAGTTTTTTCCTCCCTTAGTTTTATTTTTTTATTGCCTTGGCTCCAATTCACCCTTTCCTCATTTTAATGGCCAATGGGAGTCTGCTGTAGCCGTTTAAATTTTAAGGTTTTGCTATAGCCTTTATATTGCGGAAACATTACATTAAATGGCAAAAAGGGACAGCGGCGGGTGTTTTCAGATGATTTCGGCATTGAATAATTCACTTGATTTTGCCATTTTCAGATGCGTGTTCTAATGGATCTGAACAAAAACAAATGTGACGAGTGACTGCGAACCGCATGATGGAACAGGAAGTGGCAAATTAAATCCAGCTTGGGCCAAAAAGGAGCGAGAGGGAGGGGGAAAAAAAGGGGAGAAATATGGTCAGAAGTGCAGTTTATTTGAAACCCACCGTGAAATTGGACAGCTCTCCAGGCTACGACTGTAATGAGTCATGGGGACCAAGTTAAGATCTACGAAACCTTGGCCCGGGTCCGTAAACCCGATCTCGTCGTACAATCCACACCTCGTCCTGTAGCCCGGGGTGGACAGCTGCTAACAGGCCCAGTATGTCTGCCTGCAGCCGCTGTAGACGAAGCTCATTTGGTCACCAGCTGTGTCGGAACGTTCCAGCATCAAAATATAGAGTAAGTCTGGCAAACAATAATTCATCCTTTAGCGATTATGGGCTAAGATAGTCTCTATCTGTGGCCTGGCCAACGCTCCATAATCGATGGTGCGTAGCACTTTCGATCGTGCGGACAAACACCCGTGGTGGCAGATTCCTCTGGCAGCTGACATTGATGCATTTGATACATTACAAGCAACTGCTACCGAAAGCCACACTTCACGTAAATATGCCATTCAGATACAAAGCAATCCCACAAGTTGTCACACTCATGAGTAATAAAGTGGCTGCCGTCAGGAGTGGCGAAAGGAAAGGAGCGGGCGCATTGTGTGTCTGTAGTTACTCAGAGCTTGAAGAGGTTGTACAAGCAGGTATGATTATTTTTGCCAAATCCCTCACATGAGTGACGTTTTGGATGCCGGCTTATATTACATCTGTGAAACTTTTCTTTCATCTCGCCCCCCCCCCCCCCCTTCTTCTGTTTCTCATATGCAATGCAAGCAAACAGAAACACCTCAAGACTTCATTTTTAGACACATTACAAGGAGAAAGCTGAACTTCCTAATTCCAGGAGGATCAAGCCGAACTTTAAAAGAAGCAGCTTTTGGCATAGCTTTACTTTTCCTTTAAGGTTGAATGGCACCGGTTGGGGGAAAAATGGGTGCCTTTGTCTTCCTCTCTCCGCTCCTGATTCGGAGGTGGCTATCATGCAGGGTGCATGCTGAACAAAAGCACCCGAGTGTAACAAGTCCTCCCGGTTTGTACCGCTGAAAGAAGGTTAAGTTTGGTTCTATTTTTTTCTTTCCCCGATGCGATGCAGGATGTTTTTTTTTTCTCTAAACGTTCACATTCCAGTCCCGCCTTAAACACCGTTGATGTTGAGTGAGGGGAAAATAAGCTTTGGCTAGTTATTTATGAACTGCTATTTTGTAAATTGGAAATATATTCTGTCTTCACACCCTTAAAATAGATTTTTTGTGGTGTGTTTGGGTTTGTTTGTAGAGCGTCTGACCACATCTGTTCGTGCATGTGGTTGTAGCATGAGGTAGGTAACATTACTCGCATGAAGAGCACACCCTGTTGCTTTCCTAAACAGTGTGAACAAATTACAGAGTACTTTTGAAATGCCTCCCCCCCCCATTTTAATAGAAAACTGACCTCACCTATTTGCGTTTAGTCTGAAGTTAAATTACAAGGCGCTGCAACATGAAAATGTGTTTGAATATGTTATTTATTTATTTGTTTATAATAAAACATAGCAACTGATAATCACATATCTCTTTATCTCTGTGAAGTCGGCAAAGGCGCCGGCGACTTAACCTCGTCTCAGTTGTTACTATCACAGCGAGATACAAAGACCCTAAAAAACCCTAGGAGTCTCAACACAGTCTAACACTGTGCTAATATTTGTCAAATCTGCATTCAAATACCTGTGATTTTCACTATTTAAATTTCTTATCAATTTCTTGTACTTATATCAACATTTATCTTATCTTCTCATTTATTCTAAGGAATATTGGTATAAACATTTAAGTCCCAGTTTAATGCTTTAATGAAAGGCAACTTATAGCACCTTTATGTCTACTGTAATACAAAAGAGCAACCTGTGAGCATAACAGGGTTTATAACTTTGGTGGCGTTTTGTTTTCTTATATATATTTTTTTAAATATTTTGTTTTTGAAGAAGTTGTGTGAGATAAAACAAGTTATTGTCAAGGCACATAATACCTCAAAGCCGATTCGAGCGCGGATAAATATGCCATTTGGCAGTTGAAGCCAGAGTGCAAGTGGAACATGTTGACAGGGGTTTATTTAAGAATGAATTAAAAACGCAGCACCATAGCCCTGAGGGAGGCCACCACTGTTCCTTCGTTGACCTCTTCTAAAAGGGTCCTCACTAGCCAACTATAAATAACTGCACATCATATCCAACTCTGATTGGAGGTCAGCACAGAGGCAGGGGTTTGATTGGTCGAGTGTAGCCAGCAGCTGTTTCATAAAGCTGGTGTAGACAGGGTTATATGAAAGACAAAATTACATATCTTTAATATCTCAAATGTTTCTCCTAGAATGCAATGAGATTTTTCTGAGAAAAGTCTCATTTGTTTTGCTAAGACTTAAGGTAAAGCCTCTCGTGTGTCTCAAGTTTCATAAGAGATCTCAACCATATCTAAGATTGTCTACTGTCCACATTAATTTGTTCTTTAAAAAAACTTTAGTTCTAAAGTTTAGTTTGTCTCTGTTACTCTTATATGAAGGATTAGTCTTTGTTTCTTATTCCCGCCTCTTTCTACCTTCATCTCCATCAATATCTCCTGAGCTTCTCCCAGAATACAGTGGCAGTCTCAGTCTGTCTTCAGCTCTGGATCCGCCAACTCCAGTAACATGATTCCCTCTGACCCTTCGTGCCACCTTGGCCCCCCTAACACTACGCCGCCATCCACCCACCCACACCCATGGACGGCCCACCGTGGGCTCTGTTTTTCTACGGGGGCGGTTGCGGGGGGACGTTGCAGGCGTCAACAATGGTTCTCTGTCAGTGATGATGGATCATTCCAGCATATGGTGCCCACCTGTCCGCGGAGGAGCCGACTTCACTGTTTAGATTTACAGGAGAGAGAGAAAAAGCGAGCGAGCGCCCCGTGTTCTGCCCTCTCCCTCATTCTCACTCCCACAAACATAGGCGGATTAGGGCTCCGATTCATCACCTCCCAGCCGTGTTTACTTAAGCAACCTGAGCGTAATGAATAGAAGCTGGGACATCCAGGAAAGAGGCGCGCAATCACCCCTGTTTGTGTGTTTTACCACGTTGTTTTGGAATGTCTGTCCTAGAGCGGCTCAAAAATTTCATCTGCCATATTATTATTGGACGCTGGCACGTCTGTGCGCACAGACGCGACTGTCACAACTTCGCTAGAACGAGAGCGAGTCGTACTGCGTGCGTATGCCAAAACGAATTCTTCCCTGTTATTTTCCCATAATGGACCTTCACCCGTAAGCCCCCTCCTTCCCTCTCTCCTGCAAAAAGTAAAGAAACCCAGTTGTCAGCCATTTTTTTTAAGCCTGTTAAAGAGGGGAGGGTGAGAGCCAAGAGAAAAAAGGAAAAGAAAGATGGGAGGGAGGGAAGAAGAGGGAGCCCCCTGCTAAATCTTCCTACACCCACCCCTCTGACCACCCTACACCCTCCAGCCCCCCACCCCACCCAACGACCCTGCTGAATTAAAAAATGCTCTGTTATTAAAGGCAATGTCAGGAGTGTTGATTTACGGGGGGGGCGATGACAAGTCAGAAGAACTCACACACTGTGCTGCTAAGGCCGCCAAGCTGGGCTCTGACCTCTTCACCCTCCCCTTCCCCTCTCTCACTCGCTCTCGCTCTGGCTCGTCCGACCGCCCGCCCTGCACTGCAATAAAACCTGTCTAACTCAACAGCACAATGGAACTGTTGTTGGATCCGACCAGCCACGGCCTCCCTCATACTTTCTTTAAAGGTGCAGCGCTCACCAGCGAATGCAACGAGGCTTTGGGGCGGACGGGAGAGAGACATAAGATGAAAGTAGGTGAGCGAGAAGAAAGAAGCAACTCGTGTTCCTTTTTGAAATCTGGATGTGTTTTTCAGTCTGCTTAGATGTATGGATGGAAGTTATAAAGCATTTCCCCCCCTGTTTGTACTCCAAATCTTTTTTTAACCTCCACTGTTCGTGAAAGCAATAAAATTGGCAAGTCAGACTCAATAGATTCTCCAGCCGCAGAACGAAGGCTCTCCCCTGTTGCTCAGAGAGACCCGCCGCCCCAGTCGCTCTCATTCTGGGCCAGTTTAGTGCCGCCAGCCTCCGGTCCCACTGCTGATCTCAGTGCATTATGATTAAGACCAGCCGTGCTGACCACTTGTTCTTTGCTAGGTATTGTGCATGTCTCCTTAAATAGAGGTTCACCGCATTTTTTTTTTTTTTTTTGTCATTTTTTTTCCGCCATGCCATTCCAAACTTTTTTTCAAACATATTTTCTTTTTTCAGTGCAGCATAAAACAGAATGCTAGAAAGAATATCCGAGCAGCTTGTTTCCATGCAACAAAAACAAAAAGTTGAATTTTTTAAAATTTTTAATATAAAAGAAATCATAAAATGGCCCAATACAATTTGAGTACTACATCTGCTTCTAATATTTCAAATCCCTGTCTGTTTCTCACATATTATGACTTACTGTAGCTTAGAAAATGTCTTTGTTCATTGTTATATTATTTTCTTTTTTCAGTGCAGCACCAAATTAGACAGAGGTGGACAGTAACTAAGTACATTTACTTGAGTACTGTACTTAAGTACACTTTGTTAGTATCTGTACTTTACCTGAGTATTATTTTTTTCTGGAAATGTATGACTTCACTAAATTTGAAAGACAAATATCGTACTTTTTACTTCACTACATTTTTATCAAGGTCCTCAAAGTCAAAAGTCGTTTCTGTAGCAGCTTTGAAAGTCAGAGGATTATTATTGTAATAAATCCAAACACCTTTTTTATTATTATTTTGCAGAAAGCCCTTCAGGAATCACTCTTGTAGGGTAACGTGAAGTTCAATGAACATCCCAACACTGAGCTTATAGCAAAATGGAAGAAGACTGATATTAAAATGCTCATTTTGTTGAGTGTTTACATAAACAAAGTTGATTATGTCTTAAGTGAATGTAAACAGTTGGGAAACTATCAGATGTGTATCAGTGTATATGATCCGTGCATTCAGCCCTAAAGTGACAGAAGCGTTGTAAATAGCATTGCAACTTTTTTACAAGTATTTAAATTAATTTAGGATAGTCGTATGCTAGTATGTCGGATGGAGCATCACTGACTGGCTTAAACCATGATGGCATAGTGTGCATTTAAACAACAATGATAAAATAATGCATTGACAAAAAATAAAATAATACTTTTGATACTTAAGTACTTTTGAAAACAAATGCTACTGTACTTTTACTTAAATAAAAATCTGCTTTTACAACTTGAACTTTTAACAGAGTAATGTTTGACCAGTAGTACTTTTACTTTTACTCAAGTAATGAAGTTGTGTACTTTGTCCACCTCTGAAATTAGATGTAAGGTTAAATGTCCAAGCAGCTCCTTTCCATAGAAAATAAAAACACTGTAAGTTCCTAAAAGTGATTTACAGTGGCAAAAATTCTCGCTACAAGCCTTCTAAAGCCACTTAATAAAATCCCAGTGTATTGGATAGCTTTTATGTTGCCTCTGTGTTTTTTTCTTTATTTTTTTATTTTATTTTTTATCAATATTTTTATGATACCCTTTTTGGGATTTTTTTTTTTTTTTTTTGTAGAGATTGTTGTTTTCTTTTTATAGAAAAGATCTTTTTGGACAATCTATCATTCTGTTATCTCATTTTGCGTTGCGTAAAAGAAAGAAAAAGTAAAAGTGGCTACTTTTATGGTGTCTTTGGAGTCTTTCATTGCATGAAAAAGAGCTGCTTGAATATTCTGTTTAGCCTCTAGTTTTGTCTTTCAAAAGACAGTAAATTTACAGGGTTGAAATAACAGGAGGGTGAATACATGATGATATAATTTTTCTTTTTCGGTTCCTTTTACTGCTGTAATGTAAGGAAATGCTCCAAAAAAGAGAGTATGAGATTGCTGTAAAATGGTTTTAGTCTAATAGTTAAGGCTCTAGACTGCAAACGCAAATTTAGGGGTGGTCCTATTTAGGGGTGAACCAGTCACAGCAAAATTACTGATATCACAATCTATCACCATTGCACCCCTGAGCAAGGCACTTAACCTCTGGTTGTTCCTGAAGGGGCTGTGCGTTAAATTAGTGCACTGTAAATAACTTGGGATTAAATGTGTGCACTAAACTGCTACCATTTAATCCAAATAATCATGGCGTTTATGAAAATCAAAGAAGAGTTTAATAAAGTGGTAATCATTGTGGCAGTTTTGTCCAATTGTTGATCATTGTTGCCAGACAACCATCTGGTCCAAGTTGTCTCTGGTTGTGTGTGTGCGCGCGCTCGTCTGCAAGAAGTAATTCACACCACATGCCATCAGTTTGTAGTCTCAGGGCTAGTCGTAGCTGGGAGGTGCTGCCGGTCACTTTAGCTTATCCAGCCCTCCACTGAGGTCATGTGCGCAGATGGAGGGGGGGTGGGGGGTTCCTGCACAGCATGTGCGTGTACTCGCGGATGTGTGTGTGCGCACGCCGCTCAATTGCGACCTCAGCAAAAGTAGCAAGTGCTCTTGATGCAGATGGTTTTCATCACACCGACCACTGCATGTTCTCTCTCTCTCATGTGCCGATTGTATAGGGGGCCTCTCGCCTTTTTTGGCCCCCTCTCTCTCTCTCTAAAACCCCCACCACCCCCTCTACAATAAAAAAGACAGAGGTGTATCTCTCTTAAATGGATTGGCACCATTTATTTAAAGGGTCCTGGACTGGGCTTTGAAATGCACCCTCCCACACATTTAGCCAGTAAGTACTTCTGCAATTGATATAATGGCTATTAGCACTAACAGTCTATTACTGATATCAGATCAGTGCTAAATTACCATGTTTTAAAGGGATAGTTCACCCAAAAATGAATATTCTGTTTACTAAACTCATTTGCCTTATGTGAAACCTACTTCATTTATGCTGCTTTCCCCCCTCCAAGATCTAAAATCTCATTTGTGCATAGGTTTGACTACAGTTTTCATTGATTCTCGAATAAACAGATACTCTACCATTCAAAAGTTTGGCTTTGGTAAGATTTTTATAATTTATTTGCAATATTTAAAACGTCATTTAATCCTGTAAGGGCAAAATTAAATGTTCACTAACCAAAAAGTACTCATTTTTAGTTTTGTTTGTTCATCACACAACTTTTCGCTAAAGTTGTATGACTTTAAATATATTTTGCATTGTATGGACCACATTTATGCTATGGTACTATATGACATGAGAGTGACTAAATGATGGCAATTGTAATCTTGGATAAATGATCCATTTAAAGACAGCGAATGCTAAACCATATAGAGTTGCCTTCAAAGTGAGTTTACAGCTAGATGAATATTAAAGCTGGCTTAAAATGTCTAAAACTTGTGGAATTTACAGCTTTTTTCGGTTAGCATATCTAAGTATGACTGAGGATTTATGTTTGGTGTCAGGCCTTTTTTCTTTTTTAAAGAGGGCTTTTCACCCATATCTTCTCTCCCCCCCCCCCCCTTTCATAAATCAATATTTACTATGTAACCTTCCTCTTTCTCTTCAGGGCCAGGAAGCAAATGTGCATCCTGATGGCGCTCTTCAAAAAGCTGTTTGGCCGCTGATTTACTGTTGCCTAGTGTTTTTGTTTTGAGAGCCGCATTTTGCCATTGGACCATAGATCCTGTGTGGATACTGTCTGAAAAATCTAAACTAATACTGCTGCCGTCTGTTCGTAGAGTAGCGAACCGTTGCAACATGATGTGAGTGGCGGCGTAGTGGACAGATGATCTAAGGGAGTGTGAGAGAAAGGAAAAAAAAGGGTGCGGTAGAGTTACAGAGTTGCATTTTTCCCTCTCTCAGTCTAAATAGAAAGCAAGGCCCTTTTCTGGCCCTGTAAAGGAGGTGCCCAACACACAGTCAGGTTGGCAAACAGGTGGGGCCCACCATGCAGTGCTAAGTGTATCCCTCTTGTGATTTAGAGGAAATGTAAGCAGAGTGCAAATGTGTGTGCGTGTGTGATGCTCACCGCTGTGTTGTCTCTGTTTCTCGTGTCCACAGGCCCTCCAGGCAGCACGCCAGTTCATCCTGCAGCAGGCCACAGGACTCAACTCCCCCAGCAGCAACGAGGTCAAACAGAGCCCTGTGCAGGTACGAGTGCCAAACACACACAAACACATGTAAGAATATATACAAGCATACACTTATGATGACAAATAGATGTGAGTGCACATCTAAATCTAATTTCTTTGTGCTTTTCCTTCATCAAAAATCAAAGACCAATTTTTTCAGCTAAATCACCCAGCCCTATTTGTCATTGTCATACTTTCTCAGATATTTGTCTATTAAAGTTCTTGAATATCTGACATTCATCATCTCCCATCCCCCTGTCTGTTCTATATTATTATAAAAGCTAAGTTGTAAATGTGGCTCTTTGTAGTGAAGAGCCGAACAATGGCACTACTTTGACCAAACTTCATTTTAGCTTGAAACGCATATTTTACCCCCGCATTTTCTCTTCTGAGAATGATATTTTTTTTGTGTGTGTGTACATTTTGGTAGTATTATTATTTTATATATACTTTTTTTGTGTGCTTTGGTGCTTTTAGTATTTACATGCTTTAGGCTCTCTGTCCAATATTAATTAGTTTTTCACTTTAACAAAGACAATTCAAAAAAATATGTATATCGTGGCCACAAATTAACAAATCATTCCTATAACTTAATACAGATTATTATATCGTGGCCACAACTTACTAAAACGAGAACAAATTTAATTTGTCGCTACGATAAATAAAATATGAAATGTATGTGTGTATACATAAACCCTGACTGGGTGAGGCTGAGGTTTCTGAAGGGGTTATTTCATACATATGTATATGTATGTGTATATAAACCGTTAGGTTACGTCACAGTATATAAATAAATAACAAAAAGAAAGAAATATATACAAAAGTATATAAGTGTATTTATAATGTATACAAAAATATAATGCATAAAATTGCGTATTACATTTGTCATTTTATTTATATAGTTATGTAATATATAGTAATTAGTTATTACTTATAGTTATTACTTATATATATATATATATATATATATATATATATATATATATATATATATATATATATATATATATATATATATATATATATATATATATATATATATATATATATATATATATATATATATATACAATTTTTTTTTTAAATATATTTTATTGTAGATATTATCTATAGCTAGTTTATTTTTTATTAATTCTCCATTTAGGTCAGGTTATCTTTACAGAGTAAACATCCGTTCTTGTTTAACAATACACTGAGCATTTTGCATGTGTGTTTGTATTGTTTTGTCTAGGAGTTTCTTACTGTCTTCATGCCTGCCATGTTGAATTGGGGCAGTGGTGATAACTGCCTGCTTTAGCTCGCTCGTCAAATGTGACAAGACACACTTGTGTGTGTATACCAGAGTAAAGCTTTGTTATCACAGTCATGAAAACATGCTTCTTCCTGCGTTAACACAGTTGTGAGACTAACACAGACTGGCATGTAGGTACAGATTAGGGTGCACTTTTTATTTAGCCTGAATCTGATGGAGATGGAGGAGACTTGATGAAGAACAAGGCCACCCCTAATCACGAGCAGGAAGTGAGGGGCGGATGTAGTCAATACGAGCATATTAGGTGGAAAGAGTGCAAGTGAACGAGCAAGAGAATGGGAGTGTGAGAGCTGCCCGGAGTTTTACAAATCATCAATAATCCAGGAGGAATGCTAGCTGACAGTTTAAATGACCGTGTTGAGAGGTTTTCCCTTCAGGGTAATTAACATTATCAAGGAACAGCAGGTTACCTCGTTAGTGGCGCACTCATTTAATTAACAAACCACACTAATTAGATTGAACCCTGAGTTGAAGTTTGCTTCACCGTGCTCGATGAACTAAAGAAAAGTCAAGAAGAGGAAAATGAAAGGAACGTTTTATCAGAACACCTTTTTGCACAAGTTGCTTTTTTGTTTATGAACCTTTTGATCATTTATATGGCTTATTGAACAGATTTGGCTCTTTTGGTGTTTAAATTGATGTGTTTGCTACGGCAGGCATCGCTTTTATTATTTATTGGGGACCACACACAAAAAATGATTTAAAGGGATCGTTCACCCACAAATGAAAATGTTATGTTTATCTGCTTACCCCCAGGGAATCCAATATATGTAAGTGTGTTTGTTTCTTCAGTAGAACACAAATGTTGCTCGTATAATGCATGTCAATGGGGTGTAATTCTATGAGAGCCACTATGAGAGTAAAAAACACATAGACATACAAATCCATATGAAACCCTGTGGCTCGTGGCGACACATTGATGTCTTAAAACACAAAACAATCGTTTTCTGCAAGAAACCAAAGAGTATTTGTAATTTTTTAACCTTATATCAGAAAAATCTCATCTAGTATTCCCACTGCCATTACTTCCGTCAAGTAAGGTCAAAATCCCGGCTCGATCATAGGTTATGTTTCATCATATGTTTACATAGATGCCTCATTCGACCGATCCGTGCAGGCACTAATGAGGCCTATATATATATATATCTATGATCGTGCCGGGTTTTTGACCTTACTTGACGGAAGTAATTGTGCTGGGGAATACTAGATGAGATTAGTCTGATATGAGGTAAAAGAATAACACATGCTGTTCAGTTTCTCGCATGTTTTTAGACATCAATGTGTCACTACAAGCTACAGAGTTTAATATAATAATAATAGATTTTATTTATAATGCACTTTTCATTCCGAAGAATCTCAAAGTGCAACAAGGGGGGGGGGGGGGGGGGGAATAACAACAAAAAATGAATAACAAGTAAAAGCTACTACAAACAATCAACCAACACAGAAAACAGAACAGAAAACAGAGCTGATGGTGAACAGAAACAGAGCTGATGGTGAACAAAAAACAGCTAATATGGATTCCTATGTCTGTGTTTTTTAGAATTACACCCCATTGACATGCATTATACAGTCAAAAATCTGCATTCGTGTTCTACTGAAGAAACAAACACACCTGCATCTTGGATGCACTGGGGGTAAGCAGATAAACATCAAATTTTCCCTTTTGGATGAACTATCCCTTTAACTTTTTTCTATGGAATACAAAAAATGTCCAAGTATTTTGATTTGTGTTAATACACTTAGTCACTGGACTTATTTTGTGTTCCACGGAAAAACGTAAATCATACAGGTTTGAAACATCATTGCTCATTTGTTGGGTAACGTTCCCTTTAACTATTAAAGTGTTTAACTCGTCCTTCTTCATTTGTGCTTCAGAGTAACAAGAATGGCATCTCAAATTATGCAGCTTGTTTAGGAGATTTGTGATATTACTTTCAACTTTTTGGATGTAAAGGGGAAAACAATACCAGATTTGTACTAAAAAGGGCATATCTAGGGAACTGAATATCATAGACTTGGAGCTGGGCTCTTTTGACTTGGCAAAAAGCAGCCACCCAGATCTCCTGAGCATCTTTGGCAAGTTTTACTGAAGAGTTAATCTCGCTTGCTTTCTAAAGGTACTTACAGAGGATATATAGCGTACTATAATCTATAAAGGCTGGATGTTATAAAGAGTCGTGCACATACACATTTGATGTTTTCTGATGAACTCTATGGCCAGATTCACTGACCTCTGTTGACCTATGACCCTTAGCAGAGCCTTAGCTGTGGCTCTTTGTTTGGGCTTCTGGGGTGATGTCTATCCCATCTCCGCCAAGGCCACCCTGCATACTGATAAAGGTGAACCCTGAGATTCTGCTTTGTAGTGTCACTTCCTCATCTACTGCCCCAGGGCATCAACCGTCAACCCCGACCTTTCCCTGCTCCTGGTTTTTCTAAAGGGATTTGGGGACCGCAAACCGCCCATTGTTTATGGCGCTGAGGAGGGTTTCTGTTACTATTGAAGAAAAATGTCAGGTATGAAGATTTACAAGTCATACTGGAGGATTCAAAATATTATTAAACATTTTTTTTTCAACTAAGCATCATACCACTTATGTCTTAACGAAAAGGCCTTCAGCTGCTCGACACCCAGCCGTCAAGAGACTCTGTTATTTCACCGCTCTTTTTACTCTCAGGGTCTTAATTCATATGATTACTTTTTCATTTCTAGAAGTCCTCAGGTTCAGGGTATTTGAAGCTGTTGTCCAATGGCAAGGAGAGTATGGCAGGGAAGTCATTTAATCCTTGTCAATGGACTTAGCCCGACAGAAAATGGCTGCTGGTCAGGTTAAGCTCCTTATGAAGATGTGAATGTGGTGTGACAAACAATTAAATCTTTTAGTAGCTGATAATTAGTTTTCCTCTTCTTTACTGCCAAAGAAGCTAGAAGTTACACTACTGAGTTTTTTTAGTCAGAGTCTTCCAGAACCTTGGCTGTGACCAACATGTTCTTTCTTAAACGCTTCATTTGGCCATATCTCATTATCTTTAATATTATTTCTCTTTTTGGGACATTGAGGGCTGATGCATCTCAGATTGCCTTTCTGTAGATATATACACCTATATATTAGACTGACGAGCCAGACCCACATCAAGATGTTTGGTCTGGGAACTCACCATTGACAGGGCTCAATCGGAGGGGTATATATAGGGCTGTCTTTCAAACTCCCTCTGCATGCAATTCAATAGAGCTACAACCAAGCAGAGCAATGTGAAGCGGAGCTCGTTTATAGATTAAACTTTCGCCATATCCGCTCGGCAAAACTCCGAACACATCTTCCCTTTTTAGGAATGACTTCAGTGCCGTTCTTTTCTCAGAGAAAAGCTTAACTCCAAGTCTTCCAGAGTCACATTCAAAGCCGATTCGAAAGACCGCCATTCGACAGCTTCCGAGTAGCACGCAAGCGCAACTCTGTCGTCACTGTTAAGCCCCGCCCACCGAGTCCATGCACGATGTGATTGGCTTGACCAGAGTTTGGTTTTTACAGCTCAGAAGCGACACTCCGTTAGGGTGCGTCTAGATTTCTAGGCTACCTATATATCTTTATTTAATTTTTTTGTGCTGTCTCAGTCGGTAAGACTTGCCAAGACAACCAGTACACAGACCAGACACATTACAGTACACTTTTAGTTGAAATTTGTTTTTAAATTATTTTGTATATATATATACTACCAATCAAAAGTTTTTGAAAGAAATCTTTAATGATCACCAAGGCTGCATTTATTTGAATTTTAAATCTATCAAAAACAGTTATAATGTGAAATATTATTACAATTTAAAGCATTACATTTACACTTTATTTTTCAGCCTCATTACTCCAGATATCAGTGTCACATGATATCTTAAGAAATAATTCTAATATGCTGACTTTCTTATTATTAACGTAGATTTGTATAACTTCATTCAGACTGGTATTTTTATATATTTATTTTAAATTGAAAAATGGTTTTAGTAGTTTGTTTACTTTTTCCTCAGTTTATTTGATGTGTTATAATTAGTAGCATAATAGAATCCACACGTTTAAAAATCTCTCACACCATAGGGCTATTTTCATCTTTGTGTATAAGGTGATGGAAAGGCCATAGAATTTATCATGGTTATATAGACCCATTTTACATACACACACGTGGCTTTAGTCCCATCTTTGTTGGTAATTGAAAAGAAAAAGTGTCCTCTTTTCATGTATTATTGAGGACCTCATTTAATTAAAAAAAAAAAATGAAAAGACTCATTAGAGACATGCTAATTAGTTTCCTTCTCTTGGGCGTTGATAGAGAGGCTGCGTTGCCACGGTAGCACCGGGTGAAGGGATGATCCGATGGCGAGATGGGTGACGCCAGCTGGAACCTCCACCTCTGTGTGGTCAAGCACTTTAGGATCAATTTTAGAGAATGAACTTTGAAAGTCCTTTGACCCAAATAAAAATGTACCTCTCGTGTTTGTTCTTTTTCGTGGTAAAACACAATGCAGTGCTTATCATGCAAATAGCCACTTAAGAGGCGGTTTTGATAAGAATTCTTTGGCGGTTTTTTTTTTTGTGGAAACTGACACGTTATACAGACACCTCGGATCAATGGGGGACAAAAAGACCATCCACACTGGGTAGAGCCTTTTTGTGAACTTTTATTTTTGAAAACTCTCTGTTTTGTCCATTAAGTGGAAATGCTTAGTTGGCACTATTTTTTTTCCTTTTCAAAGAGGTTGTTTTGAAAAGAGAGAGGGTAAGAGAGGGTGACCCAGAATGCAAGAGGCCTGACAGATTGAAGACTGCGAGAGAGAGAGCGAGCAAGAAGAGAAACACCCAGGGCCGCGCTGGCCGTTTTAGAGTTTGGGTTTGAGCAGTGGAGTGTAAAAGTCCATTTTTTGATCTGAAACATGAGTGAAAAGTGTAATGAACGCGGTCGATAATGGGCTTTTATATTTCCGCACCCCAGTCATCTCTTATGTTGTGTTCCACTGGAAATTTGTTGTCATTTTTATTCTGGGGCAGTGAGGCGTTAGATAGAGCCACAGATGTGTGTGTGTGGGGGACGTCCGCAGAAAGCGAGGGACTAATGGAAGAGGGATACGGAAGACGGAGTGGTGGGGGGATTTTCCACTTGAACTTGCCCGACTCGGGGCACTCGCGCAACGGCGGCTTTTCATTTGTCCGAATGCTGTCCGAACGCTGTCAGAGAAAGCGGTCCCCAGACGCAAGCTTTGAACTGGGTGAAAATAAGCAAGTGACAGCCCAGAATTCTCTGCTTCTCTAGAGTCGCTCAGCCCTGCAGCCCCCAGTGGCTGGCTTTTATTACACACCGCACACACACACCGCAAACAAAACCGCCCGCACCACCGCCATGTACTGTATAAGAAGTGCGATATGATAAATACCTGTGGGAGGTAACTGGCTAACTTCGGGGATGGATGGCATTGGGGTGGGGGTGGTGTGTGTGTGTGTGTGGGGGGGGGGGGGGATCATTTTTGGGACAAATTAGCTTGTGAAAAGGTGGCTGTGTGCACCAGGGCTCTATAGCCTGGAAGACATCATCACAGAGCCACCTGGTAACAGCGCCTGCAGCCTTTCAGCGGGCCTGTTATTAAAATGACAGGCCTCTTTAGCGTCACGTCCCGCTCAATAGTGACCCTTCACTCTCCACATGCAGGCTAATATCTTCCAGGCTTTTTGAAGGTGGCGGTGTGACTGTTTAAAAGCTCTCCCATCCGTCCCCCCTTATGCTAACCCCACCTAGCTTCCCTTATCGCTTCCACCTGAGAAATGTGACCCCTTGCCCCCTCCTGTCAGGATTAAGAGAAAGGAATTATTCTAGTGGAACAGTGGAGGCATTTTGTTCTCCTGTTCATGTGTTGATAAACACATTCAGCTTTCGTATGATGGGGGAAGGGTAAATATATCTGGGAGAGTTGGTGTAGCAGTTTAGCATTCTTCCAAAGTGTATGTGATGGTGGAGATGAAAGGTGATCATATGGGTTAGTTAGGAGACTGAGGCAACAGTTTAGATGTGTTGGTGGGGTTTACAACAGCCATGTCAAGCACTGATATTTCTACAGTTGTAAGGGATAATGTATATATATTTTTTATTACTGCAAAGTAAACCCTGACTGGGTGAGGCTGAGGTTTCTGAAGGGGTTATTTCAAACATATGTAATGTATATGTATGTGTATATACAGCGTTAGGTTACGTCACAGTATATAAATAAATAACAAAAAGAAAGTAATGTATACAAAAGTATATAAGTGTATATATATATTTTATACAAAAATATAATATATAAAATTGCGTATTACATTTGTAATTTTTATATATTTATATAAATTATGTAATATTTATATAGTTATGTAATATATATATATATATATATATATATACCATTTATAATGTAGAAATATTAATATGTTATATAGAAATATAACAGTTTTTAAATATATTCATGCATGTGTGTGTATAATGCATAATAATTATATACTGTACACACATTTTATGTAAACACAAACTTTTATTTTGTATTCGATTAATCACGACAAATATGAATGTATGTTTATAATATTTTCGTGCATTTTGTACACAATTATACAATATAGGCTATATTTATTTACATTTTAAAGGTCCTGTTATTCGCGTGTTTTCGAAGCTTTGATTATGCTTACAGTGTGCAATATAACATGAGTTCATGTTTCGCGTGTAAAAATTTTTTTTACACCATTTACTGTTTGATATGTTTTGATACCATTTACTGGTGAACTTATTTTCACCATTTGATATTTATTTATCAAACCATTTACTGATCTGTACAGCGCTGTTTCCTCTGTCCTAAAAACGGCCTGATGATTTCCTTGTTCTATGAAGTCCCTCCTTCAGAAACATGTAACGAGTTCTGATTGGGCCAGTGCTTCCCGTGTTGTGATTGGACAGCAGCTTAGTGCACTTTGCCCGGAAAGGTCCCGCCTCTTACCATAACGGGAGATGCAAGCGCTGAATGCGCGCTCTTCTCCGCGTGGGAGAGCAACAAGACCACGCCCCCTATTTTGCGTGTTCTTGTGGGCGGAGGGTTAGTCAACAAACGGTTCTAGTGACATCATTACATCCCTGCACTTCCTGCTGTAGTCCAAACTGGCCGTTCACTGTAGGCTTTGAAAGGGAACTTCTGGCTTGGCATTGAACTTTGAGCTTTATAATTTTACAGGTATTATTTATGCTCTAAGAGCAACATTTCACACTAACTAAAGTTTGAAAGATGGAATCGCGAAGATTCCATCTTTCAAACTTTTAAGAACAAGTGTGTTCCTTAAGGATCCAATGATAGCTCACATATCACTCCTTACAGCGTCCCTACAGAGATCCTTGCATCTCAGATGTTAAGCGGTTCTGTGAGCCCTTTTCTTGTGGTACAGTCTTAGTAATCCCTCCTCATATCTAATCTCCCCCTTCCCTCATGTTTTTGTTTGGATACACCCTTCCTCCATCCCTTCTCTCCCTGACTCTGACCCCTCCAAGCCTCCATAACCCCAGCCTTAACCTCTATCCTCCCTCCCCGGCGTCTCCCTCTCGCCTCATGTCCCGGCGCTTGGTGTTAGTTTGCGAGGCGATTAATAGCGCTGTTGTGTAAATGAGATGTGACGGCTTGTTTACCGGCTTGAGCCCGCGGGCAGTAGACTCACGAGCGCACCCGTGAATAAACTGATCATAATGGCCATCAGCGCAGACTGCAGGTTCTCTAGTGCAGGAGGAGAGAGAGAATTAGAGAGTGTCAGCTGTGGGTTCCGGTTAGGCAGTCTACCAGTCCTCCATCGGAGAGGTGAGTAATTCTTTTTGACGGGGGTAAACAGCGCTAGAATGTTGTCCCGCGTGTGCATGGATGCCCGCGTGTGATGTCTCCTCTAGTCGTCTCATCGTCATTTTTTCAATTATCCCTCCCACTCCAGGGTCCCTGCAGAATGCCGGTGAGCTTGAAGAGGGATCATTGAGATTGACTGACTGTGGTGTTTATATATTCATTATAACTTTATATGCCTCCATCTTTCTCCATTACACATGCGAACACATTAAATGTTCATATTTGTCATGTTTTATAGCACCACCTATTGTCGGATTGCCACTAAATGTTACAAGCTTTGTCAAATGCATGCATTTAAGTATATGGCCTATGTTTTGTGTAAATCATATCAGGGGATGCATGATGTATTGGTTATCGGCTGATATTAGACATTTAGAAATGCGTTTTAGCTTATTTAGACGAAATAGTATATCAGTCATTTGACATGAAATTGTATGTCGTTTTATCATATTAACTAGATTTTTAATATCGATGCATTCCAAGGAAACATTTGGGCATAATACATGTATTTTTATTTTGTGGAGCATCTAACAGATAGGGGGTTCTATTCCATAAATTCATGTTTTTGAGAACTGTGCTTCACCAAGACACAGTCTTGTTCATACCAGTTCATTCATTCTAGTTTACTATAGAGGGACAATTGTGTTTCTCTGCTGTTATATGACACCCCGTCTCAGCTTTCTAGAAGAACCAAAAACTTCCTCTGTGTGTGTGTGTGCGTGTATGTGTGCTAACCAAGATTTTATATTTGGATGACCAGAACTCTGCTCTCTTTACATAGTCGGACTGATTCTTTGGCCACCTTTCCTCATGAGTGTCGCACTGTCGTAATTCATACTCCCGAGTCTGAGCCGAGTTTCCTCGCAGTCTTTAAAGTGCTAGACCTTTGTGCTCTTCTCTAAATTCTTCAACTTTAAGTGCCGTTTATCAGATTTTCCCCCTTCTTTATATGGACGAGTATATTATTCCTCTCCAGCTATAAAAAGCCTTTCAAGAACTCAGCCAGTCCCAATTATGGCTTTATGGAGCTGATTTGCCACGTCTGTCCAAAGTTTAGTAACATGTTTTTATATGCTTTCACTTGAGGCTCTTTCGCCCACTTTTTCCTCGTGCTCCTGTGTGTGTGTGTGTGTGTGTGTGTGTGTGTGTGTGTGTGTGTGTGTGTGTGTGTGTGTGTGTGTGTGTGTACCAGCGCACTACATGTGATAATTACCCTGTAATATGGAATGGCAAAGAATCCTCAAGAGAATGGAGATGCATTCATCATCATCCATTTATTTAAATACCATAATTTAGTGTACGGCTCATTACTGGGAGGTTGACCTTTCCCAAAATGAAGATCTCCTCTATACTTTGTACTCACTGCCTGGTTTAAATTATTTTTTTGTTATTATCCTAAAATTGCTAATGGAGACACATACAAAGATGATGACGAAGGGTGTTAGCTTATCTATCTGTCTATAATCCATCCATCCATGACGTTGCCTAATTAAATATGGTCATTTAAATAATTCCAAATATACCTTAAATAATCTTATCTTATCATGTAATACGATATAAAAGAAGCATCTCAGGTTCAGGCTTCAAACCATAGTTGTTTAGTTTACACCAGGTGCAACAAACATTGATTCCCTTGCAAGATGTACCACAACTCCCAAATCTATTTTCAAATGGCAAATAATTTGAGTGGCCACTTCATTAGAGCGGAAACGTTACAACTTATCGTTGAATGCATTGAGACGCTCCCTATAGCCAGCCTAATGGAATCCGATTGAATCCAGGAGCACAGGTGAAACATTTTTCAGGGAATCACCTGCAAAATGCTTTTAAGTGCAGATGGTTTTAGTTTAATGAAAGCGAGTCATTTGGCAGACTGACAGTATATTGTGCTTAGGAGGACTTCGTATTAAAACACTCTCACATGTTCCGGTTCAGACCCCACATAAACCACACAATGTCGGGCTCTGGCCGCGGGTCTGTCTGCAGGTTCACAAGAGATTCACATCATCGTCCTTGTGTCTGTGTTTTAATGAGCGGAGGGGTTGATAAGACTGATTGTAATTTATCAAGGCCAGAAAAAAAGGAAAAGTCAGAATAAGGCTCATTGGAATGCATTGTCTGTCCTTACTACTTCCTTTATGACCCTCTGGGACGCATCGCTCCTCTTGCGGCTCTGCTTCCCTCTCTCCTCTCTCTCCTCTCTCTCCCTCTCCCTCATTTTCCATCTCTTCTCTTTGTTAATCAGTTAAACTCGCTCTTCAAATAGCCCCTCTAATTACTGCTTCGCTCCCTGCGAACGGCCATCTCCCCCGCTGCTCTCTCTCTCTCTCTCTCTCTCTCTCTCTCTCTCTCTCTCTCTCTCTCTCTCTCTCTCTCTCTCTCTCTCTCTCTCTCTCTCTCTCTCTCTCTCTCTCTCTCTCCCTCTCTCGCTCTCTCGCTCTCTCGCTCTCTCTCTGTATTGAAGCTGACCCCTGTCAGTAGTGGGTAGCTCTTCGTGGTGCATGCGGACAGTGCTGGTGAATCTTAATGGTGGTGGGAGGCACCAGAGGTGCCACTGAAGCTGCCTCATTAGCAGACAGTCTCAGAAGCTTGTGGAGATGGTTTTAGGGGATGGCCATCAAATGCACACCATATATTATGTGCACTCTCACAGACAGATGCGTTCAGATGCCACTTACAAACTCAAAGCTGCGGATGAGTGCGAAAAGAGGTTTTGCTTGTATAGATGAGCTCCATTTACCGTATTGACCTCTAAAGTGACTGTGTGTGTATTTTACCCCCCACCTGATTAAAGGTGGATGAGATAAGTGAAATATGCTGAAAATGACCACAAGAGCCGCCCTCTGCAGACGACCCTTGACCTGCGTGCCACTGATTGGTGGAGGCCGTTCTCAAACGCACACAGGTTATTATAGCATAAGCCCTGATATTATTTGCTTTTGTTGCAGAGCAAGCTATATGCTAGCCTTGTTCATCTCAATGGCAGTTGTTCAGATAGTGTAGGACTCACTAAGGACGCAATCTTTTCTCATCAGCACGGAAGTTGAGCACATTTTTTGAGTCTGTTACCTAGTCCGTAAATACCATTAGACTACATAGAGAAAGGAAAATTATTATAAAATAAAAATTAAGATAAAATTACATAAATTAAATGATTTGGAGCTATTTAAAAAAAGGCAACCTCTCAGAAATTGTCAATTGAATAGCTATAAAAAGGTATAAAATCGATCATGAATTTTCATCGTTTTTATTATTATTTATTTACTTATGTTAATATATTTTGTGGTGACTGCTTTGGTGTCTGCTATTTTTTATGATTTTTATTTTATTTTATTTTATTTTATTATAATTTAGATGATTTCATAGCTTTTTTAAATCTATAATATCCTCTCTCCCCCCACCCTCCCTTTTAAAAATAAATAAATAAATCAAATATCTATTTCAAAGCTTTATCTATTTGGCAGCCTATTGAAGATCCACTATAGGCCAAGTGTTCTTCATGTGGTCTAAATGTGAGACATTTTTATCCCTTTACTGACAACACATCACAACAGGTCTCTCTTTTTATACTCTCTTGTCATATATGGACAGAATGCTTTTTGGGTCCTTTTTTAAAATATAGTAAATGAGTGTTCGGGCTTGATAATTCACAACAAGGTGCTCGCTTCTGTGCTTCTGCTCATCGAGCAAAATATCTCCCTCGCCTTTCTTTCTCTTTGCATGTTAATTTAAAGAGAAAAAGAGGAAAAAAATGGGGGGAAAATTAAATGCATTTAATAAATGCCTGACTTCAAATGGTTGGGGTTTCTGGCTCCTCTATTACTGGGTCTATTCAGCGGCAAATGAACGGGGGAATCATTTATGGCGAGAGACAAAGCCGAATGAAAATATAATTCCGCATTGTGCTGCGCTTTTGTTAGCAACCGTCAAGTCCCTAATGGCGCGCTTTTGTTTTCCTGCACTGCTCTGAAACCGTAGTGTCGAATTGCACGCTCCGCTCATGGTGTGTAATGGCCCGCCTTTGTGATATTAGATTATAGGGGCAATTAATGGCGTCAAACCTTAACAACTCAGCATTCAGGCGGCTCGTCAATCCCACTGTCGCGCCGCAATAGAAGGTGTTATAACTCTGGTAATTATTACGCCTGCAACTTGAAAATGTCAATGAACGTGTGTATAAAATAGAATGTATGGGTTGTCACTGCGGGAGAATGGGATGCAGAGGAGCAATTAATTACAGGTTTTCATTTCGCTCTTTCCCGGTGACAAGCAGCCGTGCGTGGCAAATTGGCGTGACGCCAAGTGCCCGCCGCACCGAGCCCCCTCTTTTGCCCTATCTCACGTTCTGTCTCCCCTGATGTGCGCACACACACACGCATACAGCACGTCCCGGCTGACCGACTGGCCTACTGTGGGCTCTCGCCTCGGATGGCGTCCTGGCTTTGTTTCAGATGCCTTTTCCTCTCTAGGTGCACATACTCTCTTTTCAAAGCTGTAATTGTAGGGCCCTTGATGTTTTAACTCTTGATATAAGTCCTCAAAGGCAGATGCACGTTTTTTGGCAGAGGACAGAGGACTCTCCCGCGATGGCATCAGATGCATGATATCATCATCATCTGAAATGTGTCCGTGCTTGTTAGCTTTAGCTGTAAGCGCTAGTCTAACATAGCCTCACCTGCGTCACGCCTATAATTAATCAAGGTGAGTGGCACGCCAGCCCATAAAATGTGTCTGTCTTGTGGCGCATAAGTCATAGAGGGTAAAAGAGTGCATAATTTTGCCTCTTTGTCTCTGTCATGGATTCTGGGAAGCATTCCCACCTCCTCATTGTGAAGGATACGGATGGCCCGTTTGATTTCGATAGGGACGTTTACAATAAAACCTCGGACGGTTGCAGATAACCACGAGGCTCGTGAGCACAAGCTTTCATCCCCCTTTCCAGTGGGGAAAAGAGCCGGTGTTCGTATTTACCGCCAATCTTGTTTACAAAGTCAAATCAGCCCTTTACA
Organism: Pseudorasbora parva; assembly: GCF_024679245.1. Taxonomy (NCBI): domain Eukaryota; kingdom Metazoa; phylum Chordata; class Actinopteri; order Cypriniformes; family Gobionidae; genus Pseudorasbora; species Pseudorasbora parva. Next base: position 23,771,953 of record NC_090193.1, read on the forward strand.
GATTTAATTTGCGCCTGACAGCTCTCTCTCTTCGTCTTTCCTCTCCTTATCTCCCCCCTTCCTCCACCCCTCCTCACGAGCCCTCGAGCTCCGAATAGATAAACTGCTGAAAATATGAGCGCTCAGGCGCTACATGAAAACAAATGAATGCAAATATCAGATCGGACTGGCAGTGGACTGGGAAGTCGTCACGCCGCTGCCTGTCTTTTTTATTCCCTTTGAGTGGAAAATGTAGATAAATGTACGTATTATGCTGCATTGTAGTTTGCACTCGTATGTCAGCTTCAAGCCAGCCGTTGCCTGTAAATAGCTTTATTTTTATTGAGCAGTTGCAGGGAGATGATCAGTTCTGGCCCTTGAGCAGTAAATAGGAAAATAAATGGAACGCCACGGCAGAGTCCTGCACGGGTCCATTTTTGGAGACCCGCCCCCGCCCGTACCCGCAAGGTTTAGCACCAGATCCGACCCGTGACCCGTGAAAATATCAAAATTAAATCCGTACCCGCCCAGACCCGTTAATATTTGGCCCGTTACCCGACCCGTGCCCGCAATAAATCACACACGCTAAAACATTCAAATTAAAATGCTTTATTTTTTATCCTGCCCCTCTCTCAACATCAACAGCGTCATGAATGGTCTAATGAAACAGGCAAAAGTGCCTTTAAAGACTCATTGTCAACAATTGCATATAGCTACTCCACTCACCAACTTTACTTTTACTTCATCTATTGCTACTCCTGCAACGCTCGCTTCATCTGCGCTACGAGAGGCATCAACAAAAGTTTCAATGTCGCAGTGGTGGTGACGTGATGGGTCAAATGGCATATCGTTGTTGCGTGTGTGTGTAATGATAATTTGGACATAGAAATTGTAAAAGCCTACAATATGTTCGATGGGGGAAGAAGGAGGCGGAAACCGGCGAACATTTAAAAGACTTTAACCAAACAAAACGAAAGTAACGTGGGCAGCCCCTCGACATCTGCCAAGCGCACACACATAATAAAAAGTAAACAACTCAACGTCAAATCCAGGTGTGGTGATCTCTCGTCCTTATATGCTTCCGAGCTCCCTCAGAGGACTCGAGACCGGTGTGGCTCGCAGGTGACGCTCATTCACAATCACGCCCTGGTCTCGCTCTCGCTCTCTCGTTCACTTTGCCACAGAAATATTGCACATATTTTTCATCCGCCCATACGCGCAACTACCCGCCCGCACAGAGTTAATTATCCGCCCGCATACCCGCCCGTGAATTTTATAAATGTCACAATCCACCCGTTTTAGACACTTTTATGCGGGTACCCGCGGATACCCGCGGGTACCCGACCCGTTGCAGGACTCTGCGCCACGGAGCGGCTGTGTGCATGTGTGTGTGTGTGTGTGTGTCTGTGGAAGATCGCTAGCTGCATTCGAGGAAGCAGCCGCAAATTGTACTGGTGGAAATTGCTGGCCCGTTAAAAAGCTGCCCATAAGTTCACAGAGTGGCCGGCACTACTGCATTAAAAGATGTAATCATGTACAGTTGGCCTGCTTTCAGGCCTTTCCAAACCATCTCTCTCACTCAGAGAAAGAGAGTAAGGATGCCCATGACCAGTATGAGAGTTTTAGGACAGTTGACGGACTGCCATTAACTGCATTGATCATGTACATGTGCTTTTTTGCCTTTTAAACTTAACTTAAACATTTGGTTTCCATAGAAAAGTTCATGTGAAACTTTAAGCAAAAAAACAACAACATATTTACATGTTAATGATAAAATTAAAATAAAATGGGGCCCGTTAAAATCTGAACTATTTGCCCAACCGGGCTTGCAAAGAGAAATCCTTATTGTCGAGCCCGGCTCTCTTTCCATTTCTCCTTTTCTGCATATTTGTCATAAGATAAGAATCACGCTTTCCATCTTTACGCCTCGTTCTTGTCTAGCAAATTGTGCTCTCAATTCCAGACTGTTGCAAGTTGTTTCCTGCCGATAGCTATCTTATCAGACTGTTTGTTATTTTTGCCAAAGATGTGATTCTCTAGATAACAAATCATAATATTATGTTTATTGAAGTACTTTCAGGCTGATAAAGACTACATACTCAAGGGAAGATTTGATCAACACGCTTTTCTCTTTCTCTCTTTTGGAGAAACTGCCAGGATTTTACAATGCATGCAGTGTGGAACTCTATTGTGTCAACAGAGCTGATGTTTTGTGTACTGTCTTTGCCATGACAGGATAAAGAGTTAATTAAAGTCAAGTACAACATTCCTTTATGAAGGTAGAAAAACACAAATGGCATTGTATCATGTTAAAGTGAGGGTATGTGTGCTTGTATCACTGTAGAGATGGGCATCTTAACAGTCACATGCATTTTATAATTGTTGCACTGTTACAGAGTATGATACTCAAACACATGCACAGCTATGTATGCGGTCACTTATTGACCTTATTGTCCGTTCTTTTAGGTGCCCGTATCCATGGCAATGATGACCCCACAGATGATAACTCCTCAGCAGATGCAGCAGATCCTCTCTCCGCCTCAGCTCCAAGCTTTACTCCAACAGCAACAAGCCCTAATGCTGCAACAGGTAACACACACACCAACTCTCACATGTGCACCATGCAAGTCACCACGCACAGAACTTAAAACAATATTTGTAAATGTCTGGGCTGCTCAGACATGACGTGTCCAAACAAACCACACAAAAGGTACATTTTTTCAACGCCAATTGGTGCAAGTTTTATTGGCTAATCAAAATATTACTGTACGCTATTTGCTATAGCATGTCCTCTAATAGCTGTGCTGCACTGACATGTTTTGTACCATATGCCATTGTGTTCCAACAAAGTGTATGACATCATAGCTATTATGGAGTTTTTCTTAGTTATATACACACACACACACACACACACACACACACACACACACACACACACACACACACACACACACACACACACACACACACACACACACACACACATATATATAGTGTTGGGGGTAACTCATTACAAGTAACTTGAGTTATGTAATCAGATTACTTTTTCAAGTAATTAGTAAAATAATGCTTTACAACAAAAAGAGTTACTTTTTCAAATAAGTTACACAAGTTACTTTGTTTTCCCATATATTTACTGACACACTCTTGTCCCCATGTTGAGATGAATCGTAAGTGTGAAGTCGTTATGTGGAAACATGATGGTTATTGTAGTTCTAGCATACATTTACTAATCTCATTTGCACACAAAAAACACAATTCAGTGTTCCTCAAAATGAATAAAATCTGTGAAATGCAAAATCAAAATACTATGCAGACCTCCAATAATTAAATATGTTAAGTAAATCAAATATTTGTATGCATTCAATCTCACTTTATTCACCGATGTATTGCTGCTGACCTTTAATTATTCAGTTAAACCATATGCAAAATATATTTTTTTGTTTATTGGGTAAGTTTTGCCTGAGGCTTATCTACTTTTGTTGTGAAAGGGTCTATACATTTTTTGTCATATATTTTAAAAAAATACAAGCCCAGCCCAGATGAAAAATAGTAACGTAATTTTTTAAAAAAATTTGCACTCACTTTATATTATGTGACCGTAACTACTATGTACTAACATTTTAATAAATAATGTGATACAATGCACTTTTTGTGTACATACATGTTTTTACATTGTACTTGCATTTTAAAAAATACCTGCATGTAATTGCATCTGTAATTAATTTCTGTAGTTACATTTGTAATTACACATTTGGCACTTCCCTTACACCTAACCCTACTCTTAAACTTACGTATCCCACCTTAATATCAGCAAAAGAGCTTTGCAATACAATTTGAACACAGAAAGTACATTGTACTTATTCTTTGATGTAAGTACATAGTACTTAAGGCCACCTAATATAAAGTGGGGCCACAATTTTTTTTTAGGCTAACCAAAATGTAGTTATTTTTTGTTTTTTGTTGTTGTTGTTTTTTGGAGTATAGAAAACTTTAACTGTTCTGCAGATAAGTGTGGGATATAAAAGTCACTACTATAGCCGCAACTGAGAAATACAGTCTCAGTTGTGAGAGTTTCATTTACAAGAATAAAGTTGCAAACTAAAAAACAAACAAACAGTAAAAACAGTAATACTGTGGGATTTGATTAAATTACAACTCTTCTGTTCTATTCAGAAATCACTTTAATATGTGCTGATTGACAACATTTGTGCTGCTTAATATATTTTTGAGAAAGCTGGTGCATTTTTTTCATGATTCTTTGATCAATAGAAATTTGAAAAAGTCTTTACTATCACTATCCTTACGGATACAGAATGGTAATGTACACATTCACATTTATGAGAAATAACTTAAGAACTTAAGAAACTTAAGAAAAGTTATAAATACTTATTTAGTATACTCTGATTTAGAAACTAGAAACTAGAAAGCTTCTATACAAAAACGTAACTTTGAGTGGAAAATATCAAGTTGGCGTCAACGGGTACATGCAAAAACAAGCATTCTAACCCTTCTCAAAAATATAGAGCACTTAGACATAAAAATCACAAACGCTTTGTTCCATACTTCCCTAAGAAAACTTCTTCCCTCCTGCCTGGCCCTCTAACCGGTTTTATAGGAGAATCCGGCCAGCTCGACAGAACATCCTTCAGCTGTTGGCAGAGCTTTTACAGAGTTTTGTCGGATGGCACACTAAATGCACATTCATGTGTGATCCCCGTTAATAGGCCCTGAGTGTAGATGTCAGAGTGTGTAATGTAATCGCGTTTTGTGTAACTTTAATTGCGTACTCATAGGCATGCATGAGTGATATCTTTCCTGGCTTTGATGTTGCTTGGCTCTGGCATTTATAAGCAGCATTTACTAGCGTACTAGTGTCGACGACGCCTCCTTTGGCTGGTGTCGCTACACGTCGACTCGCCGGCGGTCAGGGAGCGCTTATGTTAGAGCGAGGACAATGTTTCTCACCCAGCTGCTGAGCCAGACTTCTCCATATCTCTTCCCGTCTCTCTCTCTTTCTTTCTTTGTTTATTAGTTGCATGGCCTCTGCTATCTCGCTGCGATATCGCCTGGAGGCCAGAGGTGTGGCCCCCGAGCAGACATGAAGAAACAAACAACCCCGTTTCTCTCACGTCTCTCAAATATTTTACATCATCCCAAAACTCTCAACCCTCGACCTTTTCACACGCACCTCTCGGGCAAAAATCAGGTCAGGCACCTCTCTGTAACCTCTTTGATTAAGATTTTCACAACTACAAGACGAAAAAAAGAGTTTTCTGTTACATAAATGATCTTGACAGAGCCGAATTGATTTACAGTAGTAGTAAGGAGGAGGAGATTGCTTTAGGCGAGTATAAATTGAGCCGAGCAGATCAGACAAATTTATCAAGAGTCGCTCGCTCACAGAAATATCAAAATTCAGCTGTTTGAGAAAGAAACTTAGCACTTTTGTCCCCCTCCCCCCGCTTTATTTCTCTTCTTTTTTTTATTCTATATTTAACGAGGATATTGAAATTGAAATAGTTACCGTTCATGGGCCGTTTTACATCTCCAGTAAAAGCCAGTGGGTTTAATGGTTTGCAGTGAAGATGAACCACGTGAGAAGTGGCTTTTAATGCTCACTCTCTCGCACACGGCAAATGGAGCAATCAGAGAGCCAGCCAACACACACGTACAGCAATCCGTCCCTGATCTCATCCCAGTGTGTGTGGGAGAACGAGTGGGCTTTGACTTTTTCTGCATGTGAATACACTTACAAATATGATTTTACATACAAAGACAGAGCAAGCGCAGGAAAGAGAGAGCAAGTGCATGTTTATGTATGCGTGTGCACTTATGCATGTGTGAGTTAACCTTTACATCCCTCCAACCCTTAATTACAGCCCAGCTGATATATTTTTCCTTTTTTTATCCCCTCTCTGTGCTGTTAAGTAAAACCAAGGTCACAATAATGGGAATCTAAGGTGAATGCCTTTCAAGGCGTGCAGTTAACGTGAAAAGGGCCCACTGAATCAAATCATTAAAAAACCCTTAATTATTCTTTAATTATTCCCGCAACTATTCAGCTTCATATTGGCATGAATTAAAGGGGTAATGAGTGGGCGAGAGGCAGCGGGGCCAGGCGGGCGGCAGCGAGGCGTGGAGGAGAGTTTAAACCGAGAGACAGGCGACATATTGCGATCCAAACGCCTCTAGTGTGGTAAATGGAGTTTCGCTTCACACCTTACGGCTCGCTGACTTCCTCTGTTTGGAAGGGCCGTGGCTCGGCATCGCAGACGCGAGGTAGCTCACCTTCAATATCCCGTAGAGCAGCATGGCGACAGGTAGTAAAAAAGGATGCAGTGGTGTGAGATGGCTTTTGTAGAGGGAAAACAGTGTTTCAGCATTGCTCGGTAAAACCACTCACCTGGTAAAACAGTGGGATATGAGCGAGTTCAAGGCTCATTTAAGACCAAAGAGTTGTGTACACTCGGGTCAGCCCAAGAGAAGATTTCTAAAGGACAGAAAGCCAATCAAATGAGAGTTTTCTGTCTTTTGTGCAGTCGTTCTGTCTGTAACATCAGGCCTGTTGGTAATTTTACCTGGGACTGGGTCATCACCAGAACATATAGAATGGGGAGGCATTTAGTTTTCATAGGGGGCACACTTTATCTGAGAAACAGACATTCACCAAAACAATAACAACCTGTATTAATTATAACTGAAATAGATTTCTAGAGTTAATAATAATAGTTAATGTTAGAGTAATAGTTAATAATAGCTCTATATTAACACCAACACCAAAACACAAAATAGTCCATCCTATCTACACATTATGCACACTTCGTAAAAAATTAGTTACAAAATCACTCTAACTCTAACATATGTCTGAGTGTTAGTCATTTATAAATGTAATTGTTTCAAGTTCTGTTTTGTGTAATGCATTACATATACATTTTAGGCAGAGGGTGACCCAACTTCAGGCTAAGGCTAAAACTTCCCCTTTAAAAACATTTAAATAGATTTACTTGAAATGGTTTCAAGTTACTTGTCTCTGCACAACCTTCACATCCCAGATATATAATTTGTTATTAAAACTTCTACGTTCACAAAACATTGTTAACTTTAATAGAGAATCAAGCATACTTATTTGGCATGGCAGAAGGCACGCAAAAAAGAGCGCTCCCTTTATAAGCACTAAAAAGCTGTCAATCACCATTATTCCTCGCGATCAATGAAGCTGTTGTTTGTTATAATGACAGGATTTGCGAGCGTGCAGAACTCAGAACCCATTCACCGCTCGAAATGCCAGAGTTTTTGTTGAGTGCAACCTTAAACGCCTCTGATTAGCCATTGTGTTCACAAAATCGACAGATATGTTTGGGATTGACAACATTGCCCAACGCTACTAAAACAGTGTAAATAGAAACCTTTTACATTGTCCAGAGCGCAAATTATTGTTAGCCGTTGGCAGATTTTCCTTTTAAAAGTAATCAGAAGGACCAAAATGGTTTGAGTGAGAACATTCCAAGCTATAGTCTCAAGTCCCTGGACAGGGGAAGGCTAAGCTTTGCCCAGCCTTACACACGCACCTACATTTCTGATTCATATTTCTGATAATGTGATTAAAGTTATCATTGTAGAGTGCTCCTGTGAACTAAATGCTGCTGAAGACCTATAGTTATGGAATATGGCCAAATCCACAGAATAATATTAAGTTTACTGAATGACATATTGGTTATGGTACGTTGGCACTGCCGCCCAATACGCCCACCCCCACCCCCTTGGCAACAGGCCTGACCTGGAAAAGGTTTATAGGTATAATATACAAGTATAAACTGCTCTAAAATATTGAATTAGTTATTTATACCTGTGTAGAGAAATGTTTGATTTGTGTGTGATTTGAATCCTTTTCAATAGTCACAAATGACTGGAAAGGTCAAGGAAAGGTCACTAATTCAAAAAAAATTATGTAAAAGGGGAAAACGGTGTGAACCCAGTAAATGTGTAAAAGTAAATATTTTTTTCTTTCTGATATTTCCATACATGTATGCATTTCATGTGTCCCCCAAAAATGTTTTGGAAAAATCTTAGGTTAGGTCACAAGTTTCAGAGAGTTTTTTCGAGTGTGGGTCGGCTTTACGTCAACAGAGCAGAAGGTCCTTGTATGGGCCGTACGGGCTCTTCTTCCAGAAGGGTGCGCTCGCACGTGACTAGAGCGAGAGAGGAAATGCACGCCCATAAACACTCTCTCAGGTGCAGATCCACTCCGTGAACACTTATGTCATTATAGTCCATGCCGCGCGCCGCGCTCCACTTTATTCCTATGGGTGACATCAAGCGACTTCAACGCTTCAGCACAGCATTCCGGGAAGGCAGCGCTGCATTTGAACCGATTTGAACGCAGAAATGACGGGAAGCTTCACAACATCGCTTCAGTCACGTCGCAAAATGGATCTCCACGGTCACTGCTGTCACAGGACTTCACCAAATCATACCAAAGAAGTGTGTTTTTGACAGAGCGGTCCCAGCGATAAAGGTTCGGTCCTGCTTTGGAAGCAGCCGGTGAGTAAAACTGCTTCAAATGTCGATGCTGTTTGCTATCGTCGCGTGAGTACACATCAGTAAACGACACGATCGCGTGCTTCGGCATTCAAATGCGCTAATGTTACTCCATTGTTGTTCTACGTATAACGTTACACTAGTCTGACGTGCAAAACCGTTTTGCTTGCTACGCATACAATAGTCCATAAACCGAATCATGTCCTCATAAACTGCGAGTAAAGACACACAAATGTTGACAGGTACACTAAATACAGTACATACCACAGAGACGGACGTCCTGCTGCTGCTGTTTCTCCTGTTCAATTTATTTCAGCCTCCGAATTTGATTCTGGATCATATATCTATTAGCTGAGATCGATAGCCATGGGTTTCTCCATGCTTGAGGACTTCATCACTTTGTGCGGATTTGTCATTCTTTAGCTCCGCCCACGCGATACCCCTCCAGGCACTCGTTTTTTTCCCGGAAAGACTTGGTACAGCCTTTATTTCTTTTATAAATATAATAAAACTAAAGACTTTTCGGAGATGTGAAGGTTTCAATACTACTTTATAGGTACTCAAGATTGACATGAGATTGACTGAAACTGAGTGTTTCAGTCAATAGTTGCCCCCCCCCCCCCCAATAGTTTATAAAAAACTTTTTTTTTTGAAAGGTCAAAAAAGTTGCACGCATTATAATTATGAAATAATTCCATATTCAACCATTTTTGAGCATGTTAAAATACACTAAAAGTTTGCGTCTTTTTAAAGTTGTAAACGGTGTTGTGATTTGGGATGTAGCCCACTATTTAAGTGCCTCATACCTTGAGTAAGCCTGCATTACATCTGTAAACAGTATGTGTGATAAGGGGTTAATGAGGGTATCATTATTCTGCTTTTCTCCAGCAGCTGTAACCACCGTCCCCCAGGCGCTCCTCCGCTGCCCCTGCGTATCCAAGGGCCTCCGTGCTCTGCTCTTTCGGTCAACATGTACTTCCATGTCAGATAGGTCATCCATGCAAAACTGAGATTTTAATCTTAATAGGCTTTCCTGGGTAAATTAATAATCTCAAAGTAAAACAAACAGCGGTGGGTCTGCGGTTAGCCAGAGCTACGGTTGGAGATGTGTAATGACAGTGTTAGTGGGTGCAAGCCAGTCTCACTTAGGACTCTGTAAAAGAGAAGCTATTTGAAAGTAGCAGCTAGTTCATACAGGCGAAGGTAAACATGGAAGCATAACAGGAAGACTTTCTCATGTTTCATATTTTTGTCCTTCAAATGCAGGAAATTAGTCACTTTATATTATTTAATATTATTTTAAATAATTGCCAGTGTAAACCTCACCCATATACAGTTTCTTTTTGTCATTTTTGGATAATTATTTCCAGGTTTTCAAGTGAGCATTAAAGGCACGTTACTACTTAAAACTTCATGAGATTTCTGATTATCTGTATAAACATTAGCTTCAAAAACGTTCTTTCAGATAGTTCGAAATCTGATGAAACTTTCCATAAGATTTTATGTTTTCAATAGACCCTCGATTAGTTTCGATCAGACCCCAACACTAAGCATGAAGAATAATAAACAGGATTTTTTCCTTAGCAACTAATAAAAAAAATCAGAGAATTAGTAATTGAGCATTGTAAATGATTAATCCTATCTCTCCTGTTCTGCCCTCACACACCTGTTTCTTGTTTTTGTGTAATAACCTTCATTGTTCTGGAGAATGAAACATACCCTAACCCTACTATGCACACTTAAAATCATTGACTTCCACATGCCTCGGTCTGTTCCCAAAGATTTTAATCAGAGCAAGGTGTGCCATGGCGAAGTGTTTCACAATGATAAAGCACATACAGGTCTGTGTTTACCTGTGTAGAGCAGATAGAGGCTCATTCAGCTGAGCACTGAATAAGTAACCAGTGTGTAAACACCTTTCTTGTGCTTTATTAACTACATAAACTCCTTACGCAAGCAAACAGAACTGCAAAAACATCTAAAAGGTGCTTTTTTCACATTTGACAATGGCGTGATTTTGTGTTTAATAAACTTTCCTTGCACATAATTAATGGGTAGTTCTAGGAAAAGGGACGCATCCGTGTAAGAATCAAAGCAGGTGTCTGTATTTCAGACCTCTCAGATCCTTAAGGCATAAATGGGCTTTTTGTGCTGACCTCTGGCTGGTTTCTACCACCTGTGTTTTAATCATAACTGTAATTCAGGATGCACAAAAACTGCTCTGAGATTAGAAGCGTAGGGCACATTTTACCAGCGCTTTCCCAGACAGGTGTTGTGTGTTTTAGTTCAGTCAATCATAAATAAGGAAGCCTGTCTCCACACTGTCAGGTATGCCACGTCAAGAGAAGGGTGGACAGATGATTTACAGGACACATTCATACGCCACCTGCCAGGTGTTTAAGCTGCCTTTTAGAGGAATGCTGAAAAAAGATGAATATGCCTTATTATGGAGGCACTTTAGCCCTTAAGCAAGAAGCTGATCTTGTTTTATCCTGTTTTCATTTTTTTGATGCCTTTAGACATATGCGACTCCGTGCACCCAGCTGCCTCTTTGTAGAGAAACAGTGTCATGTGACTCATTTGATAGCCCCACATTTTCCGGTGTAAGCAGATGGACAGGACAGTTTTTTGGGCAACCTATTGTGCCATGGTGTCTCTTTACTTGAGAAGCATTGATGTTTAAATGCCCTTTATTGGGTTTGTGTAGTGTAATAAACAAAATGGAGTGAAAAGGTACAATACATGCGACCTTCATACTAAGATTTGCAGTACAGATTAATCTAGTTTTGTTTTAAAGTGTATGTTATTGATGTTTTGTCAAAGTGCTTCTTTTTTCCTACATATTTGTGCGATGTCCTTGGAGCACTGAAGTTTGCGGGGTTTTTTCTCATGCTAACAATTGTAAAATGTTCTTGTTTTTTAGTAAAATATCTAAATGAATAGTAATAATAAAATGAATTGACTTTGCATAAGCTTTTCAAAATAGCATAAAATATTATGAATTCTTTTCAGAAAATGTATCTTAATGAAGAATATTGTCAAGCATAAATTTAACAATTTAGTAGTAGTATAGTAACAATATATGCTTATGCCACTGTGGGGTAAATACAATTTAAAATGTGATGCTTATATCCGAGTTTGTTTGTTTGTTTGCATGCTTATTCATTAATTTATTAATTTATTGTTTGGTTTATTTATAAAAGTATGTATGAATTTTTTATTAATTTATTATTATTTAATGTAATTATTATTTATTTATTTTTTTGCGGTATAGTGTAACATTTATGTTAAATTAATATCATATCTCTCTCTCTCTCTCTCTCTCTCTCTCTCTCTCTCTCTCTTTCTTTCTTTCTTTCTTTCTTTCTTTCTTTCTTTCTTTCTTTCTTTCTTTCTTTCTTTCTTTCTTTCTTTCTTTCTTTCTTTCTTTCTTTCTTTCTTTCTTTCTTTCTTTCTTTCTTTCTTTGTCTAGCTGCAGGAGTACTACAAGAAGCAACAGGAACAGTTGCACCTCCAGCTCCTTACCCAGCAACAGCAAGCAGGGAAGCAGGCCAAAGAGGTGAGACACCCCTGTCCCCTCCCTCTGTAGTGCACTTCACAGCATACTTCACCCTCACAGCACCCTAGATGAGCATCCTCAAGCCGGCTGACACATCATTTGTCACACAGCAGAGGCCAGTTCCTCTTGAAAGCCAGAAACCAACCCTTTGAAAATAACTGTATTCTCATATGCGAGATGATTGCATGACTGATTGCGTGCGGCACTGAGCGGCACAGACCTTATAAAGGCTCTGTAATCACTGAGCATTACATGAAATCCTCAGTAGGAAAACAGACAAAGTTTTTTTCCTCTTCTCTCAAGCACTCAATTGCATTTTGTGTATTAAGTGATTCAAAAATGCGGATTAAGACATTTGGGGAATATGGATTTTCATTTCTCTGCCGTTGACCAAAGTCATGCTCCAAACCTTACCATGGGCTTCCCCACTAATACTCGTTAAGTATTAATTTACAAGTCGCCGCTTGCTAAGCCTAGTGGAAAATCCCTATTACAACCCACTATGGCGGAGTTGACGAGTTTCTTTAATTGTCAATTAAGGCACTGGAGGAAGAGAAGGACCTGATCTGGGTAATGAAGGTGAGGGGGATTCATGTTGGATCACTGAGGATAAAACTGCAGCACAACAAAGGCGAGGGCATAATCACTGTCTGCGCACTGCGGGAGAGAAGATCTGCGTTAATCTGGCGGTCAAATGAAATCCAAACTTTTGCAGCCTGTGTGTTAGTGGCGTGAGCTATATCAGATACAACTTAATCAAGGAGTTTCTGCGAGGTCTTAATGAACAAACGGCTTAGCGGAGAGATTAGCACATAACTGCTAGCAACATGCAGGCTACCATAGCTTGTGTAGATGAAAGGAAACCAAGGTTTTGTATATTTGTGCCCTGCTAAAAACCAGCCTAAGATAGTTTTCTGGTCTTTGAACTGGTTAGGCATATTCTAGTTAGCCTTCCATCCTCTACAAACTGGCGTTAAGTTAGTTTAAAGGGTTAGTTCACCCAAAGATGAAAATTCTCTCATTAATTACTCACCCTTATGCCGTTCCAGATCCATAAGACCCCAGTTCATCTTCGGCACACAAATGAAGATATTTTTGTTGAAATCTGATTGCTCAGAAAGGCCTCCATTGGCCGCAATGTCATTTCCACAATGTCATTTCTCAAGACCCATAAAGACACTAAAGACATCGTTACAAAGTCCATCTCACTACAGAGGTATAACAATAATTTATGAAGCAACGAAAATATTTTTTGTGCAAATAGTTCAATGCACTGATTCATAACGGTTCAAAGCTTTACGAAGCAGTGTTTTGAAATGGGCCTTTGCTATGCAAGTCGTTATTTAGGGGTTTTTTTGCGCACAAAAACTATTTGTCGCTTAAATTATTGTAGAATCACTTTAGTGAGATGGAGTTTGTAATGACATCTTTAGTACCTTTTATGATTCTTGATAGAGGAAATTACATTGTGGAGTTGAGTCCTGCTAAACAACTTGTTCAAACCAACCCAAGATAGCTTTTTGGTTTTTAAGCTGGTTTAAGATGGTCTAGTAAGTCTCCAGCCTCCCCAAATTTGTTAAATTGGTCTAGTTTGTCTCCTAAGCTCACTAAACTGGTGTTAAGATGGTTTAACTGGTCAGTCAAATTGTTATACGGACTAACTGTCTAAAAAGATAACCAAAACCATCAAAACTGCAGAGATTAGCACATAGCTACTAGCACAGGTTCTAGCTAGATGCAGGTTAAGGTTAAGGTGAGCCCTGCTATACAAACCAACCTAAGATAGCTTTCTGATTTTTAAGCTGGTTTAAAATGGCCTAGATTGTCTCCAAGCCTGACAAAGGCGATTTTTGGCTGGTTTAACTAGTCTCCCAGCGGGCGAGAGATAGAGATAGAGATCTGAAAAGCCCCTAAAAAACATCAAAACAGAAAACACACCACGCATCCAGCTTGACCATGTTTGGAGACTGGTTTAAATGCGAGAATAATCTACAGTCTCCCATCTAAGCTCTGTAAGGTTGAAGGTGGTGTGCAGGCCTCTGTATGTGTGACTGAGAGGATCAAAAAAATGAATGAGTTCTTGACTTCATAGCGGGTGAGAGACTGAGGTGGGGGAGGATGCTATAGGACATGGAGGACAGGGATTAAGACGCGTTAGATATGCCCTGGACAGCATAGTGACTGATAGAGCAAATGCGTGGCAAATGCACAAGGTGCCCGAAACACACACACTCTTCAAATGAGACCAGTATCCTGACATTTTCCACAGATAGTCAAGGAACGTGACAGTAAAAGAAGAGAAAAAAGACAAGGGAAAAGATTGAAAAGTGAGAGGGAGGGAAAAGGTATAAAAAAGCATGACTAACCTTATTCAAGGCCTCAGGAGTTTTTCAGACATTTTCCCTTATTAAATATTAGAGCAGGGGAGATGGTGTGTTCTCTGAGCGGAAGGAGAGCGGGGAAATTAAATCGGGAGGGCATTGGTCAGCTCCTCTTCCCCACGGGTCAGCTCACGTTTGTTCAGGGCCTCTTTAGTCGGCCTGAAATTTGGCCCTACGCAACTTATGTAGACAAGAATGCTTGGCCAACACGCTGCAATCCTGAATTTTTTTTAATACATTTTAGCCATTAATTATAGCCATTAAAAGCTATTCATTTTAACATTTAAATGAGCTTTAAAAATATATGTTTTTTAAACTTTTAATTTACATTGTAATAAATGTATAATTTGCTGTAGCTGTCCACTAAGGTTTTTTTTCCCTGCTGATCCAGTTGGGCCAGGTTAATATTTTTCACTTTAAGACCTAACACACAAGACGTGGATCTGATCCACATCATATTTTTTTAGTTTTATTTAACATTTAAACTCTTTAAAAGACAATTTGCTTTACTATCTGAAGCAACATTGTGTGCACGTTTTTTGGGTGTTTGTTCAGAGAAATCGGCTTCATACTTAATTTAAGTACAGATTTGAGTGCTTTTTTTGCATATTGTTACATTTGAATGGCCATAATTTGATTTATTTTAACTGATAAATGCATGCTGCCTGGATTATCACAGCTAGGAAAATTGTATATATATGCGTATTGGATTAGGCCGTGTGTGTGTGTGTGTGTGTGTGTGTGTGTGTTTGTGTTGTCTGCCATGTAGTGGTGTTCCCCTGGGGATGAGTGCACTGACAGCATTGGACTAAAAGTAAGCAGTCAGGCGCGAGGAGACGAAACAAAATAGAAACACAAGAACGTGTGGTGTTTCTCATCCCTCTAGCGCTCTTTTAAAGCCCTACCTTTCCTTTTCCTACCAGGCTGTTGGCTCAACTGGCACAGGAATCTTGACACCTGAAGCCATGAAGCAAATTGTATCTCTGGCCATAATAACACCACCTCAATTTTCTCATCAGAATTTTTTATTTTCCTTTTACTGGTCATTATTAGCACCATATTTCAACAATCAAGGCATGTATATATTATGTGCGATTTGAAATCGGAGGCTCGTACTCGGGGCTCTGTTTTTGTAAAGCAGCTGAAGATGGAGAGATGACACGTTATGCTCTCCCTCAGTAAAAGATGCTTTAATTGCAGCCCATATCACTGCCAGTCAGCACAAGCAGGTTGAGAGGTGAGATAGACAGATAGAAGAGCGGGAGAGATGGTTGCCACACACATTTTTGCATCATCAATCCAGACTTTTGCTCTTTTTCTGTTTTTTATTGTTTCACCCACTCCCTCTCTCTATCTCTCTCTCTCAGTTTGACGGTTGAGCTGTGGAGTCACCCTGGAGTCAGCCTAATGAAGTAGCGCTGTCAGTCGGGCCTGGCGTGCCCAAACTCTGTTTGATGTGCTCATAAATCAAGCTGACAGGCCTGTTACTCCGCTAGCTTTAGCCACTCAACTGCATCTAATGTAAACAGCGTGCAGACACAATGTGTTAAAGAACTTGAACTGTGTCCCATAGGACCGAAACAAGGAGAGGAATAGAAAGGAGAGGAGTTGGGGATGAAGAGGAGGAGGAAGAAAGGGATAGACATGCTGAATATTGATGTTAGCTCACTTCTTCGGTTGTGTTCTTCTTCGGAACTGAATGTTCTTTGTTCGCAGTTTTCACATCTGTCAGTCTCAAAGTTGAGGAGAACAGGTTATGGCCCTTCTCGGCGAGTTGGGGCCAGATTAAGAAAAAAGTTAAGACATTTCTTTAGATAATTTCTATGAAGTTCCTAAGTCTAATGTTCCTGACATTGCTAATGTCAGACTTTTGAAATCTTTGGTGAGTTGAGTCTCTTGTGCCTATTCCAGATCATTCACTTATGAGGATTTGTGATTGTTAGGATGCTGCCTTTGCTTATGTAGGATGTAAGGAACAAAGCAGCTCAGTAGGTTTTGGAAAACGCTTGTGTTTTCTCTCTTCTCTGTTGATGTTGACCCATGTGGCCCTTTCCCATGAGGCCCTGTGCCCCGGGTGGCGGCCTCAAGCACTTCTCTGACAGTGAGATTAAGAAACTACCTTTAATTATTTTCCTTTTTTATTTTCCTTCCCTCCTTCAACTTATTTTTCTCTCTCCCCTCCACTTTTTTGCGGCGTTATCTTAAAGGAGATAAGGCCCATCTCTCATTTGGAGAACATCAAAAAGCGTGTCTCTGGAAACAGTGGTTTGACTCAGGCCGGCTCAGGAAGGAGGACATTTATCACCACGACACCAGCTGACCTTATCGGCACATGCCATGTATTCCATAGCACTCACACTTACCCTTAACACACACACAACTCACACTCAACTCCCTAAATCTGCACCTTTCTGCTCTAGAAATAGGTGTGCGATGGTTATTTTATTATTTTAAAGGTGAACCATATACCATGTATACTTTGAAAAAGGTTTCCAAAACATTACTCATCTTCCATTGTTCAGAAAACCAGTTACGCTTCTGTTCAAAAGTTTGGGGTTTCTAGATCCCCTAATGTTTTTGAAAGAAGTCTCATAGAAATTGCATTTAATCAAAAATACAGTAAAAACAGTAATGTTATAAAGTATTGTTGTTATATTATATTATTATGTAAAATATTTAAAAATATATTGGAAAGTAATTTATTCCTTTGATGGCAAAGCTGAATTTTTAGCATCATTAAGTCTTCAATGCCACACAATCCTTCAAAAATCATTCTAATATGATGATTTGGTGCAAAATAAATCTTCATTATAGTCAACGTTGGAAATTTTTTTTGTGTGGGGAAACCATGATACTTTTCTAGTTCTAAAGGAAAGTGATACTTTTCTAGTTCTAAAGTTCTAAAAATTTATCTTTTGATAAATTTAATCCATCCATGTTAGATAAAAGTATACATTTCTTTAAAAGAACGGTAGTGTAGTCCCGGCCCAAACTCCCAAAATGTCATCGGTTGAGTCAATAATGCCATGTTAGGTCATTTTAAACATATAATACATGCATCACTTTTAATAGCTCTTTTCCAGCCTTTTCTTCACCTTGGCCTTTTTTCTGTTCTTTCCCACCTCTGGCTAAAGATCTTAAGTTTTTTTTTTATACGTTTAGGGCTAGTCTTCTTGGAGTACACTGTGCTTATGTCATAGATGATAAAACGGCTTGCTCATTTTTCATCTCTTTGTTAAACGTCACCAGAAGTCAGCTGGAACAAAAATAAATCTCTTGAAAGCTGAATGATGGCTTTTGTTTATGAAACAGCGAAAGCGAGTTTTGGAGTCATGCTTCTCAAGTTTCACAAAACACATTTCATGCGTAGTGAAAAAATACCAAGCCTTATCGTAAAATGATAAACATCTGATGTCATATAATCTGGAACTGTTCTTAACATTGCGCACAGATGTTGTTAGTCACTGTTTATTGCCGTGTTAATTGGGAGCCAACCACATGCTAACAGATTGCTACACGCAGGAATGAACAAGCGTGTTTGCTAGCATGTCTTTGGTGTCGGTCCTAGACCACATGGAACTGTCACTCACAGATTAATGTGTTATCTCGTAATGCACGAGGCTTCACAATGCACTTCGACACTTTGAACCGAGCCTCGGAGTTTTGCTGTCTGCTTGTTGTCTACCGCCACAGGAAGTGCTTTGGTGATTGCCGGGGAAAATATCTCTATTCCAGGATATGTCCTATCTAAACATGTCCTGGACGAGGTTGAAGGCTTATAAAAACCAATGAATGTCTCCTCTTTCCCGCCCACTTTATCCTGCAGCTCTCCAAGTCTCTTCCTCTCGCTTTTCCCATCTCTTTGTTTTGTTGTTTAACATCTCTCTCTCACTCTCTCTCTCTCTCTCTCTCTCTCTCTCTCTCTCTCTCTCTCTCTCTCTCTCTCTCTCTCTCTCTCTCTCTCTCTCTCTCTCTCTCTCTCTCTCTCTCTCTCTCATTTTCAGCAGCAGCAGTTGGGGAATAAACAGTTGGCTTTCCAACAGCAGCTGATCCAGATGCAACAACTACAGCAGCAACACATTCTGAATCTACAAAGACAGGGCCTGGTGAACCTACAGCCAGGCCAAGGAGCAGTACCCATTCAGAGCCTGCAGCAAGGTACACAGACCAATGCAATTACACAGTATCTGTTAAACAAGGCTCAGGGTTCACTGTTTTTTGGGGGGGGCAAAAAGCAGTATGTCAACCGAGTAGGATGCCCCAATACTCAGTATTGATACAGTACGTGTATGACAAACTGCTGTTGAGTTTTCTTTGCCATCCTTTGAGCAATCGGGTACTGCCTGATAATTTACCAAAATACTTATTTACCAAAAAAGTAATTTGTGCTGTTTTCCAGTTTAAATGTCTAAAAATCCTTAAGATGAAATAAGACTCAACACTGCATAAATTATTCAGACTTGTTTTCATAGCTTGTATCTTGAACACAATTGTTTTTTTATTGCTCCACTAGCAGATTATCTTGTTTATACTTAAAATAATTGGGAAAATGTACTTAATGTACTTAAATGTGTAGTAAGACAAAAGCACTTATATTCATGAAAATGAAAACGTGTCTTAATATTTTACACACAGTGTACATTTATTTCATGCTAATTTGGGACTTTTTAGATAGTCAAACTGGAAAACATGTCAAGACAAATATACAATTTAAAAACATTGAATGTTAATTTTAGGCCTTGTAGTTGAATTAAAGAACAAACCAGTCAAAGGATTATGCCAAATATAGCATAAAGGCAGATATACTATACTTCAGATATACTTCATCAATGATCAAATCAACATATTGTAAATAAACATATTTCTTGTATATCACTAAAATAGTTCAGTGTATTTAAAAAAATACATTATAAGATATTATACAACATTATAAAGCGACAACATTATAAAATACATTACATTATAATACATTTATTATAAGTTCCGTACCATTAAGATTAGCAACATGTCAACATCAGACTATTGAAATCAATTAGAGTCACCTGCTATTTGTGTGACAAGTGAAGAATTTTATTTATCGAATTTAGTATGTGCTATAATTGCAAGGGAATTTAGGTGCAATCATTTTGTTGCAGATACTGACTCACTTAAACTAATGCATATCTTTGAAGGTACAAAACTCTTCCTCAACTCCATTTGCTGGTCGATATTGACCACAAAAATCTGACTCTGTCTAGCCCCAGGGTGAGGTGCTACAACCGCTGACCTCTCAGCAAGGTGGTCTGTCTCTTTCACAACTCTCCTCTTGTCCTCAACAACCAGAAAAACACCACAGAACGTCTGATTCGCTCCTTTAGTGATGCTTATTAAAGGAAAGTGGAGCTCTGGAGGAAATGCAGTGTGCTAAATAAATGCTGCATCTGTGCTCAGACCCGTAGCCTAGGACCAGATGGTAGTCTCAGGCTGAGGCCAGACCTGCGACCGCCGCCCACTTATTTTTTCTTAGTCAGCCTCCAGCACACACACACACACACACACACACACACACACACTCTCTCAAATTGCCCCGCTACTACATGCGCAACCTTAAATGCTAATAAAGCTGGCTGTAAAATGAATCCCTCATTCTTCTTCCTCCAAAATTTGGCAATGAGCTATCATCTCAATCTATTAGAGCGGGATGAAGCCCCCCAGAGACTAACTACAGCCATGTCCATAGAGCCACATGTGAAGCTTGTTAACTTAATCAGCTCATAAAGAGATAAAAGCAAAGCTTGATTGTTGGTTTTGTGGAAGGCAGTCATTTGGATAATAGGTAAAATATGCCACAAAATTTACCAGGCTTTGTGCGCAGACTGGGGAGGGGGCTTATGTGTGTGCGCATGTGAGTTTTACACGCTCCAGACACACTTATCCTACAGAAGGAAATGGAGGTTTTGGATCAGTTTTGAATGTATTTTTCCATTTTTCTTCAGTTTGTCAAAGGGTCCAACCAGAAATGGATCTTGACTGCAAACTGGCCACCATCCTCCGAAATTAGACGCCTCAACTTTTACAGGTTCCACAGCGGCCATAACATTACAAGAGCCTCAACAGGACAGAACAAACAGGGAGCCGACTCCAATTTCCATGCCGAAATCCCTGCCATTCTTGCCGATAGGGCCTCCAAAATGATCCCGGTCTTTTATTAGAGTGCTTGACTCTCATTCTCGCCCATTGCTCTTGACATCTCTGATTATTTCAGTCTTAAGAAAACATAGACTCGTCATCCGAAATCCTGAGTGGGCCTACCCCACACACAGACATATGCGCGAGGCTGCTTTTAGGAAAAGCAGTCTGGTAGAGGGGGAAAAAAAGGAGCGGGAGAGAGCAAAGCAGAGGAAGGTTTGCAGATTGATGAAAATAATTTTTAGCGACAGCTGTAAACTTTTGGCTTTGGCATCTTTCTGGCGCAGACCCCAGCGCCCGCCTCCCACTCCCGTTGCTTATGTCATTGTTTCAAGGGGTCTGAAGAACAATAAACTCTGGGCTCTTGGAATCCCTTCAACAAATCCTGCGACAGAACAGAATCATGGAATTTCCCCACAATCCCTCTCTGAAAAGAAGCCCTCCATTATGACTGGCCAGCCAACCATGCGCATTCTTCTGGCTAGTCATGCTTGGCCGTAGCTGCTGCTGAAAAGGATTTGTTCTCTGATCCTTGGGTGGCGCCAACCGTTGTTGTTGTTTTCGTGTTTGTTTGGCTAACCAGTCATTCCCTCAGAAAAGCTAGAGTTTCAAACACAAGTGACTCACTGCATTAGACCCGACTGCTAGTCGGGATGACTTTTATTTCTTTGTATGTTCACTTAACAGTTACAGTAAGTCATTTTAATTCCTGTCCAAAGGGCGCAACCAGATCTGTTGGACTCGGCTTAATGCTTTGTGATCACCATGCCAAACTTTTCTTCAGTATTTTTTTTTCCAGGAGTTGTGATGCATGAAGCTAGAGGAGGGAGCAGACATAAGAAACCAAAGGGGATTTTTTTAATGTTGCATTGTGATTGGTTTTCTACTTATGATTTTTAGTTAAATGGAGATGGTAAACCGATGTAATGTAGTCCGAGCTGCGGTGAAACGGTAGCAGACACTGAAAAAAAATATTTATACTACTTGTTCAAATTGCTTGATTAAAATGAGCTAAAGCAACACTATTGCTGTACATTTTGTCCAAACTTAATTTTCTTGTGTTCAGCCCACCTAAATATAAGTCAAATTGAAGTCAAACTTAATCCGTTTTGTGTTGTGTTACATGAATGATTTGTGTTGCAGTAACTGAAACTGGGCGGGGCTTGTTAGTTCCCAGCATGATTTGCAAATGGCAAAATCAAGAGCAAGTATATGTTATTTTATATTTAAAAGTGTATTTTTAATGTATTTGAGCAAAATGAGAATTATTAAAAAACAATTTAAATTGCAGTGGGTTACCATTGTGGAGTAGAGTGGAGCATTTGCTTTGGCTGTGGATTAATACAACTAATGTCATAAAGACTTTGCTGAAGGAGCTATTAATGCTTAGCATTTAAGATGCTAATATGTGCTCTTGCTAGCTAAAAGTTCAGCTAGCTAGTGCAGTATTATCATTTATTTGTGTAACATTAAAGTATATGAAATTGAAGTGGATAAATGAATTCATGAAATTGAATGTCTGAATAATGACAAGAAGTCATATGAAATTCACTTTGAAACTACTTAATTGAGTCACTAAAAATGTATTCATTCCATAATTTTAAAGTTACATGAATAAATAATGCTTGGTCAACGCAATTCATTCATGTGCGACCGATGGACACAATTAAATAATGTAAATCCAGCGCACTTTTTTTCAGTGTACTGTAAATGCACACATTCATTTATCCTTCAAAAGTTTGGGGTCAGTAAAATTTCAATTAAATAAATACTTTTATTTTGAAAGGATGCATTTAAAACCTTTGTATTATTACAGTTCTATTTCTACATTTCTATTTCAAATTATTCAACTGTACCAAATCAGCATATTAGAATGATTTCAGAAGGATCATGTGACCCTGAAGACTGTGGTAATGGCTGTACATTTAGCTTTGCATCAGAGGGATGAGGTTGACTTTAGTGTTTTCTGTGAAGTGTGTGTGTGAGAGAAAGAGAGAGTGTGTGGCCAACCACAGGGGAAACGCCTCACCTGCCCGCGTGTGCGCGTGTTTGGAAGAAAATGCAATACAAAAACACTTCACTGTAGGTAAACCGCTCCATCTCCACCCTGCGTCCTCCCTTCCACTTCCTATGTTCTGGCTGTTCTTTCACAAAAGTAGAAACTTGCACCAAAAAAACACCTCCCTCCATCCACGGCAACAGCGCCACACCACCGGTCTGGCTTGGTTATTTTCAGGGTTAAAATACATCCGTGGTCCTTTGGTGCTCTGTCAGGTTGTCTGTGTCTAGTGAACAACAGCCTGTAGCTGCAAGTGTGGCCATACATCATTTCCCTGGCCCCGGGCCTGCTGGGAAGAGAGGGAGGTGGGGTGAAGAGAGCCAGGCCAGGCGAGGAGTTTTGTTTTGGCGGGGTCCGGGACAAGAATGCTGGCGGACCAGACATAATATTTAGATTGCTATTAAGTCTTTGCCATGTGAGATAGCGTAGCAGGCTGTGGCTTTTCGGGAACAGTGTGCGCCAGACGAGCTTGGCCGCCCTCCCCCCTTTCTCTTTTTTACACCCTCAAATCTCCCTCCCAACCTAGACCCCCTCCGCTTTCCAAGAGACGAAAACAATCCCGAATTCAGCAAGTTTGAGGGGAAAATAAAACAAAAAAAATGCCAAGAGAGCATCTAGCCAAGATTAATTCACCCAGTGAGTTGCAGTGCCGGTCGGGACAGTGATAATTACAAATGGAGGTAGCCAGGGGGATTTGCGGAGATGTTGAAAGATAACAAAAACACGCTGAAATTAGCCATTTGCTTCCTCAGATTGGGACGGTTCCCTCCTTCTGCTCTCCCGTGAACTTAACAAGTCCCATTGGCGTTCCCCCCTCCCATAGTGAAGTGTGGCGCGGTGTGTGTCTGGTGGTTTATGGCTTGCCACACTAATGTCAGCGCACTGCCAGACTTTGAGATCTCTGGGGCGGGATGCGCTGCCAGCTGGCCGCCGTTCAAGATGAGGTGAGGTGTAGAGGGGGTGGCTTTGGAGGTGTGATAAGGAGAGACGCAGGTTTTGAATGCTTTCAGAAGGAGCTCTCATCATTCAACACCAGGCTTTCATCGTAGGGCACCTGTTGTTGATTCAAGGATTGTCTCACCTTGTTGTGTTTCAATGGAGTTTGTGGATTATAGCCCTTATGGTTTACTAAAGGTGTTGTTTTTTTCTGGCTTAGGATTTATTGTAATAAATAATGATTTATAGTTTGTAGTAATATCTTGCTTTCTTTCTTTTTTATCTATCTCAGCCATGTGTCCCACTGACCTGCAGCAGTTGTGGAAGGACGTGGCCAGTGTTCAGAGCACAGAGGAGGCCATGAAACACGAGGGTCTCGATCTGACCACCAACAGCTCCAACACTACCTCATACTCGGCCTCCAAGGTCTCACCTCAGATCCCCCATCATCCTTTGCCAAATGGACAGAACTCTGTGCACACTCCAAAGAGAGACAGGTCAGTGGAAAATTCACAAGCATACTTTGTTTATCCACGTGATATCTTTTATAGTGAGTCAAAGACATGAACCACCAGTATCCACAGTTTTATTCAAATTAAAATTGGCAGTATTTTGAAAGTAAGCAAACAAAGTGCTATAGATTCACCTGTGTGTTCTGTATCATGAGCATTCAAAGTGCCAACTGCTACTTGACAGTATTTCATAAATAGATATTTTTGTCACACACGTCGTATTTCAAGGTCTCTGCTGTCAGGTGCCGTTTGATGAGCTGATGTAAAATGCCTGGTTTCATTTGATATTTGGTGCTTGTGTGAGTTCCTCAGAACATAGCATGCCTTCAGCATGACTGACGCCCCTGTGCCAGTTTAGCATGAGTGTGTGTGTGTGTGGAGTAGGTGAAAGTATACTGTGATAATTTAGCTGAGAGGTGAGCAGCTGTGTGTGTGAGAGAGTTGTCCTCCTGTTGTGTAGTCATACAATTCTATCTATTTTAAGAGCAAGACTCTTTGAGTGGATCTCGTCCTTTACCAAGGAGTCCAGTGACGAGCATCTCATGCCTTATTCCAAAGGCGCTCACCTGCAGAGCACTCAGTGAGTTAAACGCACACACACGCACACACACACACGCACACACGCACACACACACACACACACACACACACACACACACACGTTTGTTTTTGAGAAATATGGAGACATTCCAAACCGTATTTTTTATCCCACTACACTGCCCCTGCCCCTAAACCTACCCATCACAGGAAACATTCTGCATTTTTACATTCTCAAAAAAAAAAACATCCTGTATGATTTATAAGCCTTTTGAAAAGTATATTTCAAAGTATATTTCACCCTCTCCTTGTAATACCTATGTCATACCTATGTCATTATACACATTTGTGTCCTCATATGTCACAAAAACATGTCCACACACACAATGTACACACGTGGCTATCTAAATAAGGACACATCTTAGACTGCTGTTGTTCTTATATAAAGGTAATTTTTGACATTACCTTAATTTAATTCTTGTACATGCATACATTAATAAAAAATATAAATATATATATCCTTGTTACATATGTTACATGTACTTACCGTACATTATGCATAATTACTTGCAACTAACCCTCACTCAAAGAATTCATATTCACTTGAATGGTTCTGCAGTGTGATGTTTGCGGTAGTTCTATGGATCTTTTTATGTAATATGGCCATTTTTACACTGGGGGGTCTCCAAACTACAGCCAAATAAACCCTCACACACCCCACCCTATATGCCACCATGCTATATGGATATGGCTAAACAGAAAGAAAAGCACGCCTTCCATCATGTTTTGTTCTAACACTGTTCTCCCTGACTTGGCCTAACACATTTACACACAAACACACACACACTCGCGACTCAAAAGGGAAGAAAAACTGTGCGGTGAGGCTAATGCATGGCACATGTGGACAGTGTGGTTGCCAGTAGTTTGTAATGTCTAGCGCTCGAGCAGCTTCTGAATTGCGTGGGCCGTCTACTGCCAGCACATCTGATGAAGAGGTGGAGGGAGCATGTGTGTGCCGCATCAGGAGGGCCTCATCTGCAACCAAGCTGCTTTATATTAAGCAGTACTCTGATGTGGAATTGGGAAGAGTTCCCCAGACCTTCAACCGCCACAAGCTGCATCCCCCCCTTTAGCCCCCTGCCCATGCTTAGCAACAGTCAGACACATGACGAAGGATTCTGTGGTCCCTGCCCTCAAAAAAAAGCCAAGCTACATGCTAGCCCGTGGCAGTTGGCCAGGCCCGAAATGAAAAATTGCTGGATGAGACTGCTGGCAGGAGTTCGAGGTTGATCCGTTATGGGTCTCTACAGAAGCCGGGCCAGAGAGACCCGTTCCAGACTTCTCGGCCACAGAGCACACAGTGGCTGTATCTCAAATGAAACAAAACCATAGCGTTTATCCCCAGGCCCCACCAGCAGGCCCTGTCAGCACATCAGCAGCCACCTTATCCGTACTCCCGTCGTTACCAAGAAACATCTGAAGATCGTCCACGTTAGTTCGTAATTAGATAGCGGTGTGTTGTTCCTGGCCGCATCTGAGACATCTGAACCCGAGTCGTAGCGCAAGATGCTAATACAATGATACACACTTACCATTGGAAGCCTGTCAGTCACGATTATGGAAAGCTGACTGTTTTTTTGTACTTTTTTACATTTACCAGGTCCCCTCAAACTGCATTTGTTCAAAGCTTCCTGAAGGACTGGCTCAAAGCTATCGGCTTTCCCAGACAGGGAACGTTTGAGACTGTTTCCATTGCTTCATTGCTTTGTATTAGTCGCATGTGTGTGAGACTGCCATGCCGACCGCCTGAAAAATTGCAATAAGATATCGACCCCAATGAGTTGTTCTGATATAAGCAAGCAGGTGTTTAGTAGATGTTTTTAAAGAATTGAGTTTGTAATTTCTGCTTCATCACACAAAATCGTTTTCTTTATGTAAAAGTTTAGCGTGACATGACCATTAATAGTTCAAGTAAACAGATCTTTTTTTTCTCTTTCCGCAGCTCGACCCACGAGGAACACACAGCCTCCCACCCGCTCTACGGACACGGCGAGTGCAAGTGGCCCGGCTGCGAGGCGCTCTGCGAGGACATGGGCCAGTTCATCAAGTGAGTGGCAGCTGTCCATCAAATCCACTCCAGAAGCACGTCATGTACTACATTCACGTCAAACCTTGTAACTCGCGTAAAAGCCCTAGCCGAGCTGCGGAGCATTCATTGTTCTCCGCTGCGTCCCGCAAAACAAGTCTCTGGCTGTTAGCATTTCCATCTGTCAATGTGCATTCATCCTTTTTTCGATGAGCTTGCAGATCGCTTGTAAACTAAAGGCCTTCTCTTGCGCTGAAGTAAGTGTGGGGATGAGAGGAAAGGCAATAAGACAGCCGGGCGGCTGACAGCCATGTTCAGGTGTGATGTTTGAACAGACAAGAGACGAATGAATTCCACAGGGAGGTGGGGGGTGCAAGGTTATTGCTGAAGAGAGTGTGAGACATTCACCAGCGCTGTGGGACTGTACTCGTGTATGAAAAAAGAGTGCTAACGCTTGATAGACAGGTATTTCACAGTCAGAGGACACAATCAGAGTAAACTAGAGTGCCCTCTGTAGAGTTACAAGCAAATGCGTAGTATGTCAGACTATAAATGTGTGTACACACCTTTTGGTTTTCCTTAAAGATTATATAGAGAGAGAATTTTTTTGAAAGAAATTAATACATAAATATACAATAGATATTTATATATATATATATATATATATATATATATATATATATATATATATATATATATATATATATATATATATATATATATATATACATAATATATAATACATTAATACATGTATTATATTGTACATTACATATACAATGTTCAATAATACATTAAAAATATTAAAATATATTAAAATACAAAACTTTAAATTGTAATATTTTACAATTACATTTTCAATTAAATGAACTTGGTTAGCAAAAATTGTCCTGGTCAATTATCAAATTAACATTATCATACAATACATGTATGATTTTTTTTTTTTTTATTTGTAAAGAAAAAAAAAAAAAGAAAAAAAAAAAAAAAATATATATATATATATATATATATATATATATATATATATATATATATATATATATATATATATATATATATATATATATATATATATATATATATATATATATATATATATATATATATATATATATATATATATATATATATATATATATATATATATATATATATATATATATATATATATAGCCTAAAAAAGTTATCTCTGATGTATGGAAGCCCATTTCCGCCACTACATAAAAAAAGAAAAAGAGGTGCGACTGTTTCCCCCTGTTTATAAACTCACAATTACGTGATATAAAGTCACAATTGTGAGATGAGAAAGATGCAATTTCTCGTTTTATTTTTTTATTTAATGCCAGAGTTGGGCTATACTGGTGTGACCATAATTTTTTTTTTTTTATCTGTTTTTTTTTTTTTTTACTACTACTATAAAAAATAGTGCTAATACTAATTTCTTTAGATTTTGATAAATTAAGTGTACCTTTTGAGCCTTTTCATTTCTGAATTCAGATGTGAGCAGTGTGCAAGAACTCCAGAAACTTTATGGCTTTCACAACACAACTAAAGGTTCAGCTAATACTTTTGCACAGGAAACTAGTTTACACATTCCTTGCTAGTAACCATAGAGACAGATTTTCAGTTCTCTTCTTGTTGACCTGTCCTACGGTCAAGAGGAACTGTGTGTGTGTGTGTGTGTGTGTGTGTGTGTGTGTGTGTGTGTGTGTGTGTGTGTGTGTGTGTGTGTGTGTGTGTGTGTGTGTGTGTGTGTGTGTGTGTGTGTGTGTGTGTGTGTGTGTGTGTGTGTGTGTCTCTGATCAGGTAGCTACCCGCAACTCTTCAATGCTGTCAGAGGCCGATTAGCTCCCCACTCCCATAACTCTCCCTCTCCATTCTTGAGCGCTCCACTGCTGGGTCAAGCAAATTGTTTTCACGCTTCGTTAGTGGTTTACTTAATTAGCTCATTTACAATTAGAAGCCTTTGTTTCTTGGATACAAGCAAAGACATCAAAAAGAGCCTCCCTCCCCTCCTCAATCTCCCTTTTCCCCATCTTCTTTCTTCTCACCATCTCTTTTTCTTTGCGCGTGTGTTTGCCAGTTTGGGGTCTTTAGGGATGCTGGGGGGGGCGAGAGGAGATAAAGAGAGGAAGAGATCAGACAGGGAAGGCGATGTAAACAGTCCCATTGTCTCTGTGTGTTAAAATAATGAGACTTCACAGTGGAAAGTCCTGACATGTCCGCCTGTCACAGGGGTGCGAGCCAGCCATTGCCGTGGCCCCAGCGGGCTCGAGGCTTGCAACGCAACTGCTATTTATTTTCTCATCCTCTCCCTCGAACATCTTCTTTGATATCCAGCAGGTCAGCTCCGTCTCTTACAGTAGTCGGGCGTTCTTGTCCATTAATGAGTGGCGGTCACATCTTCGTGTTTTTATTTATTTAGCCCTCACATCATCTTTTGACTCCAGGGCTGCGCTTCCTCGAGGGGACTGCTGTATTGACAAGCCGGAAAGATGTGTATGTAAATTTCCTCCGGTCGTCCCTGGCGACGGGGGTGAAGAGCGTGCTCGGTGCACGCGGACGGGAGAGGGAAGCGCGCATGATAGTCGCTGACACGCACATCAAAGAGCCGGAGAGTCTGGGAAAGTTTTAAGAGTAAAGCTGTTGTTTGGTTGCGCGGTGTCTCATTTCACATAGCCTCGGGGCAAGCGGAGAGTAGGGGGGGGACGTGAGATAAGAAAGGAGGGGGTGACAGATATTGCCGTCAGTGCCGTGCACCCTGGCCTAGTCAGAACTCTTTAGTCATTGCTAAAGACAGGAAGAGAGGAGTCTCTTCTTGTGTTCTTTTTGTCTATTCTATAGCCCCATCTGGCTGTCTGCCACTAGTAGTAGGAAATAAGGCCCACATGGAGTCTGTGCCCGCTGTACCAACGCCCGCCATTCACAAAGCTCTACACACCCCTGTACATGTTCATTTTGGCTAATTTAATAATGCTTTAAGCTTCCAGTAAGGGGACATTCACACAGAATGTTGGATGCGCTGGATGAATGTTTTGACAGCCACATTTTTCAACATGGACAGTGTTTTTAAGTCTTCACTGTTTTGAATTGTTTAACTGTTTTACCCGTCCCATAAGGGAGTTGCATTTCGAAACACAAGACAGATAATACATTTTTATTTTATTTTATTTTATTTTATTTATTTTATTTTATTTTATTTTATTTTATTTTATTTTATTTATTTTATTTTATTATTTTATTTTATTATTTTATTTTATATATTATTGATTGCATGATCCGAAGAACTGTTTGCCTTTAAAAAAGTCACTTTGGATAAAAAGCCCATACATTAATTTCTACTGCTTCTATTATACTTTTGCGGGAACCAATCACAGATTGGCTTATTCACCTGGCTCGCTATTGGCGGGTTTAAAATGATGACGGATAGAGAAACGATGGGTAGTTGCCCGTTGATCACGCCTCTTGTGATCTGATTGGTTGAAGGACTATCCAATTGCGTACAGTTATTTGAATAATGTCAGTTGATCACGCCTCTTGTGCAGAAGAAAATACAGAGCAGACTCCTCTGACCAATGTTCAGTTTTAAATTGAGCTTGTTCTGGTGATAGCCAGACAATAAATGTTTATTATCAAATGTGTAAGTGTCATTCTGACCATGACTAAGTGTCTACTGTAAACACGCTGTAAGCTTATGCTTGCCCCGCCCACTGATTATTCTGATTGGTCCACTGTCTTAAAACCTGACCTTGAAGAGGAGCCTCTAAGTTGGCTGAGCATCTTATGGTACTCATGCACAAGACACAGAATAAACAGTGAAACATCCATCTTGTACAAAACTATTAAAAAGCGATATAGTTAAACACATAAACGTCCTGTGTGAACAGTCACTCTCAGCTCTGTTTAACACCATTTCACAACTTTTCAAATCCTTTTCACAGAATTCCCTTCAAAATGAGTTCAAAAAATGCTTCAAAACGTCTGTCAGTTTCATCTGGACATAATATGAACACACTTTATCCCCAGATGAAATCTCAGTCTCTTGTTTTTCTTTTTTTCTCTAACTAGAGTGGTGAGAGAATAAAACATTAATTCACTCTTAATCTTGATCCTGTCTCTCTCTCTTTCTGCGTCTATCTCACACACTCTCGTCTTGAGCTCTTTAATGATGTTCAATTTTCTCTGGCATGCTAGGACGACATGTGTTAGAATACTCAAACCCTTTGTCGGGCTGGATTGTGACTTTTCTCTGTGACCGTTGTAAATGCTCCTCGAATCCCCGTTGGGGTGCAGGGAGTAAACACTGCCTCATTGTCGGGTCTCTCGGAAAAACGCTGCTACTGTTTATTATGAGCCATAAAATTTGTGGTCTGTTCCTTTATTCAGAAAAAGGGAGAGACGGGGGGGTGTGGGACAGAGGGGAGAGTAAGATGAGATCATGTTTTTGTTATTATCATCATGTGCTTGCGGGGAAAAAATGTCTATCTGCGCCTGGATTAGTCGAGTGGGTGACATCACTGTTTTTGTTTAATTTCTCATGAGAGAGCGAATGCGTACCCCTCTTTTCCTTCAGCCGGACACTCAAAACGGTTGTGTCATGCGGAGGGTGTCACGGAGATAAAGCAGGGCCGGGATCACATTGATGAGTGTGTGTTGCGAAGGTTAAGATTCTGCTGCTCACACACACTTCCGTTTGTCGCTCTCGCGCCGCGCAGCGAACTTCACTCATGGGCAACCACGCCAATGAAGAGAGTCCTGAAAAATGCAGGAATTCCCTCACAAATGAAGGCATTGGTGAGATTGGCTGCACCAATGTTTTTAAATTTTGAGGTTAATATCTGATAACTGGCTGATATTAAATTAATAAATTAAACATTGAAAGCTTAAATCAGTCAGGTTAACTGCTACAAGGGAATTTACATTTAATGTACAGTATGAAAAAAATATTCATTTTGAGAACAGTCTAAAAGATTTACGTAAAGTGAGCATTCGTTAATGCAAAGGTAATCCTAAAATAGAGGAAATTAGCGTTATACACAACATTATAATGTACAGTATGAGAAATGGGGTAGAGAATAAAACATTCATTTAATTGAATGCGCATTTCTCCTATTTATTGATTACCTTTGCCATCCACTAATGCTCATATATAATAAAACTTTAAAAGTATGAATTAATAAAACTTCATTGTAATCTTTAGCAAATCTCAAAATGAATATACATTTTTCATTATGGGAGAAATGAGTATGCACAATTCAAGGAATTCTCATAAAGATTTTGCTTTATAATGCTTTCAGAAAGGGAGGACTGTAATTCCTCTATATCTTCTGTGACCCTTGACCTCAGAGTCATTAAACCTCACCAGGTGTGTGGTTAGAAGTTGGGAGGGATTAATGATATCATCACTCAAATTCTTCATGACATCATCATTTGGATGTTATATGGATTATATAATTGTGTTTATATGCATGCAGGGGTTCATTTGTGCGATTTTAAGCTTGGAAAAAGTTGAGGCGGGATGAGACAGATGGTGTGAAGGAAAGATCCCAGATCCATCTTTGTGTCCTATCTGACACAGTCCCTTTTCAATTTTGCTTCCTCATTCGTTTCCTACATCATCTGTTTGTTTTGCTTTGTTTTGGAGTTTTGTTTTGGATTGCTTCATAAAGAAAACACGACTTGAATAACTTCGGGCAAAGCTCACCCATCTGAAGCGGCTCTTGATGAGTAAAACAAATGAAGTCATATCCAGGTGGTTTTTTTCCCCCCTTTTTCAACTCCCACTCAGAGTTCATGGACTACAGCACTTTCTGACAAAAAAACAAAACCCGTTTCCAAAATAATATACTACTCCAGCTGCATTTCAACTGAATAACAGAGACATTAGGACACTAGATTAGACCTAATATAGAGAGACAATCATGGCTAAAGTTATTTTCATTTCTTTTGAGGAGTGATGGTAAACACGGTTTGGCGATAAATAAAAATTTAGCAAAGTAGACTTTCAGCAAAAAGTAGGGTCACATTCGTTCATATGACAATCCTCAGCGGGAAAACCTCATTTTCCGCATCTTTCATGTTCTAATATTGTTTTTATTTTCTTTCGAAAGGAAATTGAGTTTATACGCCTAGTGAAAACTGTGTTTTCGAGTGGAAATCCACTATTGTTAGGGGTTTCCTCTGAGAGGGCCGTTGTGATCCCAAGAGAATTCCATAAAATATTTCTACTCCAAAATGGAAAAATAAAGCACTATCTGTGCTTGTATTTTGATTTATGTGAAGTCATGGTTTGCCATGACGCCAAAACGAGATCTCTGATGGCTCAGTAACCTCTTTGGGTAAGTGCATGTGTAGTCAGGACTAGACGCACGGGCATGTAGTGTTAACATGTTAGCATACACAGCAGAAACTGCGAGGCAATCCCAAAAGGCTAAGACACAGCCGTACGGTGTGTGCGTGCGCACTGTATCAGGCAGGTCAGCGACACGGTTTGTGGCAGATGGTCCAAATATGCTTACAGGTCTCCCTCTGGGAGTTTAGATAGGGTCGTGGATTGATCTAGTAGACTGTGTATCAGGATATGTCATCACATGTTTGTGTTTCTCTCTCTCAGGCACCTGAACAGTGAACACGCCCTGGATGATCGCAGTACGGCCCAATGCAGGGTCCAGATGCAGGTCGTTCAACAGCTGGAGATACAGGTGTGATGCGCGCACAAACGCAAAATCAACATTTCTCTAAATGTCTTGCAAAAGCAATATTCAAGCCGCCTGACTACCTCTGTTCCCATGTTTTCATTTACATTTGTGCATATGCCACATGCTTTATCAAAAATGAGCGTGTTTTGCCTATATGTTTTGGCCTCCTAATTACGTTGCAGATAATTGAGTCATAAGTGTCAGTTTTAGAGGATCAAGGCCTGAATTTGTGTTCACCAATATGGTTAATAGATGCCGAGACTTGGTCTTCCAAGCCTACTATTTCACATATAGAACTGCACACTCACCCAGCTGGCATGATTTTCTGCCCATTACATGTCACATAAGTTGATAGAGATCACTGGAGCTTGTAATAGGAAGAGTGATGTAGAGTGCGGGTGCGAGAGAGGAGGCCAGAATATCTGCCTTTGATGGATCCCAATTAGAGAGTTTCCCAGCACCTCTCTCATCCCTCCTGCCGCGGACTCTCGGCAAGCACCGTGGGCTGCCTGTCGCGTGCATATACGTGGTGTCATCTCTAATGAGAGAGCTGATAAGGAGAAGGGTGGACATGGGAATTGCTAGAGACTTCCTCTGCCCGCAGACACCCTCTGCGCTCCGCTCAACTCTTCTAATTGTATTATTGTATGTCAATTATTAAATGTGCTACATTTTAAAATACTTTAAATCGATAGAATTTACATGAACAGTGTAAACAAATCACTTATCACATTTAAGTGACATTTAAAATATAATAAATAGTGAAACTTACATTCAAATTTTTTTTTTAAATTGTCAAATTAACCAAAATATGATAAAAGGTAGATGTTGTGTAAACAGAATTATTGTGAAGTGTGGATAAAGGGAGTTTTTGCAAAAATCCAGAAGGATATTTTTCATTTAAATTTGATTTCATTTAATAAGAATTTGGAGGAATTTTCAATATAAGGGAATGTTCAAACGTGTCATTTCAGTGTTGTAACTGTTTACAACCCTGAAATGTGAACAGTGTTTTATTGTCCGTGCGAGTAATTTGTTTGGACGCAGAGACCGTCAGAAGAGCGTCTAGTGACAGTTATGATTGGTAGGCGCTGACAGGACGTCGGTCAAGCACATTAGGTCGCATTAAAGAAACCGCTAGCTATGGAGGAGCTGCTCACACTCCTCAAGGAAACGCCGAACTAAAACGCAGGTCAAGTAACCTTACCGTGCCTGCAGCGGTTGAATTCCTCTGCTTTTGGAGCTTTAAGTCAACAACCTTAAAAAAAGCATGTCTCCTGGACAGGCTTACATTGAGACGGGCACTTCAGACCCTCCAGCTTTACGTGGCAGAACTACTTCCCATCATCAACGCCAGTCAAACAGGCCTAGTAATTGGTCAGCTTCCCTTTTCTTTCCACGCCACCTCCCTTTTATGTTCTCCATCTAGTCTCATTCCCAAAAATAAACCCCTCACAACAAAGCTCTTTCAAAAAACACTGCCCTGCCAGGCACGCTGGCAGCGAGCTCACTTTGTGGCCCACAAACAGCGTTTAAACACGTGTCCAGATCGATGCAGAGGTGATGAGAAGTGACGAGAGTCAGTCCGTGTCCAAGCGTATTTCCTTTCATGTCTACCTCCGTCCTGTCACCTACTCTGCCCCCAACTCCCTAACCGCCCCGATGCCAACCCAGACAGACCAGAACTACCCTTCGCCAACCTGCTGTCTCTCCCAGCTCACCAGCTCAGATTTTCCACTGTTTTTATTACCCTGCTGACCAGCATGTGGCAGCCCCTCATTAAACACACATATCAGCTAATGGGTGAATAAACAGCCCAGATCTGTGGATGATTCTAGCAACACTGTGCACAGTCGCAGAGTACATGCACAACACAACAACATTCTAATTCCATCCTTAGGATCATTTTTACAGTACAGCTCATATTTGATTAAAAAAAACAGCCAGTATTAGGTTGTGGAGGTTGCTAAGACAACCATTTTTATTATTATTCCTGTTGATCATATTGGGACTTTTCTTTTGACCACGTAGGAAGTCTAGCAACCACCTGACCTAACAATGCTCTAGTAACAACCCAGAATAGCCTACCAACCTATTTAAAACACCTTAGAGACCACAGAGAAACCCTAGCAATGCTCATCAACCTACTTTAAATCCTTGGTAACCCCCCAAACCCAGCACAGAAGATCCATTAACAACCTAGGAACACCCCAGTAACTACCCAAACACCATACCAACCATCTAGTAATGCTCTAGTAAAAACCTAGCCTAGAAATCTAGACGCACCCTAGCGGCAGCATATCTAATCTGCCGCGAGTATCGTCTAGCAACTCTCAGTACACTTCTGAGCTGGAAACACCAAACTCTGGTCAGGCCAATCACATCGATTATAGAGTTGGTGGGCGGGGCTTAACATAATGATGGCAGAGTTGCGTGCTACTTGTACACAAAGAAGCTGGCGAAGGGTGAACTTTCGCATCAGCTTTGACCACGACTCCGGAAGACTTGGAGTTAAGCTTTTCTCTGAGAAAAGAACAAAGAACGGCACGAATGTCATTCTTAAAAAGGGAAGATGTGTTCTGAGTTTTGCCGACCGGATACGGCGAAAGTTAATCTTTCAACTAGCTTGCTTCACATTGCTCGGGTTGGTTATAGCGTTATCCTATTGCGTGCAGAGGGAGTTTGAAAGACAAGCGTTTATCCTGCATCTCGGATTGAGACCTGTCTATGGTGACTTTCCAGACCAAACATCTTTATGTGGGTCTGGCTTGTCAGGCTAGTAAAAACCTAAACTAGCCTAAAAACCACTCAAAACACCCTAGCAACAAACCAGAAACCATAGCAACCACTTAGCCATGGAAAGCAACCTTCTATAACGCCTTAGCAACCAGTAACCACCCATAAAACCGTGCCAAACACCCAGTAATGTTCTACACTGAAAAAAAAGGTGTGTTGGTTTTACATGATTTAATCATCTACAACGGTTCCACATGAATCAATTAAGTTAAACAAACATAATTTGTTCACATAACTTAAACATCATGGAATGAAGTAATTTTTAAGTAACCCATCATGGAATGAAGTAATTTTTAAGTAACCCAATTATTTACCAATCTCAAAATTATTTTATTTAGTATACACTAATATACAAAGCTTATTTAGTTTTTGTATATTTTTGTGGTCACTTGACTGATAAGGCTGTTATAAGGCTGTTCTAACTAACTTCCATTCTGTTAGTCAGCAATAGCACATCATGAACATGTCAAGTGCTATGAAATGCTCTTTAATGACATGTGCGGTCTTAGTCCACAGCCTAAGCAATCGCTCCACTCTTCTCCATTATGGTAACCCAGTATAATTTAAATGGTTCTAATTAGTCCAACATAATTAAACATTAAACACTATTAAACAATATAAAGTCTCCCCCTTATCCATTTTGCCCCAAAACACATAACATTAACTTCAACAATTTTACTCTTCTCGTCAAGTCCCAAGCAAAGCATGCTGGGAACGACAGTTTCAGCAAAAATCATGTTCGAGTACTTGGTTCACATTCACCCCAAATAATATAATCTAGTAGATTGCACATTTTAGAGAATTACATTAATCGAAAGCAAATAAATCACGTTTAAAAGGGAGAAACGTAATTTTGTTGCGTAGATCGCAAATAATAAGATTAAGTAAATTGGAAAATGTTTTCCTTTTTTTTCAGTGTATGTAACCAACCAGAAAACCCTGCGAACCACCTAGCAATTCTCTAACAACTCAGAATAGCACATCAACCACTCAAAACACCCTAGCAACCATCCAGAAACCGTAGCAACGTCTTAGTAACCACCCTTAGCACCTTAGACCCACTAACATTTTTCTTCTTCAGAAAATTATTATTATTATTATTATTATTATTATTATTATTATAACTACAGTCTCTTGTATGTGTATAACTGTTTTTCTGTGTGGGAAACAAATTACACTTTTAGTGGCACTAAAGTATACGGTGCCAGTCTTGGAGCATTTTGAGGCACTGTGTCGCCCCCTGATTAAGAGAGGCCGGCTGCCTCCACATTTCCTCTAAATGGCGGTTAGGAATGTCAAACGAGGGCGAGTGTGGTTACAGGGCAAGTGTCTCTGAAAGAGACGCTGCAATCGAGAGAAAGAGGAAGAGAGTGAAGAAGGACGACGAGAGATCCGTTTTCTCCCGGCGGTATCAAGAGCTGTGAAACGGCATGTCAACATCCCTGTGAGCTGACTCAGTTAACAGGCAGAATACAAAATTATCCTCACAAGAGAATATCTAGAGTCATTGCCACCTCCTCTCAGCGGCGCCCACAAGAGCGGCACACACTATGACGACACTCACTTTTTAATCTGCTGTATTGGCATGACAAATAATTGTACACTTGCGCTGCCAAAGCTCCAGCAGCTGCGTATAATGAAAACAGTGTGAAACAAAAATAACGTGTGTAAATGAAGTAAAATTAGACAGTATTCTGTCTTATTGAAAAGTTGAGGTCTTATCCCGAATGCTATTGAAATGTAAAAATAAAAGGATAGCATTAAATGATATATTCAATAATTATTTATTTTTGTTTATTTACATTTTTTTATTTATATAAAATTATTATATAGCCTATATGATAACACATTTTTATTTATTACCTTTTACCATATAATATTGTTTTAATATTTACAATATTTCCAATTCATATTTATTATACTGTATTTATCCGCAGTAATGTAATTGCTGTGTCAGGCTGGTTGGATGTTTTGATAGCATTACATTTTACTTAGCGTAAAACACTTCACATTTATGTATTTGGTCTATGTAAAAACAGCTTGTGGCTCTTTTTTCTAATGTGTGTGTGTGTATGTGTTTCGTCTAGCTGTCCAAAGAGAGCGAGCGTTTGCAGGCCATGATGACCCACCTGCACATGCGTCCATCAGAGCCAAAGCCTTTCAACCAACCTGTAAGTTCATGATCTTTGCCTTCCACCATCTCATTCTTAAATCCTCTGATATCCTGTATTTTGATTGTGTCTCTGTATATGTTTTTGCATGTTAAAGTAACTGTTCAGCGCACGGTATGCTCACTGAATCAACTGTGTGAGGCACTAAAGAGCGCTCTCTGTTGGAGAGAGGAGGAAGTGCTGTATTCTTTTCTGCCGTCTTCTCGGTGTGTGCTTGGATAGTGTTCCTGGAGAGTAGCTAAACTCTAGTCTTGCAGACTCATACGTGTATACATGCTCATAGCTTTTCACCCTATTCTTGCACCTTATGAAAGTAAGAAATCATTTATTCAAGCAAGCTGTTAAGCGTCTTCAACTCAGCCAAGTGTAGTGATGGACTCTTACAGATTGAGTTTTATTTGTACAGCTACAGCTGCTTTCCTTCCATTCGCTTTAAAAGAGTGTTTGTGTATTTCAAGACGCTTGTATTTACATGTCACGGTGTAAAAGAAAGTGAGTTTTGGACTGGACTTGCTAGATATTTCACATCGCTGCTTCATACGTAGGCATCACAATGCATTTCCCCCTCAAGCCACCAGCTGGCTGTGCAATTATTAGGAATCTAATGAATATTTCATGCCGAGATTGATGAGGAGTCTTATTAAAATACGAAGATGTTGAAATTAATTGTCAATTAGAAGTGGAGTGTCTTAATTTGAGGGGATATAAATGAAGGCGGAGGGCGAAAGTAGGCCGCGTCTCCTGTTTGGAGACAAATTCTCTGGATCAGCTGCCATTAGACGGTAATGGGAAACAGGGACTGGGCCGGGCCGAGTGACCTATAAGAGATCGAGGGAGAGAGAGAATGAAAAAATGATAATTGTGAGTGTGATCAAGAGAAAGAATTAGCATTAAGTGGTAAGGGTGAGCATTAGGGCGGAGCTTAGCACAAGCTCAAACCCGTGTGTGGCATTGACCGCTATTAAGATCGTTGGGTGTTTGGCACAGCAAACTGGCGTGGCTCCAGCGTTAATTAAGTACCTGTTAAACCATTTTGCTCCCCTAATTACTGGAGATGGGCCAGGTTGGCTCCTGTGGCAATGAGAATAGAGAGAAAAGAGGGCCGGCACTGTTTAATTCGCCATATTAGCTTCAACCCCGCTACGCCCGCCCCTCCTCTCGCTCACTCTATCTCTCGCTGCTCACACGAGCACATGATGGTTTTAATTAGAGCAAAACAAGCAACCCCGAAAAAGACTCCCTGAGCGATGGGGAAAGCTGTTTCCTAGCGCTCCGTGCCCGCCGAAGCTAATTGGGCAGAGCAGGGCCACAATGAGGGCGGGTAACCGCAAGCGTTGTTTGTTGCCAGATTGTTGTTTTACCCCCTCCTACCATGTATCGCTTTGTTTTGCTCCTCTTGTGTGGCTTTAATTGCAGACATTGTGTCACAGAAGATCCTCGTTTGTGCCCGCATGTGTCTGAGAAACACGATTTGCGGCGTGCTTTGTTTGAATTTCACCGGGTGAACAGGATCATCTTATAATGGAGTCATTGTGCCAACTGCTTTTGGCATGGATTTGCTGGCATGGATTGCAGGATGTGCTTCTCACAGCAGGAGAGCAATGACAATTTGACGATGATTATATTTCCTGGTTTGTAATTGCAAAGCTGGAGATTACTGTACACCAAGGAGATGATGCGAATTAGAATCAAGGCTAAGCCTTCACGTGCACCAAATAGATGGAGACAGTTTTTGCACCGTCATTTTGTTTTGTGGTATATGTGTATATTTTTGTAAACAAAGCAAAAAAATACAAGCATGTGCATTGAATACAATACCATATTAACTCTTCATAAACATAAAACACTTTATTGTATATACATTTTTCAAACAATTACCTGCATAATACACACAATCTTATTTTGATAATTATATATACTACATATAAATATTATGTATTATACACTCACCTAAAGGATTATGAGGAACACCATACAAATACTGTGTTTGACCCCCTTTCGCCTTCAAAACTGCCTTAACTGATTCAACAAGGTGCTGAAAGCATTTTTTAGAAATGTTGGCCCATATTGATAGGAT
This sequence comes from Pseudorasbora parva, assembly GCF_024679245.1. Classification (NCBI taxonomy): domain Eukaryota; kingdom Metazoa; phylum Chordata; class Actinopteri; order Cypriniformes; family Gobionidae; genus Pseudorasbora; species Pseudorasbora parva. Next base: position 23,812,453 of record NC_090193.1, read on the forward strand.
AGCATCTTGCAGGTGATGGAGATTTGTGAGATGCACATTCAGGGCACGATGCTCCCGTTCCACCACATCCCAAAGATGCTCTATTGGGTTGATATCTGGTGACTGTGGGGGCCATTTTAGTACAGTGAGCTCATTGTCATGTTCAAGAAACCAATTTGAAATGATTCAAGCTTTGTGACATGGTGCATTATCCTGCTGGAAGTAGTCATCAGAGGATGGGTACATGGTGGTCATAAATTGATGGACATGGTCAGAAACAATGCTCTGGTAGGCCGTGGCATTTAAACGAAGCCCAGTTGGCACTAAGGGGCCTAAAGTGTGCCAAGAAAACATCCCCCACACCATTACACCACCACCAGCCTGCACAGTGGTAACAAGGCATGATGGATCCATGTTCTCATTCTGTTTATGGCAAATTTTGACTCTACCATCTGAATGTCTCAACAGAAATCGAGACTCATCAGACCAGGCAACATTTTTCCAGTCTTCAACTGTCCAATTTTGGTGAGCTTGTGCAAAATGTAGCCTCTTTTTCCTATTTGTAGTGGAGATGAGTGGTACCCGGTGGGGTCTTCTGCTGTTGTAGCCCATCCGCCTCAAGGTTGTGCGTGTTGTGGCTTCACAAATGCTTTGTTGCATGCCTTGGTTGTAACAAGTTTTTATTTCAGTCAAAGTTGCTCTTCTATCAGATTGAATCAGTCGGCCCATTCTCCTCTGACCTCTAGCATCAACAAGGCATTTTTGCCCACAGGACTGATACATACTGGATGTTTTTCTCTTTTCACACCATTCTTTGTAAACCCTAGAAATGGTTGTGCGTGAAAATCCCAGTAACTGAGCAGATGGGAAATACTCAGACCAGCCCATCTTACACCAACAACCATGCCACGCTCAAAATTGCTTAAATCACCTTTCTTTCCCATTCTGACATTCTGTTTGGAGTTCAGGCGATTGTCTTGACCAGGACCACACCCCTGAATACATTGAAGCAACTGCCATGTGATTGATTGATTGATTAGATAATTGCCTTAATGATAAATTGAACAGGTGTTCCTAATAATCCTTTAGGTGAGTGTAAATGCTATAATATAATATTATATTACTATTAGTCAGGCCAACATCCTTGTAATTGGATAATAAACATTTAGACATCTATTTTCTAGTATTTTTGAGTGAATTTTGATGTTGTTAAAGGGTTAGTTCACCCAAAATGAAAATTCTGTCATTAATTACTTAATCTCATAGACCTCTGTTCATCGTCGGAACACAAATGAAGATTTTTTTGTTGAAATCCAATGGCTCAGACAGGCCTTCATTGACACCAATGTCATTTCCTCTCAAGACCCATAAAAGCCACTAAAGATATCATTAAAAGTCTCACTACAGTGGCTCTAAAATCATTTTATGACGTGACAAAAATAGTTTTTGTGCGTTAATTCATTAATGACAGAATTTTCTTTTTTGGGTGAACTAACTCTTTAAGGAAGGAAGCATCAGTTTGATCAAAATTGACAGTAAAGATAATTATTATATTGCAAAATATTTTTATATCAATTAAATGCTGTTTTAAATGCTTTTAAAATTTGTTCATCAAGTAATCCAGATTTTTGGACTGTTTTGGACAGTGATAATAATATGAAATTTTTTTTAAGCACCAAATCCCTATAAGAATGATTACTAGCTGGTTATATTGAAATCTGCTAGCCAGCTAATGCTTACCAGCTTTATCCTGAACCTGGACCCGATTTGTTATGTAGTGTATGATGTATGATTGGTCATTTTTATTGTAAATAAATTTTCAATTTTGTTTCCTCTTATCTAGCTGAACCTGGCCTCTAGCGTGTCGCTGTCAAAAAGAGAAAGTGAGGGGTTTCCTGAGGGCTTGCCTCATCCCCCCACCTCTGCCGCAACTCCCATCACCCCCATGAGGCAGGGACCCTCCGTCATCAGCTCCTCCAGCCTGCACGGAGTCGGACCCATCCGTCGGCGCAACTCCGACAAGTTCTGCACCCCCATCGCTTCAGGTCAGTGTCCCGAACGCACAAATTACAATTCATCACGCTCTATGTACCGATTTCTACAACACTGAAGTATATATGAAATAATAATGGCGGATTTTATCTGTTACAGAACTTGCACAGAATTGTGAATTCTACAAAAATGCTGATGTCAGGCCTCCGTTCACCTACGCCTCCCTCATACGACACGTAAGTCAGCCTGTATATGTGAGATTTTGAGATCTGGACTGTGCGCTCTGTGCTCCAATGTACTTTAGCAGAGTTCAAAGGTGTGTGCTGGTAACTAAGGATTTATGCGCATCTCTTAGCTCGGTGTCAGTCATGCTGAAACGTGTGGCACTATCCATAATGCACTGCCTGCCCGTCTGGAAACAGTCCATCAGCTAATGTCTTACTAATAACAGCCATTTGAATCACCTCTTGACACCTGCTCACACTCTCTCTTCCGCTCTCTCTTCACTTTATTCACCAGGCCATTCTGGAAGCCCCTGACCGACAGCTGACTCTAAACGAGATATATAACTGGTTTACACGAATGTTCGCCTATTTCAGGAGAAACACAGCAACATGGAAGGTAATGTCCTGTCAGATGAAAAAGTCAATATATTTTGAGCATTTCTATTCACTAAAATGGCAGGTGCTTGGCTAGCACTATCGTTTTGGTCAGTAATATTTTTACTTTTATTTTATTCAGCAAGGATGCATTTAATTGATTAAAAGTTACAGTAAAGATATTTATAATATTACAAAATGATTCTATTTCAAATAAATGCTGTTTTTTTAATCTTTTAAACAAAGAATCCTAAAAAAAATATTATTCCACAAAAACATTAAGCTCTTTTCAACATTGATGATAATAAGAAATGTTTCTCGAGCACCAAATCATCATATCAGAATGATTTCTGAAGGATCATGAGACACTGAAGACTGGAGTAATGATGCTGTAATTGCAGTTTTTCCATCAAAGTAATAAATTACATTTCAAAAAAAAAATTAAATCAGGTTTTTTGAATTTTAATATTTCTCTATATTGCTGTTTTTGCTGTATTTTTGATCAAATAAGTACACCTTGGTGAGCATAAGAGACTACTCAAATACTGTTGTGATCTTACCAACCCAATATTTTTGAATGATATGGAAATCTTGTGATTTTATATTTTGCTTAGAAAAATTGAGTACACTGCTATTGTATTAAATGGCTGGTAATATTGAAATGTGATGGTATGGCAGCTAATGCTTGACCAGCGTTGGTTTGCTTTTCCAGTTCGTTTTTTATGCCAGACAGTTCCAAAATATTAAAACATCTGACAAAATTTTGCCATTCAATGTTTGGATAGTTTTATGTCAATTACTCACATCATCTAAACAGGCCTTGTAATACCTTATTTAATAAGAAACTAGCCTATAGCGGTCAGTTTTTTTTTTTAAGAAGGGCTTATGCTTACCTCCTGGCAATGACTCACAGACATAAAAACAGAGCAACGGAGCTAGTCCTTTGTTCAACATGACCCAAACAACAATAAATCCTGCCGCTGTGCCAATGGGTACAGCGGGTACAACAGAGATACAGCCTTCTGTACAGCTCCAATAACAGTGAGGTTATTAATGATGCCTGGCATCACCCAGACAACCATGTTATGAGCCGGCCATTCCCAAATCTGTTTTTCTTTTCTTTTTGGTGTCCTGATGTGCTCTCCTCATTGTTTTGATTGTGTTATGTGGCGTCTGCCTGCCTACTGGTGTTTGGTAGGTGGAAGTTTAAGTCTGACTCAGTCGAGTCCATTCAATCCCATTTCCTTTGCACTCTGTACTATAACTTTCACTAAAAAGTGGCAAAATTCAATTAGTCTTTGCATACCGAATGGCTGCCTGCTGTTTCTGTATATGCATATGCCAGCACAGTCTCTGTTTTATCAGTCCACGGGCACGTAGAATTGTAACTCTTATCAGAACGCTTAATTTGGACTAGTTGATTAGCATGTGCCCCGCTGGTCCGGAGCCAGTTCTGTATCAGCTCCTCATCTCCTGACCTGCTCCGGCATGCCACACTCCACTGGAGCCCGCCACAGGAGCGCGGCTCTCCCCTGAGCACAGTACCTGGTACCCCTGTGTTTCAGCTGCTGTCATCCTCCTCCCTCCTTCCATTTGTGTGTTTCCCACCCCAAGCTTTGATGTCCAATCAGCTGCTTCAACCACATGACGCTCTGTTTCAAGCCACCCGTGGAGGGCAGAGCTGATACTAGACATCAGTGAATGCATGTATGGGTGTTGTGTGCATATTTTAATCTCTTAATATTATAAAGTGAACTCTATTCCAGTAATCTTGCCTCATTGGTCTGGACAACTTCATAAAGCATGTTGCATAAAATGTGCGGTATAATTTAAGAGGAAGATTTTAAGCCTAATACCTAAAAAAGAGAGAAATACTTTTTTTTTTTTTATGTAATAAAGCTACATTTTGATGGTTAAACACGGTTATTGTTGTTGAATTTATCTCCTTCATTATCATCTTCATCATCATCTTTGTTATTAGTATTAGTAATTAGTATTAGTACTTTTATTCAATAACCATGTGTAAACTTGCTTTTATGAAATGTTAATGATTATTAATAATCTTAATAATCACCATAATCATAGGAATTCTTATTCAGTAACCATATATTTAACTTTCCTAAACTTAACTTTAATGGACTTTTTTTATTAATATATTAATAATAACTCAACCAAATGTTTAACATTTTATCCAAGCATACCTTTATGAAAATATGTATTATTAATTCTAATAATGATATTAACTCAATTACCATATATTTAACCCTTTTTATTAATAATAATAATAATAATAATAATAATAGTGTTTTATTTATGTTATTGATATGTTTAACTTATCTAAACTTACCTTTATGGAAGTTTAATAGTATTAATATTTAAAATGTTTTTTGTAATTATTATTAATACCCATGTTTAACTTATCTAAACTTACCTTTATTAACGTTTAATAGTAATAATATTTTAAAAGTTTTTTGTAATTATTATTAATAACCATTTTTAAATTATCTAAACTTACCTTTATCAAAGTTTAATAGTTTTTGTAATTAATATTAATAATCATGTTTATCTCAACTTCCCTTTTTTGTCTCGTATCAACCACCCCCCATCTCTCTCTCTCTCTCTCTCTCTCTCTCTCTCTCTCTCTCTCTCGCTCTCGCTCTCTCTCTCGCTCTCGCTCTCTCTTTCTTTCTGTCCAAAGTGAAAGCAGAGCGGTCATTAAAGGCCTGGGCTCACCATGTAACTGTCCCATTTAGCAGGCCATCTCCTCATCACCCTTCTTAACCATTAGTTCGTCCCTTAGAAAGATGTGTTAATGCATCCCTCCTTCCCAGCACCTCCCGTCTTCCACTTCCCCCTGTGGACTAGAAGCTTGGCAAGGTGCTGTCAGGGCGAAGAGAGGAAACGGACACCGCGTAGAGTAGATCGCTTCCTGTCAGTCTGTCTGTCTCATTAGCCATTCACGTGGCCTACAGCCTGGAGCCTGGGCTGAGGAGGTGCTGCCCCACATTCAGCCAACACTGGCCCAGGGCTCATTTGTGTGCCTGAGCCTCTGGAGGAGAGCAAGTAGGGAGAGAAGCATAGAAGGTGAGGTGAGAGAGGGACCCAAGGCAGCTGAGGGCACCGAGACAGAACAGCGAGCTAATAGTGTTGAACCGCAGCGGCACCCAAGAGCAGTTAGAGAGCTTAGCCAGTGAGAGTTGAGGGGAAGGAGGTGAAAGGGGCAGGAATATCTTTAACAACTCATTTCACTTTTATGAAATTTAACAATTAATGGATCCGTCTACTTTTCCTCCTCCACCAGAGCCAGTTTCCTTTTTTTTATCCTACAGTACCTTTTCTCAATATCTCCCCCCTCTTCTTTTTTTATTTTAATAACTGCACATTCTCACTCGTCTTCCTCTCTTGCTAGTCATTTGGCCCGGTATTAAATATAGAAATGGAGATGCATGTTCTCCGGTGCTCTTAATGGCCATCTATATTTCATGTAAAGTCAGGTCCGGAGAGTAGGGGGAAGTCATTGATCAGTTAGAGGGCAGCTCTTATTCACAAGATGGACACCAGCTGGATCATTCTATAAAACTGGTGCTATTTGTGTCTCTCACGTGTGTAAAATTACTAGAACAATGAAGGGCTGATGCTAACTTTGACTGTATTACACAATTTTCTACAACATCTCCTTAGTATATTAGCAAAAACTAATTCATTTTGATGAAAACTAAATACGTTTGTGACATTTGAAGGACTAGTATGGTAAACCAGACTCTGAATATATCCTCTGCAATTAACCCATTCAAGTTAGTGCAAACACATTAGGGGTAGTGAACACACACACACACACACACACTGTGAACCGTGGACAAACACACCCAGAGCAGTGGGCAGCTCAAGGGTACTTCAGTCATTTCCTTCCGGTATTGAAAGTCAAACCTGCAAACGTTCAGGTTAACATTCTGACTCTCTAACCATTAGGCTACGACTGCATGAGCTTATTCTACATCCCAAATTCCTAAACTTAACTACCTTACTAACTATTAATTAGCAATAATTAGGCGTTTACTGAGGCAATAGTGAGAATTGGACCCTAATGTGACCAAAATGGTATACACACACAATTATTTTTTTGAGTCTATTATGCTCACCAAGACTGCATTTATTTGATAAAAAAAAAAAAAAATACAGTAAAAACATTAATAATGTGCAATAGTATTACAATTTGAAATGACTGTTTTCTATTTTAATATATTAAAAAATGTTTTTCTGTGTTGGCAAAGCTGAATTTTCAGCATCATTACTCCGAGTCTTCACATGATAATTCCGAAATCATTCTAATGTGCTTATTTTAGCATCAAAACTCTTACTGTCTTACTATCCATTTTAAAGTAATGTGAGCTATTCTGTTAACATCTTAATGCATTGTGTCTTATAGAAAGATCATAAAGTACCACATTATCTCTAAACACAGATTTCTCTGCACACCTTTGTATGCTTGTTTTTTTTTTTTTAAGCTTGTGGAGATGTTGCAGTGCAGCATCTGTCAGCAGTTTGTGCAAATCTTCCATTCATTTCCCAGATGCTTTTCAGAATATCACAATAGAAATGAGAACTAATAATCATTTATTTAAAGTGGGAAATATTTGTAACCCACATTGATAATTTCTCTCTGCCTTGTTCTTATAAATAATATTAAAGCCCCTTCCTCAATGAAAGATTTAACCTGGAGTCTGCCTTACACATTTCATTCCGCTGGTACACTTGTTCTTTTGTATGAGGCTACAAGTATCTAGAAATTGTTTTCTTGATGTCAATGCTAGATTGTCTAGTTATTAAACCCACTGTGCTTGAGATTTGCTTTATTAATTCACCTTCCTGGTCCTATGAGTGATTCTTTTCAAAAAAGTCTTTTGTCACTTTTTTTTTATCAATATTGCAAAATCTGAATATCTTTTTTCACTCTGAACTGAAAATAAAATGGAAAATAAAATGCCATTTTAAGCTATACAGTACATACTGTACATTCACTGTCGCTGTTCATTTCTAGTGATAATGACCATAGTCACCCCTCTTCACGTGGGCACAGTCACCAAAGGAAAAGAAACCCGTTTGACATCCGCATCACGCGTGCCATCTTTCTAATATAGCTGCCACCCCTCCAGTCACTCATGCGCGCACACACACATACACACACACACACACACACACAGCCAAGCAGGCATTTTGTTTATGTCTGCAGAGGCTGACCCCCTTTAAATTGCTGCTAATGTTTTAACTGGGAGAATTAGTCTTTCATCACGGATGGGAATGCAAATAAAATCGGTGAGGTGGCAGGCTGAAATTGGGGTCATACTCATTTGCAAAACTAAGCATCATCGCTCCTGCACGGGGAAATTTATTCAAAGGAGGGAGGCCTCGTCTGATTATGGCACTTGTAATTATGGTTAGGAGTGATTCCGGCATCAGCAGTCCCTCCCTCATGGATTCGGGGGAAAAAAAGAGTGCGTCGGAAAAAATACACAGGATTTAATTATACACGAATTAAAATTGGTAATGAAATTGGGCATGAACAAACTACAAATAGCAGATGAAAAGGAAGGGCCCTCCCTTGGGGGTGTTATTCTAGATAGTGGCTGATTAGTGAAATTTAAAATAAAAAAAGCAGGGGGTGGGTTTGCTGATGGTGGTGGGGGGATAGGGCGCATCGTTTCTTATTTTTTTTTTGCGTTCAAAGATGGAGTTTTTTTTTCTTCAAACTCCCACTGTTATGATGGTGTGGCACCACATTGTCACTTCCCCTCGGTAGAATGTGCACTTAATTGGTTGTGTGTGTCTGTGAGATGGTGCGGGCGGGGGAACGGGTTCGAGATGGAGAGATACGCTCAGTCGACATGTCCCCGTCTGAGCCGTACAATCTTTTTTGCTCATCATCACGTGCGCTCTTTTAATTAGAAAGCAGGTATAAGATTTATGCCATTATTAAAGGCTGTTTATATCAGGCCTCGCTATAATTGCATTTCCAGCAATGACAGCGATGCGGTCGCGATTCTGCTTAAGATACCCAGTCGTGGCTGGAACGGTGAACTGACTACTACTTTTTGCTCTCTTGTCTTCTCTGTGTCCCGTTGCTGTTACCCAGAATGCTGTGCGCCATAACCTGAGTCTGCACAAGTGCTTTGTGCGGGTCGAGAACGTAAAGGGTGCTGTTTGGACCGTGGACGAAGTGGAATACCAAAAGAGGAGACCACCAAAGATGACCGGGTATGTAGACTCGGATGGATCGCCTTAATGGGGATAGTTCAACAAACATTGAAAATTCGGTCATTGTTTATCACCCTTGTGTTGTTTCAAACTACTACGACCTTTAAGTCCATGAAATTTTAATGAATTTCCAGGCATATAATAAAAGTGAAAGGGACTGGTGTTGTCAAGCTCCAAAATGATAAAAAAAATTATCATAAAAGGACCATAAAAGTAGTCTATACAACTCAGGCACTATATGCCAGGCCTTCTGAATCTATTGGATACACTGTAAAAAAAGATTAAATATAAAAATACGATATTATTATTTCCGGTATAACAAGAGGCCTGTATATGTTAGAACTTATAACATTATATTTAATGAAGTGATAGAATGTTAATATACTATCCTATAATATAAAACATGGTAATAAAACATGTTAATCATACTAATAATACATACAATAAAACAAAGTCTCAAAGTGCTACAGATTTAAAACAATCAAAAAAATGTTTTATTACAGCTGAAACAAATAATTCAGTAACAAATCAATGGTCAATATTTATTATAGAAGGGTATCATGGTAACAAACATAACACAAAAATAATGCAATAAACATTAACAACTAAATAACAGAAAATGAATTAAAAAAAATAAATAAATAATATATATATAATATATAATTTATACATATGTGTTTTTCACTGTAAAATATAATGGTAATTCATCGTTTAGAATTTCCAAAAACCATACATTTGTAGTAAAATTACATAGTAGTTTTGTCACAAACAAACTTAAATATCATCACTATTCACTTAAAGTCATCCATTCTGTTGAAGTTCTTACATCAAATATGGCATCTTTAGGTCAGGTTTGAAGTGTCCAATGACAGTGATATCAATAGTTATGCTAGACTGCTCCGAATTTCTGTAGCTTAGCAGACTGAAATAAGAGCCTGTCCAAAGTCATTCCAATCACAATAACCTGTGAAACACCTGGATTAAAAGAGCACTCTTTAAGTAAAGACTATTTATTTAGTAGTAGTCCCAAAATCAGTCTTTATTCCTGTAGCTGAAGCGTAAGCTTGTAGGTCTGCTCTGTAAGTGGGGCTGTAATCGTTATTGGCATGTATGATTACCCTAATGGGCTTCCCATCATTACCCTATTACTGACTCTCTAGTCAAAAGCACAAAGGTCTCTTTTGTGCCTCGCCTGCTTGTGTTTGGCAGTGCGTGCGTGTGTGTTTGTGCGCCTGTGTGTTTTTCCCGTCTGTGTCTACACTGTTTAGGGTGCATTGTGAGCAGATGCACAGCAGAAAAGCGTGCCTGCTTGCATTTGTACAAACAGATGTTACACGCCGTCTCAAGCTCTGCCAGAGAGACGACGGCAAATTACCCAGCCGACGGCCTGCCCACCAGATTTCAGCCCTGTAGCGCACAGACACAAAAGCGAACAAACAGTTGTGTGTGTGGCGCTTATGCTGTGTCAGAATGCATGCGTTACTCTCTATTGTTTATCTTTTGTAAATAGAATAGTGCCTCAGTGTTTTTCATGGGTTTAGCAGCTTTTTTTAACAGACTTTGGTCAGCTGTGTTTTGTCGTAAGCCACATGTGTACTTAATCGCCCTCTCTTTCTTCTTCTCCTCAGAAGTCCCACTCTTGTGAAGAATATGATTTCTGGGCTGGGATTTGGCTCGCTTAATGCCAGCTATCAGGTGAGTGAGTGAGTGTGTGTGCGAGTGTGTGTGTGTGTGTCTGTATGTGTGTGCACCCTTATACATTTATCCACACACAATGTTTGTTATTGCACATGATGGGGAAGTGTATCTTGACATATTTAGATATTAAAAATCAAATGTATTTATTTACTTAGTTCTCTGTTAAATATTGGATTTGGGTTATGATTCGTTAGCAAATTAATCTGAGTTTTTACATTTTAATGTTACTAACAACTGGAAAGGACCTGTAAAATAATAAAATATTTAAAGGTCTGAATATGAATATACATTTTTCTAGTGACACTGTTCTCCCAAATTCTTGTTGATTGAAATATTGGACTGATATATTAACAATTATTTGTAATTATTATTATTATTAATATTTTTAAGTCGTTTGATTTCAGTTAATGTGTCGAACTTGTTCAGTGTTTGGTCTAAATGATTCATTAGCACATTGGTCAAATTTGTATTTGCAGTGAAAAGAAAATCTTTAAAGTCATGGAAATGTCTAAATATGAATATACATTTTTCTAGAGGTCTGAAATATTTTGTTCACTAAGCATAGCCCTGGGTAGAGTAAAAGTTGTCGTAGGCAGATCTGATAGGAGTGAATCTTTTCAATGAATTAGTCTAAAGGAATCGTAAGTGAATCAGTCAGTTAAGTGATTCTATACAACTGGAAACATCCTGGAAAATTCATTCCTCAGAAAGTGTGCAAATCCTGAACAGATCAGGCCAGATGAAGCGCACAAGGGCACTGATAACAATTTCCTCTTCTAATTAGCTGCTTCTCCCAAACCTCCTCCATTCTCCTCCCTCCGTCGCACACGCGCTCCTAGCCAGCCATATGTGATTTATAGCGTCAAATATTTGTCAATGAAGGTCACAGCATAAAATTAGTGTCTGTCCTAGAAAATCCATCTGAAACCCGCGGTGTCACCGCAACTCCTGTTCTGAGCTTTCCTAGCCTTGCTCTGCGTTTCTGTGTTTGTGTGTGTGTTTTTCCCAAGAACACTGTGTGATGAGACAGAGATGGATCTGGGAGGTTAGCCTTTGTGCTTGCGTCCTGGTCTGGGTGTGTGAGCGTGTGTGGCGCTCTGTCAGGTCTGTGCCCATCCGTCTCCTCACAGGACAAGCAGTGTCAGCGCCTGACAAACAAACAGCCCAGCTAATCACGGGCCAACACACACACACAAACACACTTCCACCGCCCTGGCCCAGTTTGTCCCGCTCTGACCCCGCAGGCCATCTCTATGGAAATGGAACTGCTCATCCTGAAAAGGCCGCACATAAACTAGCCTTTAACAAAAGAGAAGACACACAGTGCGCACAACAACGCCCTTCCAGAGTGTGAGAGAACTGTGGCTCTTTGCTGTTTTCGATTTGTAATTCCTCGAGTGCGTTGTGTGTTTTTAGACTGGTATTGCAAGCACAATCGCGCCTAAAATCTGCCTTTTTAAAGTGACTCAGCCTGGTCATCTTCTCATTAAGCAGGCGTTAAGTGCGTTTACCTATCAGATCGTCTGTTTTTGACACTTTCTTCAAAGGTTGTAGGTGACTCCCTGTTAATTATAGTTTCAAGGGAAAAAATAGCCCTTGTTTGGTTCACATCAACTAAACCTTGTGTGACCCTGATCATCTTTCTCACCACCACCCAGTCTCCACAGAATCAGAATGAATTTCCCTCAAAACTCTTTCATTTCTCGCTCTCCCTCGCTCTTGTTCTCGACGGCATATTTTGGGCAGTCACGACAGTTTGAATTGGCATGAGTACCACACATTTTTTAAGTTCAGAAGTGACTGTAGGGAGTCGAAGGAAACCAACCAGAACCGTTTTCCATTCCACTTTTCCTCGCGCATTAAAATATCCATATGCAGTTGTTTATGGAGATTTGTATGCAGTTATATGAATTTACCCTTTGCTTGCATTGATTTTTACTTCTACTATTACTTCTGACTTGGACATTTTTGGGACTTTGTTAGCAGTTTAAAACCAGGAGTTAACAGTATATCTGGAGGGTTTTTTTTAACGCAAGTAATAAAATAATTACAAATTAAGTATTAAAAAAATAATATCAAGATAATGTAATGAATGCTATTATGTAAAATGAATATTCTTTTAATAATTATTAATATTAATTAGTTTATCACTCAAATATAATTTATAATTGAATAATGAAAACAACTTTTAAAATGTATATCTGGCCATTTTACTTTTAATAATTTTTAAAAAAAATATTAAATTATAACCCGTTATGAAGTAGTATAAGCTTTTCCACTTATGTTTCAGACTTTTGGACCCCACTGTAAGTGACACCATCTTGTCTTCTTTTCCAGTTTTTACTTAATTTATTTTCCGCTTTAAAAAAAAAGGTAAATACTGAATTAGTATCAAATACTATAACGCATGTCATATCCTAGAGTTTAAGAGGTGTTTTTATTTGAGCAGCAGGAGCACGCGTCCGTGTTTCAACCGGGGTTGTTGTATGGAGGCGAGGAGACCCCTAGTGGTCACACAAACTAACCTGCTGCACCACTGCCTCCAGATTTCTCTCAAAACACATAGACTGCATCTGTCCAGTCAGCACATTTATCAAGAATAACAAAGACTTTTAATAGTTAATGTTAAAAAAAAATTATAAAATGGCACGTCGTCTTAGGATGCTTACTGTTAAAGCCACCATTATCTGTGTTGGGCTTTGTGCCTGAGTACACCTTGAGGTCATCTTACTCAATATATTCAGTAAAATGATCTTTTAGACCTGCAACACTAACAATGCCTTATGATTTTAAAGCAACATATACATCATTGAATCTCAGTCTGAACTTTCCATAATAACTTAATACTTTATAATTGTGTGTGCAGGCTGCGCTCGCAGAGAGCAGTCTTGGTCTTCTGAACAGCCCCACCCTGATGAACAACAGCACAGGTGCGAGCCTCAACATGCTGCACATCGGCCACGATGACGTCAGCAGCACTGTTGAACAAGTCAACAGTAACGGTAGCTGCAGCCCTGGCCTCTCTCCGCAGCAGTATGGGTAAGAACAGCCTACTCACTGTCAGCTGGGTGCTATTGATATGTAGGGTGATACTTCATTTATTACCCAATAAAGCAATAACATAACGTCAAAGTGTGTTTTCTAGTTTTTATGTAACAACAGCAATGAAAAAAAATGAATCCAATTTTTTTGTTGTGCTGCTGAATTTTTTTGTGGGAACTGTTAGGCAGTTTTCAGGATTTTTTAGTTAATAGAAAGTTCAAAGGAGCAACTTTTATTTGAAATAGAAGTCTGTTAAAAATAATATCTGAACTTTTAATCGATTTAATGCATGCAGAAATCATCACAATAAAAAATATATGCATAATATAATATTAATTAATAATACTCTCTAAAAGTTTGTGTTTACATAATATATGTGTGTACTATATAATTGTGTATATATAAATTCACACTCATTTATATGTGTGTGTGTGTGTGTGTGTGTGTGTGTGTGTGTGTGTGTGTGTGTGTGTGTGTGTGTGTGTGTGTGTGTGTGTGTGTGTGTGTGTGTGTGTGTGTGTAAATATATATTTTATATTTTTCACTATAATATACATGCATGTGTGTCTATTTATATATACATAATAATTATACACAGTATACACACACATTATGCGATATGATTAATCGATTCGACATCACTATATATATATATATATATATATATATATATATATATATATATATATATATATTCTTCCTTTATGAAATCTTAGGGATTATATTACAAATTATATAATACTGTATACATTTAAAACTATCTACATTTTAAAGCAATTGAAAAAGTGACATTTAAAAAGGGTTGTATATTTAAAGGTTTATCTCTCATTTGATTTATCTTGCTTCTATAATCTAAGACTGACGTATTTCGTGTTACTTTTGTTTCAGACACCAAATCCATGTGAAAGAGGAGCCAGCTGAGATGGAGGAGGACAGCAGACCTGTGTCCCTCATGGCAGCTGTCACTCAAAACCTGAGCATCCCTGGTGACGAGCGGGACATGGAGGACGAGCTTCCCACGGAAGAGCTGGAGTAAGAGAAAGGGTTGTTGGAGGCGGAGCTCACCGGCCCGACCACTCCCTAATATTCAAGATGTTCAAGATCAAGTGAGAAAACAAAGATACAAAACCAACTACAACTTCAAAAACCAAAACAGGGTTAGACCTCATCTGTTCACAATGCAAAAACACAACATGGTTTTCCCCCCTCGATTTTTGTTTTGTTTCCTCAGTCAGTACCCTCGAAAAGGCCCTTTGAGCAAGCTCCAAGTACGTTTGTCCTCCTGTGTGTGAAACATGGTCTGATAAAAGAATGGACCGGCGTATCTAAAGCTACTGAGGGAAACCTGACGTCAGTATGCACGCTTAGTTTTTCCCCCCGCCCCAGAAGTCACTTGAGGTTTCTCTATTTTAAGTCTTTTTAAGCTTTAATTTGTATGTTCTTTGGGCCTGAGAACACTGCTTTTCTATGGGATAAATACACAGCGGTGATTTACCTCAGAAAGATGTTCACATGCCTGAAAAGAGAGGAAAAAGATGACACAAACACATCTTCAGAATGACTTCTGCTTTCAACCCGGATTTTTGTACTCGTTTAAAGGGGATGCTGTAAGACTCAGTAACTTTGCGGTCACACAGATAAGTTCACCACTCTTGACAAAGGCAAAGACTGAAACAAAACAAGCTGAAAGACTGGCAACGGTGTCCCTGGTCACCTGACCAACTCCTTTGTTTCTTTTCTTTTTTTTCGTCTCCCTTACATGACTGGACTGGAGAAACAGGGGAAACGTTCTGTCTCGAGGCGGCGTCGGCCTCCGATCAGACGGCGAATGCTTGTGCTGTCCTTATCTTTATCTGATGGTATCCACAAGAATCTGCCAGAACGTGCTTTTCCCCCTCACTCTTTGTCAGACTTAACGTAGAAAATGTTGCTACCCCCAAAAAAGGCATATTTCAGGAAAAGGAACTTTTTGCTGTTGTTCTCCTGTGGTGCTGTTATGACAGCCAGACTGACACGAGGCTTGTGGAGGACCGGCTCAGAGACTTTATTGACTGTATTGTTGATTATAATATGTGTGCAGTAGCTTTCGATTTCGTTTTACTTTCATAGTCATTTATTTCTAAAGGATCAACATTTTTCATTGTGATGTAATTCAACTATTTTATGTCTTCTGTTGATGATTGTTTTGTTTTGTTTTAAATTCTCTCATCATTCCAAAAAGGGGTTACGTTTGGGAGAGAAGTTCCAAAATCCTTATTCTACAAACTCCACCACCCCCCACCCCCAAAAAAAGTCCAAAACTTATCCTAGCGTTAGATCTCAAGTAAAGAGGATAGCACTTAGAGTTAAGTGAAAACTTCCGAAACAGAACCACAGATGAAATCTAACGTTAAATACCAACGAAACCACTCAAACATTTCTATATCAGAGAGAAGCTGAAACTAAAGAGGTGGAATACGCATTGCAGGGCTCCCTGTAAGATCCTCATAAACTTTACAGGCACTCATTCATATCTCTCTTTTTTTCACAAATTTTCTTCATTTTGAAATTTTAGATCTTATTTTCCCAGATTCGCAGCATTTCCTTTGTTCGTTTCTGAGTATTCTGTAGTAGCCAGTTGATATCAGCTGCGATACAAAATATTGCTTTAACGTAAAAGGTAACACGGTCACGGAATACCTCAGACCACAGTGTTTGCCCCCTCTCACTGTTATTGCTAAGGGGATTTGTACTGTGGCTAACTAATATAGTGACTCTCATTATCAGTTCAAAGTTCTATAGCTACTAGATATATAAAAGTTACTTGCAATTCACTGTGTGAGTAGAAAGTGTCTGATTAGCATGTGAGATTTTGCTTTCACTGACCTATAAAAAAACTTTTCTCATGTAGTGCCATGCCAAATTTCGAGGTTTAATTTAATATATGTTGCTTTTTTTCAGTTTTTTCCCCCATTTTACTTTTGTTACAGGTAACCAAAGAGATATTTAGTAAACCAAAAAAAAAACAAAAAAAACTTTTTTTTATTTATAATTTCTTCTTCCTAAAGAACTGGCCAAAAGAACACAAACACGTCATTTGAATATTTAATTTTTTTGACTTACACTACAGAGCATTCCAAAAACCAAAGTGTAAAATGCAAATGCTTTTTTTGTTTTGTTGTGTTGTTCAAAAAAAAAAGAAAAAAAGGAGAGAACTGTTTTAATATAAGTTAACCTTATGAGTTTTAACACTACGTATGTTTAAAGGCCAAAAAACAAACCGAAAAGGATACAAAAAGCAAAAAAGCAGTATTAACAAGCCTCTTGCAGTTCCTTAGTTAATCTCAAAGCACTTACGATCTGAGAAAGGAAGCTCTCTACCCCATCTTGTGCTCAGGCGATTGCAGTGTTGAGAACGCAGTCTTAGCCCTCTAAGATTGCAAAGGCACTTGAATAACAGTTGTGACACTAGAAGCCAGCAGCAGTTACTCAGCATTATGGTTTACTTCAATTACCAGTATTTCACAATAAAACGCAGTTCAACGAATACCAAAAAAAGCAGACGAGCACCTGTTTGTTGTGCTTACCCTGCCTGTTGAACAGTATTATTTACCACGCTAATAAGGGATGGCTGACAGGGACTCAGATCGTTTCAAACACAACAGGAATCATTTTAAGGACTGTTCGAGTTATTATTTTCTGCTTTTTTTTCCTATGTTGGAGGATCTTTCTAACATACCTGGTCACGCGCGACCTGTGTATTCATTTCATACACACCTTCGAAACACCTTCAAAGAAATAAAACCAAAAATAATGCTACCTCCTTTTGAAAACGATTCACAAAATAGATAGGCCAATGAAAGTCACCTATAGTCATTCAAAAGGTGTAAATTCTTTCTAGTTTTTCATTCATCCACAAAACGAAATATAAAAAAACCACATTGTCGGAAAAACCAAAATATGATTCTTGTTGCATAGCTGTGAACGGAGCTTGTCGATTCCTCTCGATTCCAAATTCATTAGCATGAATGGAAACAAATAAACGAGACACAACGGGGAAAAAAAGAAGACTACCTCTCCACTCCCTCCTGAAAAAAAGAAAAATGCTGAGTCCTGTTAAGTATGAAGCATTAAGTGGTCAACATATTTAAAAGGGTCTACTCCAAATCACATATTCCCCACTTTAAGTGATCTATTAGCATAGTGTCTATGTACAGGTCCACTGTGCGGAGGCTTAATTGTGTGTTCTAATTCCGCATGCATAATGAGAGGCCAGGCCAATGAGAGCCATCGAGCTGGCCGGTCATTAGAGCGTACTCAATGGGCCAGTCAGTTGGGTGTCAGAAATGATGATAGGCAGAATGCATTAACGTAGGCCACTCTTGCACGGACCCCGCTTCCCAATTAATGCAAAGTGTAGCTTCGTGACGGCTGTGGAAAAAATAGCGCACACACACACCATCCCAGAGAGATCATCACGCTCCTAGTAAAATGGGCCTTTATTTTTACCGCACGACGAAACCAAAATATCCAAAGAGAACCATCGAGCTTGTGCTGCAAGAACTGAGGATTGCGAAGGAATTGAAAAACTCTCACAAATGAATTGCTGCATTCACGAAATGGACTACAATTGTGCTTTAAGCCGGTACATGTGTAAACAAAGCTGTTTTGTAAGATGTGGACTGAAACACATCAGTGGTGATCGCCATGACTCCTTGGTTACTTTTACGCGCGTTGTGATGATGTATTATTGTATATTATCGTTCAGCTTAGCTCTCAAGGGCATTCCCTCTTTTTCGTGTTTCATTTACTTGTTTTCTTTTCGCTTTTATTTTTCTGCACCTGTTTTTTTTTAGCTATTGTAAAGTTTTGAGCTCAGAATTCCTATACTGTATTGCTTATGCTAAAGTGTATGTATTTATCACATTATGTGCTGCAGGTATCATGGTTAAATTTAGTTTTCCTTTTTCCTCCCCCCACAGTTTTTCTGTCATGAAACGCCTGGGACGATGATTTTTTTTTTTTTAGTTTTTTTTTGTGTATTATCTCTCGAAAAAAGACAGATTAAGAGTTAGATAAGTGGTTTAGGTAACACACCTGTTTGTATATTTATCTTAGCTAGGTCTATTTTGATACTTTTGTCTCTGTAGTGCATTTATGCATTTTTAAGGAAAAAAGAGAGAAAACAAACTAAAAAGTTGAACTCATTGTGTAATGATACCTCAGAAGGACTTTTCTCAGAAGACAGGACCAAAACTTCAGAAAAACAGTGAAAGAGAAGAAAAAAAATGTGTAGAAAAAATGTGTAGCCCTCTCTTGCTTATAAGAAAGAGCAACTTTAAGGTGTTTTTTTAATTATTATTGGTCCTTTAGGTGCCAATATGTGTACAGACTCCCTTTAAAGTCAACTCATATTTACCATGAGCACTCAAAGCTGTCTCTCATAAGGCAATAGCGCTCCAGATTTGAACAGAAAGCCTCTGAGAAAGTGCACGGATTGGCTCTCTTCAGCATTACGTCGACTGAGAGCGTCTTCCTTATGTTTTCAGACTTTTCTGCACACTCATGGCACTGAAACGGGACCATGAAGTCATGCAGGCTATTTTCGACCACTGTTTGCCATTCGCTGTGAACTTGGTGTGGCTTTTCCACAGTAGCATACCAAATAAGATTGTGAAAAGGCTTTTAGAAATGCAGTTCATCTTCAGTGACCACCAAAGGGATTGTGGATAGACGTTCGTATTCCAAATTGATCAAGTCTGCCACAACTGTAACCAAACAAACGCGTGACGAAGGTATTTCACATTTCACGGTTATCCACTCTACAACCCAGAGCTCCATTGCCCGGTTATGAATAGCTTTGAGCTGCCGCTCTCCAAGTAAAGGACCCCTGCAGGGGAGCTTTTGCCTGATGGTATTAACTTCTTCGGCCAATCAAATGGAACTACCACTTCGACTCTCCTCTCATTGTATTTTTACGAATGTGTGTACATTTTCAGCAGTGACTTCTATGTACTTTAGTTTCATTTTAACTCGTTTACTTCTCTTTATTATTTTTTTACATTTGTTTTGCTTTTTCAGATGAGACTTGGGGGAAGAATATGTGGTGGCTTTTGAAATGGTATAGAAAATAAAAAAAGGCAACTAGCCATCCACCTTTGTCATTCTAACCCCCGGTGACCATGTTTATGCCAGTCACTGCCGTTTTTCTTCATGCTGTATAAAAAAACACATATATCTGTGTATTTGTAACCTGAATCTTCTTGTGTCTGTTCATGCAGACAATAAAAAACTGTACAGTAGGTCTAGTTGCATGTAATCTGTACTAATTATTGACAATGGCATTATAAAATGCAATAAAAATACTTATTACACTGTCTAAGGCTGTGCATTGTAATTTCCTTTTTTCTTTAAACATATTAATGTGTTTGTGTAAATAGCCCTCTTATTCATGAATGAAGTCAAAAGGAATTTTGTTTTCTTAGTCGTTCATAATTTTTATGTTGATAATTAATATCCCATTAAAAAGAATCATTCACCCAAAAATGAAAATTCCTCAAGTTGTTCAAAAACCTGTGTAATAAAGATGTAAAAAATAAGATATTTTGAAAAATGTTGGTAGCCAACCAGTTGATGGACCTCATTGACTTCCATAGCATGGAGAGTTTTATATATATATATATATATATATATATATATATATATATATATATATATATATATATATATATATATATATATATATATATATATATATATATATATATATATATATATATATATATATATATATATATATATATATATATATATATATATATATATTTGGATGAACTTGAGGGTGAGTAAATTATTTTTGGGTGAACTATCCCTTTAAGTATTATTATTATTTATGTATTAATTATGATTTATGATGTTCAGTACAGTAGAAAAAAAATTCATTTATGGAAAGTAAATTGCAATACAAATTAATACAAATAAAACTAATAAAAGTGTTCCTTAATCTACTAAAACTATCTCAGACTAAATTATAGATGTGCATGTTCTGGATGTACAGCCATTTTGCATTTATTGTATAAATGTCACAAATAAAAAAACACAATGGCATAACTAGGACAGCCATAAAAATGACAGGAAAGGGTCAAAGGTGTACATTATACAGTAAATGGTTCAAAATGTATTTTTTCTCATCATGCAACAGAGAGTTGAGATATAATTCACTTTAAAACATGCAAACATCCTGGCCAGCATTTGGCAGTTTGCAATAAGACGAGGTGTTGTGTTGTGTGGCTTTGCTGGAGCTTGTGCATATGGTGTTTCTATCTAAGACACACACACACACACACACACTCACACACAGCTACCAAAAGTAGTCCAATGTGTGAGGTGTAGAAAATGTGCTCTCAATTAAGAGCACGCAAGGGAGGTGGCTTCCCCTAAATCATGCAAAATGCATGTGACACGGGTCACAAAGTGGGTGATTGAACCAGAAAGCAGGGGCCTCAACTTCAAGAAAGTGGAATGTCTACAGAGCACTTGCCTTTTCAACTAACTTAGGAATAGGAACATCATGGCCAAGTCCATTTGATGATACATGTTGAGTAATAGGCTAATGTTTGCAGTTACCTTTTTGTGTAATAGCATCCAGCTAATCGCTAGCTTATATAATTTATTGCACACATTTAATCTGAGTGCAAACCTTCTCTCACTTACTTTAAATGCTGTCGAGTAAGCTGCAGACTGACTGCTAGCGGTGAGTACAGTAATGGATATAATCATAGAAGATTTGTGAGGCATCAATCACATGACGACAATGCATATTTTCAACAACTGCTCTTTTTTAAAAAGTGACCATAAATATTGATTGTATCAATAAAATGAGTCTCGTATAAAATAGGTTCAAAATCTTTTTTATTGGAATTGTGTGCTTCATAAAATGAAGAACATCTGACCTTGTGTACACACAGACATACCTATTGAATATTGAAATACCTAAGTTCTGGATGTATATACATTTTATTTTTCAATTATCACAACAACAACAAAAAAGCAATCAACAGCTCAAAAACATTGACTAACACTGACTTGCATAAAAAAAGTTTTGTTGTTGCTTATGCATTGCTGTCTAGCTCTTCAATCTCAGACTGACAACATTAATATTCATGTGTTCAAACCCTACAGAAGTGTGTCCATGTGATGGTCTTGTTGTTGTGTTACAGGCTCTGTCCACCAGGAGGGGTAAATAAACCAGCCAAAAACTGAATGGGACAAGAAAAAAAGGAAAAGAAAAGGAAAATAACAGGACAGGCCCAGTCAGTGAGCCCTTTCAGTCTTCTGAGAAAATCTCTCACTGACACAGACAGGGTGGAGAGTGTTATTTCAACCCATTTAGACCAGGATCAGGTTCTCTGATTTTCTTTTCTTTTTCTGCCATCTCTTCGCTTCGTTTGAAATCTGCCCTGAATGCTCATCTTTAAAACACACAGGCCTCCGTTCGGAAGACTTGTTGCTGCAATATTGAGAGAGATGATGTAAAAATGTGGGCGCTTTCGAGAAAGTTCGATTTTTATTTGATTTAATGCATTTTGAGATTCTCTCCCAGAGTTTGACAGGAAGGAAACTTACACTGGCCGCTCAATTTGGTAAAAGTTTTGGAAAAAATAGTCGTTTGTTGAAACGACATTAAACTCAGCAGGTAAACTCCAGATATTTTCCAAGACCGACTGACTCAGTCTGACTGATACTGTTTGCAGTGACTCCTGCTACTGATTGTCAAAATACCTCATCCGCTCCACTTATCCGCCTAGATAAATGATAAATCACATGCACATAAACACTCATTTAAGTGTATCCTCCACCCTCTGACGGTAGGCTTCATAATGAGTCTAATTAAGATGGCTCTGACAGAATACCTCAGCCTGGACTGCTGGCTTACAGAAGGACCCCAGACAGGAGAACAAAGGCATCTTTGTGAGTTATTAGAAACACATTTTCATCCCTCTCCCTTTCCCCGACCATGCCAAGATGTTCAATTCCGCTACAAACAATCAGTGTCAAACGTTTAAAATAACATCCAAGAGAAAAACACTGGTGGACATGAGTAATGCGCATGCCTCGATGTTTCTTACCAATATCTTGGAGAGGTTCTTGTAAATTAGCATTGTTATAGCTACTGTAATTTATAGTTACTTAAATTCTATTGGTTTCACATGAATCACTAAAGTATTATGGGAAGTCATTTACTTAGTCAGCACTTCAGTTTCTCAAGGTTCCAGCAGTTGACCTAGATATGGTTATGTACAATGCTATAATCACGGAATGATGCATTAGTCAGGCACTTAAAGGGTTAGTTCACACAAAAATGTAAATTCTGTCATCTCCCCTTCGTTTAATTCCAGACCCGTGTCCGTATGATGTCTTTACTACCTTTCTGAGGCTTGAAAGTTGTCATTGCATAGCCTCAATGAAGGGACAGGAAGCTCTCCGATTTTTAAAAGATTAAAAAGATCTTTGTGTTCTGAAGGTGAAAGTCATATGGGTTTGGAACAACATTAGGTGGAGTAATTAATGACATCATTTTTATTTTTTGTTGAACCAACCCTTTAAATGAGTAGTTCACCCCCCAAAAAAAGAAGAAAAAAAGAAAATTCTGTCATCATTTAATCACCCTCATGCCATAGACTTTCTTTCTTTTGCTGAACACTGAATGTTTCAACAGTTCTTTCCATATAATCAAAGTCAATGGGGTCCAAAACAACACTGAACCCCATTGACTTTCACTGTATGAACATTTTTCAAAGCGTAAATAACCAGAGAAATTACATTTTTGGCTGAACTATCCCTTTAACAGCTGATGCTTGGCCAAGCACTGTTCTACCCAATCTGAGCCACATTTAAGCAGGCAAAGCATAAAATCTCATGTCTCCATGGAGCCATGCAGTAGATTAAGGCCATCAGAACCACAGCAATCTTAGGCCATAGAGAGAAGAAACTAAGCAGAATGGCACCTGGTAAATGTCAGGTTAATTACCAAGGCAAAAACCTTAAAGGGTTGAATATCATTGACCGGTCAACAAACATTGGCAGAGGCTAATGAGTGTCTGACGCTGTCTTAGGAGTGCTGTGTTATTTGCAATGAGTGTCATTTTGATTTTAGCAGTGGGTGAGGGTGTGGACATTACACCTTACACAGTCATCAACATGTTCATTTGATTTCATCATCAATCAATCAATCAACTTGATTTATATAGCGCTTTTACAATGACAATTGTTTCAAAGCAGCTTCACAGCTAAATTTGATTTGGCTGTACAGTTGTTCTGGAGAAAACAGTGATGTTATCAGCTTATTTTAATTTATCACATAGCGACAATGTTGGCAGATCAGTATTATAGTTTATAGAATTAAATAAGACCTAATTCATTCATTTTATTTGTATATTTAGTTGAATAACTTGGATCATAATTTAAGTGTCCCCAACTGAGCAAGCCAAGCCAAAGGCGACAGTAGCAAGGAACTAAAACTCCATCAGGGCATGATGGAGAAAAATAAACCTTGGGAGAAACCAGACTCAGTCGGGGGACCAGTTCTCCTCTGGCCTATTAACTCACAGTGTATGATTATTATTCTGGCAAACTTACAGGTCTGAAATTATAGTAGATCAGAATATTCGAAATTTCTGTGTATCACACAAGAGACGGGTTCATTTAGGATGGCACGTTGATTACACAAGAGTATGAATACTTGAAAGATATCAGTTTGTATGACATACACAGAGCTCAAGTCTGCAGAATGCTGCTGTTGATCGACGTCGGATCCAATGGGAGTGTATCAAAGTGTAGCGTTCCTTTTTACATGTGCAAAGCATTTGCAGGAAACCGCTAAAAGAGAGAGCGAGAGATTATGGAACCATAAACATGGAATTCAGGCCTGACACTGACATAAATGAATATAAATTGGAATGCGTAGAATCATTCCTGCCCCCTGTGCAAAAAAAAAAAAAAAAACCCAACAAAACCTCCACTGGCGCAGATGGCACGGGTCTAAAACTGATTTAAAAGTTGTACACATGATTTTTATCTGTTCCGCTCAACAACAAAAAAATGTTTAAAAGCACATTCAGTGTGCCCGCAGGCTGCAGGCAATTGACTATGTTGACCTTTAAAACATTATTTTTACCTTTATTTTACATTATTATGTACCATTATTTTCTTTCATTTAAACATACATCTTTCATATGATTTACATATTAAATCTTAAATATAATTTCTCTTTAAAAAAAAAAAAAATCTCTCTCTCGCTTGACTATAAAATCTTGGCTCTTGGCTTTCCTGTAGCTCAAACAGTAGAGCCACGCCAAGGTCATGGGTTCGATTCCCAGGGAAAGCAAGAACTGACAAAAATTAAAATAAAATAAAATAAAATACAGTTCCTTAAAATGCAATGTAAGTCGCGTTGGATAAAAAGTGTCTGCCAAATGCGTACATGTACAACAAACAAATATATTAAAAATAAAGTAAATATAAGGAAAGGAAAGAAAAAAATTATAAAATAAAGAAGTTTAAAGCCGGATTTGGATTTGGAAGCTTTAAACATCCCAAAGAGCACTGTGCAAGCGATAATATTGAAATGGAAGGAGTATCAGACCACTGCAAATCTACCAAGACCTGGCCGTCCCTCTAAACTTTCAGCTCTTACAAGGAGAAGACTGATCAGAGATGCAGCCAAGAGGCCCATGATCACTCTGGATGAACTGCAGAGATCTACAGCTGAGGTGGGAGACTCTGTCCATAGGACAACAATCAGTCGTATACTGCACAAATCTGGCCTTTATGGAAGAGTGGCAAGAAGAAAGACATTTCTTAAAGAAATCCATAAAAAATGTCGTTTAAAAATTGCCACAAGCCACCTGGGAGACACACCAAACATGTGGAAGAAGGTGCTCTGGTCAGATGAAACCGTTATGTTAAGCGTTATGTTTGGCGTAAAAGCAACACAGCTCATCAACCTGAACACAATATCCCCACTGTCAAACATGGTGGTGGCAGCATCATGGTTTGGGCCTGCTTTTCTTCAGCAGGGACAGGGAAGATGGTTAAAATTGATGGGAAGATGGATGGCGCCAAATACAGGACCATTCTGGAAGAAAACCTAATGGAGTCTGCAAAAGACCTGAGACTGGGACGGAGATTTGTCTTCCAACAAGACAATGATCCAAAACATAAAGCAAAATCTACAATGGAATGGTTCAAAAATAAACATATCCAGGTGTCAGAATGGCCAAGTCAAAGTCCAGACCTGAATCCAATCGAGAATCTGTGGAAAGAACTGAAAACTGCTGTTCACAAACGCTCTCCATGCAACCTCACTGAGTTCGAGCTGTTCTGCAAGGAGGAATGGGCAAAAATTTCAGTCTCTCGATGTGCAAAACTGATAGAGACATACCCCAAGCAACTTACAACTGTAATCGCAGCAAAAGGTGGCGCTACAAAGTATTGACTTAAGGGGGCCGAATAATTTTGCACGCCCAATTTTTCCGTTTTTGATTTGTTAAAAAAGTTTGAAATATCCAATTAATTTCGTTCCACTTCATGATTGTGTCCCACTTGTTGTTGTTTCTTCACAAAAAATTACAGTTTTATATCTTTATGTTTGAAGCCTGAAATGTGGCAAAAGGTTGCAAAGTTCAAGGGGGCAGAATACTTTCGCAAGGCACTATATATATGATCAAAATTAAACTTTCCTATATTTTAGATTCATTGCACACCAACTGAAATATTTCAGGTCTTTTATTGTTTTAATTCTGATGATTTTGGCATACAGCTCATGAAAACCCAAAATTCCTATCCACAATTAGCATATTTCATCCGATTAATAACAGAAAAGTGTTTTTAATACAAAAAAAGTCAGCCTTCAAATAATTATGTTCAGTTATGCACTCAATATTTGCTCGGGAATCGTTTTGCAGAAATAACTGCTTCAATGCGGCGTGGCATGGAGGCGATCAGCCTGTGGCACTGCTGAGGTGTTATGGAGGCCCAGGATGCTTCGATAGTGGCCTTAAGCTCATCCAGAGTGTTGGGTCTTGCGTCTCTCAACTTTCTCTTCACAATATCCCACAGATTCTCTATGGGGTTCAGGTCAAGAGAGTAGGTAGGCCAATTGAGCACAGTAATACCATGGTCAGTAAACCATTTCCCAGTGGTTTTGGCACTGTGAGCAGGTGCCAGGTCGTGCTGAAAAACGAAATCTTCATCTCCATAAAGCTTTTCAGCAGATGGAAGCATGAAGTGCTCTAAAATCTCCTGATAGCTAGCTGCATTGACCCTGCCCTTGATAAAACACAGTGGACCAACACCAGCAGCTGACATGGCACCCCAGACCATCACTGACTGTGGGTACTTGACACTGGACTTCAGGCATTTGGGCATTTCCTTCTCCCCAGTCTTCCTCCAGACTCTGGCACCTTGATTTCCAAATGACATGCAAAATTTGCTTTCATCCGAAAAAAGTACTTTGGACCACTGAGCAACAGTCCAGTGTAGCTCAAAAGTGGCTTGACCTGGGGAATGCGGCATCTGTAGCCCATTTCCTGCACACGCCTGTGCACGGTGGCTCTGGATGTTTCTACTCCAGACTCAGTCCACTGCTTCCGCAGGTCCCCCAAGGTCTGGAGTCGGTCCTTCTCCACAATCTTCCTTAGGGTCCGGTCACCTCTTCTCGTTGTGCAGCGTTTTTTTGCCACACTTTATATGCGGTTTATATATATATATATATATATATATATATATATATATATATATATATATATATATATATATATATATATATATATATATATGTATATATGTGTATATATGTATATATGTATATATGTATATATATATATATATATATATATATATATATGTATATATGTATATATGTATATATATATATATATATATGTATATATATATATATATATATATATATATATATATATGTATATATGTATATATGTATATATATATATATATATATATGTATATATATATATATATGTATATATATATATATATATATATTGTATTGTATTGTATTGTATACAGTTAACATTAAAAATAATATATTAATTAGCATTTAAATTATATCATATTAATAATAATATTAATTATATTATATATTATATTAATTATATTATATTTATTATATTATATTATATTATATTATATTATATTATATTATATTATATTATATTATATTATATTATATTATATTATATTATATTTATTATAGACTTGTTTTGTCTATTATTTTGTGGTCCTGGAGAGTGTAATTGTAGTGTACAGGCATCTCGCCTGCAGGGAGTAATCAGCCTTCAATGTCATTTCCTGTCGAACTCAAGAGCTGAGTGCGAGTGCGCGCTGCTGTTGCAGAGAGTCCTGAGCGACAGTGCGCGCAGTGAAAACAACTGAAGAGCGACCTCAACAACTTTCATCATTACTGGAATTTAGGAGGATATGAGAGGGGGAAACCACTTTCATAGCTGTTTGTTTCGTGTCTTCCTTTAGTACAGTGAAAAATAAGACTTCACTTTACGATGTTTTCTGTCAAGTTGTTTGACTCTGGGAGAGTTTGAAGACGAAGATAACTCGTTTATTCAACACTGGAGATAACTGTCGAAATTAACAATAACGGAATAACGAGTGTCAACATTAATGTAAATAATAAAGCAACTCAAAAACTTGGAGAGAGCGAGAGATACATGAAGAGAAAGAAAAGACTTTCCCCCGCGAAACGGGACACTTGAAAGTTTGTTTTGCGCGAGCACTAAAAGATGCATCACTGAAACAACACTGGTACCGAGTGACCATTGCAGGTAAGACTTTTAGACTGTTTTGTTTTATATATGCCCCAGGTTTGTCTATAAATTGAACTGTGGACACGTTCAACAGGTTTGAGTGAGTTTTAGCAGGAGCGTGCAGAGACTCGTCACAGACAAACCACAGCATGAAAACCAACAGAGTCCTGCTGTTCTGTGTGCTGTTCGTGATTCATACAAGATTGTTGATTATTCGGACTACTGGAGTTTTTATGAAGTTATGTTTATTATTATTTATTATTATGAAGTAACGTTATCATATCTTGAAGTGGACTACATAGCTTTATTTTAAGAAGTTAATCATTAATTCAACACATGCCATTTAATTGAAATGGCATGTTCACCACAGGAATGCCATGGTCAAAATAGGTTGTTTATTTCTTGGACATTCAGGTTTTTTGGTATCATTTCTGGCCATGTTTCTCTGTTTCATTGTGCCATTTTAGTTTCTTCTTCTTCTGCCAAGCATTATTTCCCAAGCCGCTGGTGTTTTTAAGTACTTTGGCCCACTGACATGAGCCAAACAATAGGAGGGAAAAGTGATAGTGGGAACAAGGACAGCTGTATGTTCGCAGGCTTGAGCCTGTTTTTCATCGGTGTGGTTCTTTTGCAGGGTAATTTCTAGTCGCCTGGCACCTGGCTCCAGAACAGATGTCCAAGGAGGACCACAGCCACAGTGCCAACCCACCCGAACATTCAGATGGAGCCCAACCAGACAGCCGGTCCCTGGAAACTCTCATCGACCCATGCCCAGGTACAAAAGACACAGCCAGCAGGTCTCTGGATGTACCTTGAATATAATTTGTATAGTCTCTGAAATCAAAATCACAATTATTTTTGTATGTAATATTGCAGTATTTATTATAAATGATTTATCTGTGCACAACATTGTTGAATAAAAATAATATGACCTTTTAATCTTTAATCAAAATAACTTCCCCTTCATCTTGCAACAACTTCTCTTTTCTGATGATTTTTGGTGCGAAGGTGGCACAACCTGTTTGAGAAGCCATTTCATTCTTGTTGACTTTAATAAGTGGATTTTTGCCATTTGATCACAAAAAGAGAGTGAGCTAGGCAGTAGTTTAGGGCATCATAGGTACGCTTCTGACTGTTTCGAAATGTAGGTAACTTAATTATACTGCCTGAAGATACTTTTTTAAACATAATTACTAGGCAGCATCTTATTCATGGAGATGACAATCCCAGAATGCATTGCTTTGTAAAAAAAATGGCAAAGCAACAGAAATGCTGGTTATATAATTCATTGTGCAATGATTAAAAACTCAGGATGATTATAGATTTCTAAAACAGAAAATATAGTTATTTTTTTAAAGAAAAGATACATAATACAATAGCTTTTCTAAAACCTAGTGAGAAACCTCTTTAGGCTTGTCTGGCTATCACCAGACCAAGCTCAGTCTTTTAAATTTGAACATTGGTCTGGGGAGTCTGCTCTGTATCTTCTACTGTACAAGAGGTGTGATAAACGAGAATAATTCAAATGACTCTATACGCAGTTGGATAGTCCTTCAACCAATCAGACCACAAGAGCTGTGATCAATGAGCATAATTCAAATGACTGTGCGTCTCAATCAGCTCCTTAGTTCAGTAGTCAGGGCACTGATCAGGACATAAGTCAATGGGCTGACTCCCTGATCAGTGCATTGACTACTGAACTAGGGAGCTGATTGAGATGTACCTTCCATATGCAACTGGATAGACTTTCAATCAATCAGACCACAAGAGGCGTGATCAACGAGCATAATTAAAAAGACTGTACGCAATTGGATAGTCCTTCAACTAATCAGACCACAAGAGGCGTGATCAACGGGCATAATTAAAAAGACTCTACGCAATTGGATAGTCCTTCAACCAATCAGACCACAAGAGGCGTGATCAACGGGCAATGATCCATCGCTCCTCTATCCGTCATTGTGTTAAACCTGCCAATAGTGCCAGGTGAATAAGTCTTTGATTGGTTTGTTTGCTTGCATTTATCGAAAATACTGTAAAAAAACATAATATTGTGAATATTACAATTAATTTTAACATAATTTAATTTAATAATATATTTAATAAGTTACTTTCTGTGATTGCAAAACTGAATCTAATTCTTCAGCAGCCATTATTTCAGTCTTTAATGTCACACGAACTCATTCTAATATGCTGATTTTAAATGCTTAAATTATATTGTTGAAAACTACCCTTTTAACTTTAAAACTTTACTATTTTTGTGGAAACTGATTTATTTTTTCAGGATTCTTGGGTGAATAGAAAGTTTAAAAGAAAAGCATTCACTTGAAATCTAAATCTTTTGTAACATTATAAATGTTGTACTGTCACTTTTGATCAACTTAATGCAGCCTTGCTGAATAAAAGAAAAAATCTGACCCCAAACCTTTATGTATATATTAAGAATATACTAAAGAGTATCAACAAAAATCATTTAAAATAATTCAAATGTTCCACTTATAATAAGAGAATAAAGAGATAATAAGAGAAGACACTATTGTTTTAATGCTTGGCTAGTGGAAGTCTGCAAATAGAGTTCACAGTGCTAGTGAAACCTTCTGTGGTTTGAAGGCAATGAACTTTGCTTAGCTTTGGATTCAAGCATTGCAGTGAATGGGGTTCAGCGAGCTGTGGTTTGTCAGTTGGGCTTGGAGGGTCTCTGAATTCCAGAGGAATCAGGCACTTGGAAATGCTTTTCAGATCTTTCAGACTGTCCCATTAGTGAGGGGTCAAAGTTCCAGATTAGTTATGGTGCTCTACACAGAGGGCACTGCAGAATATGCGTGTCCTGTGTGTGCGTGCGTGTGTACAACCAAACATGTCCGTTTTTGGTGTGGGGGCCGGTGAACATGTGCGAACAACAAGTGGCTTTGAGTGCACCACCTCTGCAAACTGCCACAGTCCCCTCCGGAGGAATCAGATCTGCAGGCGGAGGCCTTGTATTTACTGTGGGAGAGGGCAAGTCCTGGCCCAGTCTTCCTTTTGCATAAAAGTGCTGCAAAAACCAGCGAGCGTGTTGATTCCTGTGTTACTGCCACAGCCAATACACCATGGTAAAATTAGGCTAACAGGCATCTATGCCACCTGCCCAATAACCGTTAATTATATTGAGCTCAGAATTGTTCCTAGACATTTGAGGTTTGTGCCTCAACATGAAGCACACTTATTTAGATTGCAAGGAATTCTCATCTACTCGCTGCGTTTAGACATTAGCTTAAGTCGTTCATCCTGGGGTCGTTCTTTGTACCTCGCTTAATACCTCTGAGATGATCCTAGATCTTCTAATCGTGATAGCTGATCTCTGGCTAATTTGGTCCTTCAAAAAAAATTGTGCATTGGATTAAAATATCTGGATCAAATTGTCTAAGTTTCTATGTTGGAGATGCATCAATACTCGAAACCACGATTAGCAATGCAGCGATTAGCTGGCGGCAAGATATAATTCTATTATAAAAGATATAATGGCGGCAAGACAAAAGCTACCTGACCAATAATTTTTGTACCTTTATAAGGAAACAGCCAAATAACCAATACATCAATAAAAAGTGCATTGTTTTTGGTAAAAATGATTACAAATTATTTATACTCATGATTTTATAGTATTTGCAAACCCTTTAAATTTTTATTTTCATTCAGATTTTATTTTCTAATTAGCAATTTATTTAATTTTTAACTCAATTTAAAGCAGATTTGTTACGTGAAAGTATTAATTACATTTTCTTAAGGGTCAAGATCAAGTTCTCCGTATCTACTGCGCTGCATCAAGCCATCCCATAATATGTCACTGCTCAAATGAATACACGGCTCAGATTAACTACAGCATGTGTGTAAACCTCCAATAAAATTATAAAGTAATTATTCTATCAAAAATAAATCTCTCAAACAAGTGGCTGTTTGTAGTATTATACACAACATTAGCCTATATATTATTACATTCAAATACATTTTTATATTATTATTGTTATTATTTAAAATGATTATTGCCCCTGGTTCAGTAAGGAAATCTTGTAATAAAGTATCAGTGATCAGCGAGGTATCAACACCACTTAAAAAGATCTAATCCTGTTTACATGAAATAAGCTGCTCGTGAGCAGGTTTAAGCTTACGGACCTGGTGCTATGACCACAAGTCCAGGATGAGCGTCAAAGAACCAAACAGTCCGAAATCATGCGAAATAGCCAACAATCAAATCCAGCTAACTGAGCTAGTGAAGTACAAAGAACAGACCCCTGGTGTTTGCATTTGTCTAAATTGAAACGTTTACATTTTAAATAATGATGATATTGTGATAAATATAATTTTTACAGTTAAGCCCAACAGAATCAGCAAAAAAAAACTCTTTGCAAACACAAGCTTGCATAAGGCCGCCTGGTTACGGATATGGCGCCCGTCCGAGGCTGAACACTGCCTGCATTGACTGGCGTTCTTCAGCTTTAGTGGCATAGTTCTGTGTGCAGGCCTGACTCACTGTGGGAGATGAACCATCTACACTAACTCCCTGCTCTCCAGAGTGCATGACTAAAGCTGTTTTCGCGAGATACACAGAAGGATTTGCTATTTCAAAAATCTTGATCTTTTTTTCGTTCGGTTCAGCAAAGAATTAAATCTAAAGGCCTTTTTTGTGTAATTTGAAACTTGACGAACTTCCAACATCTCTGCTTTTGCTTGAATTGAGTTATGATTTGACAGCGATGACAGAGAGCTCTGTTTGTTTTAAGATTTATGAATCCTGTAACTGTTTTTATGTAAAGTGCACTGCAAATATAAGAGAACTACATAGATGTGGGAGACTGCAAAGAGGGCAACATATTTCTATGCTATCTATGCATTGTGGTTTGATAAGATCATTTTGGAGTATGTTTCTCAAAACTGTGGTCAACGATACAGAAAGCAGTTATGTGGCGGGGGTGGGATTTTTTTTCTTTACTTAAAGATATTTTGCATCCTCAAGCATCCTAATTCTGTACTTAACCTGTATTTTAATAATCAACTTTCTAAAAAAAAGCCATGGTTCATTCCAGCAAAGAATTACTGAATTGATCAATTATTTCTAAAATAGGTTAAGTTTTATTAGCATGTTACATTAGTATGTTTTTTATTGGCACAACAGGATGAGAAATCTTTGAAGTCAACTTTTACGCTTGGTTTATGTTAAAATGACAAATAAATGCCTACTCAGAGGGCACTCCACAAGATGCATCTGATTATACCATTTGGATGCTCTAAATTGATTATTATTTTGCACATAAGTTAATTGGCGTTCTAAATGAATACACTGCTGCATTGTCATGCACACACATACCACATGTAGACTGAACGCACAGAATCATTCAGCACGGAAATGCATTTTACAACAGTGTTCTGTGGTTTATAAATAAAATAGCTAAGAAATTGAAAAGTTTTTGCATATATTTCTTAGTTTGAGTATCAGCTTAACGTTCAGGCTTATTTGTTCAATAATGATGTCATCAGCGAGTAGTTGACATCAACTTGACTTTCATCATATAAATGCAGACTTTAAAAAGTCTAAAGTCGTGCAACCCCATTCCAAACCTGTAAGACTTTCGTTCATCTTTAAAAGAAAAAAAAAAAATGAACACATGAAACTTCCATTGACAGCTACGCAACTACCACTTTGTCATATCAAAAAGTTCATAAAGAGATTGTAAAAGTAATCCATAAGAATTGAGCAGTTTAGTCCATTTTCTGAAGTGACTAGATCGCTTCATATGATGAACAGATTGAATTTAGGCTTTTATTCACATTTAAACATTGATATGCAAACATGAACAGAAGCTCAACCGTACTTGCTTGACGTGCAAGAACAAACCTCATTGATTCTCACACATCTAATGAACACGCATGAGCTTCAGTTTACCATAACTGATGTGTGAGTAGATTCATTTTAATATGCGAATAAAAACTTAAATTCAATCTGTTCATCATAAAAAACGATCATTTCTCTTTTTGGACAAAAAAAAATTGGACTAAACTTCTCAGTTCATATGGAATAGTTTTACAATCTCTTTATGAACTTTTTGACGTTTCAAAGTGGTATTTGTGTGGACTGTCAATGGAGGGACGCAAAGCACTTATTTAAAGGGATCCCATGGTGTTGAGACTTGTATGGCTTAATATAACATAAATGATGTCTCTTACTGAATTATGTGGTAGAAAACCCATGAAAGATCTACGTTATTTAAAAAATCGATTTTATATTTGGACCATGGGCGGCGCCATTTTGTTTGCGTTCTAGGTTGATGACGTAGAGTGGTTGAACTCCTCAATCAGCTGGCGTTACCCGTTGCTATTTTTACCACAACGCAACTCGAAAATTGTTTCAGAGTTAAACAAAACAAATGAATTGCTTTGTAATTGTACTTAAAACACACTCAAACATACATGTGCACACAAACTCACCTACACAAGTCACAAACAGATCGGCGGGCGCGCACACACACACCTGACTGCTCTGTCTCAATCGCATGCATCATCACCAAAACATCCTGCCTCTCTTCCTCACGTTACTTTATCCCATCGTCCTACCTAGATATTTCCCTCTGCTGGTCACATTAGGCATTATAGTTAATCTACTATCAACAGTCTATCTAGGGAACAGGATGTGTTGAACAGGATATCAACACAGGGAATAGATTGAGGGTTATGTATGCGCGCGCAGTGCGTTCGTGTGTGTGTGTGTTCGCGCCGATCTGTTGGGGTGTGTGTGTGTTCGCGCCGATCTGTTGTGTGTGTGTGTGTGTGTGTGTGTGTGTGTGTGTGTGTGTGTGTGTGTGTGTGTGTGTGTGTGTGTGTGTTCGCGCCGATCTGTTGGGGTGTGTGTGAGAGTCTGTGTGAGAGAGAGAGTTTGTGTGCACATGTATGTTTGAGTGCGTGAAGTCGGACAGCTGTTTGTAAATCGGCTTTACTCGTTATTGCGGTGGAACGTGAGACTGAATGACTGCACTCGAACATGCACTATGGTGTCGGACAACACTACAAATGTCCGTCCCTTCAAATAATGCCCTATTTAAGGGTATAGGGTCGATTTCAGATTCAGCCCCTGTCGTGGAGACTGAGCAGCCCAACATCTCGATTGAGACAGAGCCTGTCGTGTGCGCGCCCGCCGATCTGTTTGTGACTTGTGTAGGTGAGTTTGTGTGCACATGTATGTTTGAGTGTGTTTTAAGTATAATTACAAAGGAATTCATTGGTTTTGTTTAACTCTGAAACAATTTTCGAGTTGCGTTGTGGTAAAAATAGCTACGGGTAATGCCAGCTGATTGAGGAGTTCAACCACTCTACGTCATCAACCTAGAACGCAAACAAAATGGCGCCGCCCATGGTCCAAATATAAAATCGATTTTTAAAATAACGTAGATCTTTCATGGGTTTTCTACTACATAATTCAGTAAGAGACATCATTTATGTTATATTAAGCCATACAAGTCTCAACACCAGGGGATCCCTTTAAAATATTTCCATTTGTGTTTAGAAGATGAATGGAAGTCTTACAGAACTGGAACAACATGAGGATGAGTAACTGATTTTTGGGTGAACTATCACTTTAAGAGAGTGCTCTTCATTTCTTAAGAAAATTCTTAAGAAAAAAAGTTTAATTGTAATGAAAGTTGCAAGTAAGGTTTATGTAGTAAAAATTTGTCAACATATACTTTTTTAACTATATGTGGTGCTTCTCCTTGTTTATTATGATTCGATCCTGACAAGTTCACAACCCCCTGAAAACAAGTTCACAACCCCATGGGTATCTTCAAAAAGAATGGCTTTTATACATTTTTATATGATTCATTTTTTCTGAAACAGTCCATTAAAACTCTTGTGTAAATGATATTGCCAAGTGACAGCAGTAATCTATGGTCCACTCATGACAAATATAGTCTATATTCTGACACACTTGAGCAGTCTTGTTCAAATGGCTTGATATTCACGGTACATAATTATTTGCAAATGTTCAGCAGGCCTTTCAAGATGTATATTTTGGCTTCTCCTGACATGTCTGGGGCAGATGTCACTCGCCGGTCTCCTTTGTGTGAGAAAGATTGAGATTTCATCATGTTGGAGCGTTGTGGGGTTTGTCTTTGATACCTGGCCTGATTTAAGTTGCTGTCGTGATTCTCATGTGTGTGTGAGGGGGATTCCTGCAGCTTTCACTTCAGTTATAAATCTTGCTGTTAAAATGGCAAATTAGAAAGCATTTCTCAAGAACATTTGGATTTTTTGACTGAGAGGGTTCAAATGAGAGAGCAAGAGAAAGAGAGCGAGCGCAGATCAATGCTGACCTATGAGGCAACTGTTGGCCTCTCACCAGTGTGTCTGAAACTTCCTGTTGCTTCTTTGGAGCCAGCAGAGGTGCGTGACTGTGCAAAAGTGAATGTTTTTATGTTAAAGAGAAGCAGGAGACATGGAATGTCACGCACAGAGATGCCAAGCCCTGAATCAGAGATGCAGACCCCCCACTTTCTTCACACTGCTCTATCTCCTCACAAAAACTTTCAAGCACAAGATATATTGCTGTTAAATCCTCCCTAAAGCCTGTTAAATACCAGACATTTTCTTTTTTAATGAGCTTACAGTGTGTCTCCCCCCCCCCCCCCCCCCCCCCACCTCTATTGTACTTGCTAAATAATCTGTGAATTTGGATAAATTCCAAAACAGTTCTTTGAAGCTTTTTCCCCCAAGCGTGTGTTTTTACTCTTGGCCAGTGTACAAGCCCAGATTAGACTCTATTGTTTCAGAGCCAAGCTTAGTGAAGACGTTACCGTAGTTATCAGCATGTCTCTTCAGAGGATCAGCCACAGACATTTGCTTAATTATTTTCTTTTTGCTTCCCTAATTACATCCCTGAGGGGTCATTGCTATAAAAAATGTGTCAAAGTCATGATGGGCTCACAAATTTGTAACAAGGGGAGCATGAATGTGGGCTTTAAACGAGGTGCTCTGCTTTAATCCATCTGAGATGCTCCACTAAGTGGCACCACCTGTTTCCTGTAGCACTCAGTACAATTGCAGTGCGTTGAGTAAGGTACAGATGAATGTGAGTAAATATGCAACAGTCAATTGAGTTTTTGTTTCTGGGAGCAGCATACTTATGGCTGAGGGTCATTGATTCAAAGGCCTGGTGAAGACCAACCATATGGATTTAAATATACTGTAACATAATTGGTACACACTTTTACAAATAGTTGAACAGCAAAATAATATAATGTTGAGGGTCCAATGGGTGCTGATCTAGTCATCCCAGGGCTCCAGGCACCACGACCTGATTACTGTAAAACCACAAAAATAGAGACAAAAAACAATAACAGTAGTTGTACTATTATTTCATATTATATATACGTTATGTCTTGTCCCACATTTGTACATTTATAAACCAACAATATTATAAGTAGTGCTGGGCAATTGATTAATTGCATCCAAGATAAAAGCTTGTGTTTACATAATATATGTGTGCACTGTGTAGAATTATTATGTATGTATATCAATACACACTCCTTCATGTATATATTTAAGAAATATTTGCATGTGTATTTTCTGTATACTATATGTGTATATATTTAAGAAAACTTTGCATGTATATACTGTGTGTGTGTGTGTGTGTGTGTATATATGTGTATATATATATATATATATATATATATATATATATATATATATATATATATATATATATATAAAACATGTTTCTTAAATATGTGTATTTATATATACATAATAATTATACACAGTACACACAAACATATTATGTAAACACTGACTTTAAGTAGTTTAAGTTTTCATTAATAATAATATAATTATACAAAATAATTATAATTATACTAAAATAAAATGATTACTAAAAATTATTAATATAATATTGAACATTCTTCCTAAAATAAATACTACAAAAATGCTACAGCAATATTTTGAATTTGCATCATTGCAACCTCTAACAATTTTATGATCCTGGCAAGAAAAGTTTTTGTAAAATGTGTCTGTTTATTTACAGTCTTGTGCCCTGTATACAGACATCTCTGACTACATACTACACACCTACTCAATAAAATGAAAAACTTCTGCTAACAATTGTTGATACTTGCAAATAGGTCTTATGAAAGCACAAATTCCACTTTAACACACATAACATATGATAGCTCCCAGCATGTACTGTTACATTTCACATGTTGCATAATGATTTTAGAGATAGCAGTCGCAATTATTATGCAGACATGACACAACACATTAGGAATCTGTCCTTGATGACTTGTTTTTGCTTTCTATATTTGCATTTTAAGATTAAATCTGGTGTTTAGCACCTTCTTTTCTCAAAGTGATCTCAGAGTACACCAGTTGGGAATTTAAGGAACGCAGCCTGCAGCGTAGTTTGATTCTGTAGCCCTCCAATTCCCAAATCTGTATCCCTCTGTTCTCTGTGCCCTGTGGCCAGCACATTGTTCCAGATGCCTGCAGAGCTACAGCAGACCCTGTCTGCCAAACCTGAAGCCGATGATAATATTAGCCTACAGCTGCATAAAATCGACCTCATTTTTATGCCTTTCATTTCATCTGTTCTTTTTTCTTTTACCTCTCCCCCTTGTTTTTCCCATCCTCGCCCTGTGCTAGCATAATATCACCCTCGTGGATTTTAAAGAGTGATGGTTTTAATTAGTCAGGGTAATGACAAGTAATTAACTCCCAACACAAGTGGCCGGTGCACTGCTCCTTCAGGCCCGCCTCTGAGATTGCCTGATATTTAACAGTTTTCTTTGTCACGTTACGCCAATATATTTTTCTCCAGGCATACACTGAATAGTGAAGTTGCGAGTTTTACACTTCACCTCAAATGCAAATTATCTCTAGAATGAAAGGGATGTTATTTTCACTGGCACACAAGAGAAAGTACTTTTCAAATGGTGTAATCTCTTGTATTAAAAAGTATAGTATTCTATTAAAAACTGAATTTACAGTCATCACTGTTAGGGGAGGTCTCGTCAAGTCAAAGGAGAAGTTCTGGATCTCAGAGTTGGAGAAAGTTCTAATTCAAGCATGTCTCTTGCCTAGTCTTCAGTTCAGCTATTCCACTGAGACGCATGGGGGTGTGAAATATCTCTAAGTCTCTTGTCAGTCTCTCTCTCTCTTTCACTTTTGTCTCTTTCTTCTGAAAGAGCATTAGTAGGGGTTGCTGAGGACAGAGCAACTCTGCCACAAAATAAAGAAAGGCTGGGGCTTGAGGGTTGAGAGTATTTCAAAGTGTCCCTGTAAAGCCACATGGCTGCTCAGGCTCTAATACCAGGCCTCATACCTGACTGCTCGAAGATTATAGAAAGTCTCAGTGTGCGCTCCCAGACCTCAGGAGTAAATAAGGCAACACCACCGAAAGAAGAGAAAGAGATTGAGAAAAAGAGAGACGCAGAGGGAAATGAAGAGCTTCGAGGCAGAGAGAGTGACTCAGAATCAGCCGTGTATGAGTGTCTTGGCCTATTAACCGGCGGATGTTATACACACCCGCAAAACATTGGTCATTCTGCTCAATTCAGGTGAATTGTGTCATTTTTTTGGATAGTGAAATCATTCTGTCCCAGTTTAATATTCAGAGGAAACTGTTTATAAGTTGATGTCCCTAAAAAGTGTAACATTTTGTGTTTGTTTGAGCATCCATATTCTGTTTGAAATCGTCATTATTTTGCAATTCTGTTTAATGATGTTGGTGAAGAAACAACACACTTTTAATGGGATAGTTTATGAGTCATATCATATACACACCTAATGTTGTTCCAGTCCTGTATAACTTCTTTCTAAGGAAGATATTTTGAGGGGGAAACAGCAAACAAAACAAAATAAAGTCATTGGGTTTCAGATTTGTTTTTGACCCCCACTGACTTAGACAAAACAGACCAGTTTGACATGAATGACGGAATTTTAAATTTTTTATCAGTGGACTATCAATCCAAAAAAAAAATCATGTGCCAATATTATACAGAATATCGCTGTGAAACTTAGCTAAGATTGCATCAATAGGGTGCTGATGTACATTTTCCAAGCAGTCTTTACCACAGACACCTCATTCCTCCTGTTGTCGTGGGAAAAGTGCTATAAAATTTAGGTGGGCCCTTTCCCCCCCACAACAGCAAACATTACATGTAGCGCAATGCCTTTAATGCCATAAAGTCTTTATGACTATTACTCACATACTATATTTTTATTCCTATGTTCTTGTGTTGTTTACTGGGAAATGTATGAGCCCTGTTTACAAGTCAAGTAAAATTTCCACACATTTTCTGCCTCTAGGGTACACACACGTTGTGTGTACAAGTAATGTCCTATACACACCATAGATGCATAGACATTTAGCAATTTTTTTAATGTACTTGGCCAGCTCAAAACAACTTGCGTGTCTAAAGCACTAGATCGTTAACCCAGAGATCTGACTTAGAAAGACTTTTGCAAACGTGGCGTAATTGCTGAGATCATTAAGAGCAGGTTCTTGAAATTCCTCATTGCTTCAGCCACATAATGTGTAAGGCTTAGCTGAAACTATGATGCCTGCACTGTAAATCTCCCCTGCCTGCTGTACGGCTTGATTATGATGAGGAATTAAAGCTCTGCCTTTGATAACGGCTGGGTTCCAGTTGCTAATGCTCAGTGATCCACAGCAATGGGAGAACAGAAGGAGCTGACGCACGCTTCAGTGCCACAGAGGTATAAAGGCAGACCTCTGTTCAGCAGCATTACCGAGGCAGGCTTCAGTGGTCTGTGTTTTAAAGCTAAAATGGTTCATAAACGTGATCCCTGTCTGTCCACAGTCCCTGCTCTGCTCTCACACTCACCCACAACAGCTTATAAACTCTCTGAACCCTGCAGGTTTTACTCTCTCATTTTTTCTCTCATTTTTCTCTGTATTGCCTTCCTCTAATAAACTGAACATCTTTCTGGAATACTTTAATTATGATCACAGAATCAAGCTATAATTCACTTAAAGGGTTACATCAGTGATTTAGCATTGAGCTTTGTATTTAAACTGGGTCATTAATGTAGTAGAAATGTTAAATTATTTTTGAATTTGGTGCCTTCCAGACTGAGAAAAGACAAAAAAATGTCTCATGGGAATGAAAGACAACAACACCCAGAATGCACTTGCTTCGCTGCCCTACAAGGCCACTCCCAAAGTCACCGCTGGATTACTGGATCACTTTCCCACTGCATACATATTCATAAAATCAGTTCAGTAAGAAAACAGGCACTACAATTAAAAACTGAACATTTCTGTTCAATAAAGTGTGAGTGTGCCGAACAAGAGCAGGAGTCAGATTACATTCATTACGAGAGCTGAGGTAAGCGCGTCTGCAACATACATGCGTGTTCAGTCTGCCGCGTTTTCAGTTCATGCCTTTGGAAGCTTAACTTTCATAAGAATTCATTTGAAAAGTTGAAACACTCCGCTCCAATAACATGAATCCGCGCAGCTAGCCAAGTGCTGTGTGTGCTGTATGTTTTTTTAAATCATATATATCCTAACGTATCTTCTGTACAAGATCACCTGTAAATAGATTATACAGTATGTATACTGATGTTAAATTTTATTCACTTCTGAGAGAAATCATTAGATATGTATTAAAAATTAGTTTTTCTCAGTTCTTTTTAGGCTGACAAGTTCTCTGCTGTGGTTAGAGGTTAATTTTTGTGACTTTCGCTGCTGTTATTGTGACTTTTTCTGCTCTGTCAGCAGCTGTTTCCAGATGTGAACTTACCAATTCCAGCTCCTTTATTACTACACAGCACAGGATATAAGGCCTTGGGGTCTGCACAGCACCACAGGATGCATTCAGACCTCAGCAGGCAAAGTGTCAGGGGATATTTCTGCTGCTAGCACGAAGTGTTGCAAACACTTTTATTTGTCATTGAGGTTGAGGAGGAGAAAAGGTTGATGCTTCTGTGAGCCATGAGTTCAGACCCTGACAGTTTGTCTATTGTTGGAGTTTTGGTTGATGGAAGCCCTCATGAGTCCTCTTGGTTTGCCTGCTCGGAGGTGAAATAGTTTTAGTAGAGAAAATAAATATGGCCATCTGGTTACGATGTTGTCAGCCGGTAGATCTGTGTTCTGATAGGTTCAAGATTTCCGTCACTCAAAATCTCTTTTATTTCTTTTTCTGGCCTTTTCTTACTGGAGAACTTTTATTTTATTTTTAAAAACTACCCTGCAAAACAATATATTTTAAAATCGACTCGTGTGTGGGATGCCTGAACACTTAATCAACAAATTGGTCTTATTTAGTTGGATTTAGGTTTGCAATGCTTTGTCCAAAGATGTCCATTTGAATGATGTAACTGCAGTGCTTTAAATTAGAATTTCTTTTTCTTTTTTTACGGGAGGGTTTTACCATGCAAACTGCCTATTAGTCATGCATTGGATGACTAATCGACTAATCTGTCATCTTGTCGAGACATCTTGACCCTGCATTTCTATAATAAAGTGATCATCTTGTCCTCAAAATTACAAGATAAGGAAAACAATCACACAGAAAAGGTAGAAACTGGAGGCTGCCAAGATAAAAGGCAGAGAGTCACTAAAGGAAATAAGCAGAGAGCAGTGGACTGATGTTCCACGGGAGATGTTGTGTGTTTATCAGACAGCCAGTAAAGCCCAGCTGGCTTCAATTTGGCTAGGTATGGGACAGATGCCAGGAAGGAGCAGAGCTCAGTTGTACTCAGCACAGCTAAACACAGCGCTTCTCCTTGCTAAGACCCAGTCCTGAACCCTCTTTGATGTCACGCTGCTCTAGCCTTCTCAGACAGTCCTGTGTAATTACCAGGCCACATAATAAGACCACTTGGCTCCAGCGTTAACTTATAAAGCACGCACACACAAACACATGCTGCTGACCGCATGAATGCGCTTTCACGGATACGTGAGCACAGCACACCAACTGATGATCTAGCAAAATAGCTGATGCAAATATAAACACAAACTGAGCATCCAGCATTGTACTATTGCTGCATCAAGACTTTAGAAATGGATTTCAAAGCAATGCTTTGTGCAATCTCTTTGTAACTTTTATTTTCTTTCTCTCTCCTCCGTGTTTGTGTTTTTTGGCCTCAGAGGGGAATGAAACCGGTGAGCAGACAGCACCGAATTCAAACACTCCACCCATGGAAAAGACAGGAGACGTGGAGAATGGCAACAACAACAACAGCCTGTCCCAACCAGACCTCACCAGCACTCCTGGCAAAAGCATAATATGTAAGCATGAAACTTGCGTGGACTACATTACCCAGCAGCCCTTCTCAGTTCATTTGTGCTTGGTATATATGTTGCACTATGGAAACTAGGACTTATAACACTGGCCAGAGGTCTCTTGAACTCGGGGCTGTCAGTGAATGTTTTTTTATTGCAGTTTTTATAGGACAGGAAATGGTGTGGGGAACTGGATCAGGGGGTAGATTCAAGAAAATATCCCGTAGAAGAAAGGGGTTAAAAAATGTAAAGTTCGCAACTATTGAAAAAAATCGTAAGAATTTCTTAAAAACTTTGTTTTTTTTTATTATAAAGAAAATGACAGGATTTGATGTTGTACTCGCTGTTTCAGTGGCCGCCTTTGTTTACTGCCTGCAGATCACCGTAAGAATCATAATAATCATGTACACTTTCTTCACTTATCCTTAACTTTGGAAATTTAAGACAAGTTGGAGGTTATCCTGACTTTGAGAGGTTGTTTACAATGATTTTTTTTAAAGATTCTTGAATTTAAAAAAAAAGTATTTTTAAGTTTTGTCTAGAGCAATCTTAAGGAAGAAAAAGATACAAACATTCTTAAGTTTTTCTTTAAAAAAAAAAACAAGAAGAAAATGACCTATATAAGAGCTTTGGCACAATATTTTAGTGCAAATACACGAACTTCAGGGCCGTGGCTCTGACTGATCGTAAAATCTTGAGCAATGAATGTTCTGGAGATGAAGGAGAGATGCGTGTACCGAGGTGTGTGTAGATGTAGACTGGGTGTGTACTAGTCATTAGGATGTGACTAAGTCGTCTGACTAAGGGGTAGATTGTGGATATGTCCTTTCATTGAGTCACACCAGCACCAGTCCCCTCTGGGACAGTATATCCACCCATAACCTGAAATAACTGCAAACACATAATGAGCACACTGACTATTCACACACTCATCTGTGTTTATGTTTATCTACAGCTCAGTGTATTAAATCAATCCATAAAATCAGTACAGC
Organism: Pseudorasbora parva; assembly: GCF_024679245.1. Taxonomy (NCBI): domain Eukaryota; kingdom Metazoa; phylum Chordata; class Actinopteri; order Cypriniformes; family Gobionidae; genus Pseudorasbora; species Pseudorasbora parva. The sequence continues at coordinate 23,857,088 of NC_090193.1, forward strand.
ACAAAACATTTTTGGGTATACAAATATTGCTGTAAGAACCCAGACATAGATTCACTTTGGCAGGACAATAGAAGAGGGTCTCCTAATGTCAACTGATGTTGGTTAAGAAGTGTGTGAAATGGCCCATACTTGCTTTATTTAACATCTGAGATTTTATATTTTTGGAGGTAGCTGCTATTGTTGTTATGTTTCCTTGGCAACAGTGCCAGGTGAATTATAGCACTGTGCTTTTGGCAGTCAGCACCAGCTTTCTTACTGCCCTCCAAAGCATATATTGGTGATAGTGTTACATGGTCTTTCAGCTTACTTTTCACATTAAACATGGGCTTTTTGATTTGTATGATGTCAATTTATTTAAAGTATAATAGGGCTGAGTGGTATAGAGACTGAGCGTATTAAGGCCACGCCCACACCAAACAATCCAACGCTCTCCATTGACTTTCTTTTCTTACTTATAACAAAAAACAGAACAATGTCTAAAAGCTGATATGTGACGAGGTGTACAGCAAACAAGCTAAAAAACACAGTTAAGTTTTTAGAAGCTGTCAACCCAAAAAAAAATAGCATTTAAGGAGACAAAAGTGGATACATGCAATAAGACGTGAAGCTTCAGCAGGAAGAATGGGTCAGTTTTGGGATCCTGACACTCAATATGGTTACGTGTGCAGTAAACATTTTGTCAAATATCCATATGTCAGTTTTATATATTATATTTCCTGTAGCTGACTACGTTCCCCTCCAGTGGGTGTAGGTCTCAGTGTAATATAACATGCTGCGCTCTGTCTCAATTGCCTCTATCCACTTTTGTGTCCTGAAACATTCATTTTTTGGGTCAACAGCTTATAAAAACTTCTGGGTTGTTGGTTAGTCACATATCAGCTTTTAGACATAGTTAGTTTTTTTGTAATACGGCAGAAATGACAAGGAGGCCGCTTCCCGCAATAGAAAGTCAATGGAGACTTTGTTGATTTTTTTCCCATCTGCCACACGATCTTTCAGAAATCAAATCTAATATGATGATTTGGTGCATATTTCTTTTCAGTATTCTTTGATCAGAAGAACAGCATTTATTTGAAAAATAAATATTTGTTGACATTGTCTTTTGACATTACATACATGGCAAACAAATCATACTCCTTTTTTTAATCTTACTGTTCCCAAACCAATATTTCACATTTACATTAAAACTGTGACATACGACACATGAAAGTTTTGACTATTTCCATGGATACAAGCTTCTTTAAAAGACGTCATGAAAGCCACAACTTCATCGTACTGGTACTTTTACTAGTTAGAGCTGGGGGGGGGGGGGGGGGGGGAAGCTGAAAGTGACTTCCCGTAAGTGTTATTCATGATGGAATAAATAGATCCATGCAGGACCCCTAACCTGTTTGCACACAGTCACAGGTTATGAGAAACATACTGAGAGAAAGTATAGTAAGGACAGGCCCTCACTGTGTGTGCGGTAGTTGAGGTCGTGCTCTGGTTGTCCAGTCTGAGCCCATGTGCTGACACATTCCAGACACCTACTGCTGCTTATTTACAGGAATAATTGTGCTGGGGCGGCTGCTGCCATTTCCTCTCTCACCTTCACCTCCTCCTGAAAACCCTTACAGCACATCTAAGCATGCAACCAGCCAGACTTTAGCCACTGTCGGGCCAAACCGTTTTCTTTGCTTCATCGTTCCATTCCGTACCGATCAGGGCCAGCCGTTACGGATATAGTTTCATTTTCCACTGTGGGGCTGATAACCAATCCTGTTATCAATAAGTGACAAATCCTAAGTGGCGACGTAACTACACGTATTCTACCAGCACGAATGCCGTGCAGTACCAGGCTTAAGTGGAAACACAACAGGAACCGATACTGTTCCTAGAACCATTCGGGCCAATGGTGGAAAGGCAGCTTTTATCTTGAAGGAAACCAACGCACAGACTAAAAACAAAATAGGTTGCAGTGGTTGGGAATTTGGTAACTGGAATTCTTGGGGAGACTTTGAGAGCGGAAAGGCTTGTAACATGATCTCATTGCCTCTTCACAGTCTAGCAACATTTAATTATGTTGACGTAAATTGAATGATCTTGAAGCCATGTGTTTACGCCGACCATGTTTGGACATCGACTTCTCATATGGCAATGATATTGAGCTCATGTTAGCCCACTGCCACAAATCTGTCACACCTTAGTGCAGTCGTAATGTGCAGGTTTAGTGTGACAGAACAACATTACCTGTCTAAAAGTTCCCAGTAATGAGCTGGCCGGAGTGCAACGGAGACTCTCTACTGGCTGATTCGTGTAAACGCTTGGCCAGAGCATTGGGGTGTTTAAGACCCTGTGAAGACCCGGCGTTCCGCGTCACTAAGAAGAAATCATAAAAAGGAGATTATGCATCCTGCATTTCTTGGCTGTGCGTCCCCAGCACATTTTTTAAAATGGCCATAAAAATGGCAGCATTACGATTGCATAACAGAATGGACAAAATGTACAGCTCCATCCCAACTTTTTTCCTTGCAAACGTGTCTCCCTCGACATGTTTGGTTTTATTTGCAGATGGACCCGTGAGATGTGCCTATTTGGGACTCGTAAAATGTTAAACACTATTGCATCATCAGGTTTATAAGGAGTGTGCAATCCTTTATGGATCCATGTGTGCTTTGAGGCTGGCGGTTGCTTATTTATCTTTTTTCTTTTATTGATTTTTCTTTTGTTGTTTTTTTGGCGTACAATTTCTGCTTCTCGACAGTGATGTAGCAAGTTTAATGTTTTGCTGACAAGCAGAAATCAGTGACTTTTGTTGAACACAGAAGTGTGAAGATTCAGCTATGTCCAAATTCTCCAGCTCAGGGCGATGATGTCATGGATGTTGCAAGCGTGTCTAGACTGAATGCCTTCAACAGGCTGTGAGAGTGCAGAAAGGACTGTTAAATTCACTTTCATACTTTGGATCTGTTTCTAGTGTGAGTGAGAAATGAAAAAGAGAGTGAGAACATGGGTTCAGGTTCAGGTCCTCTAGCAGTTCTAGATTTCTAGCAGACCTCTAAGTTTGATGTAAGTGTAGATTGCTTTTACAAAACTATTTGCTGGATTTTTTTTATTTTGTTTCTTTGCCATAAAAACGATTAGTTCACTTCAAATTTAAATTTCCTGATAATTTACTCTCCCCTATGCCATCCAAGATGTTTATTCAGTGGAAAAGAAATTAAGTTTTTTGAGGAAAACATTTCAGTATTTTTCCCCAAAATGTTGAAGGTCCAAATCAATGCCGTTTCAAAGGGCTTCAGAGGCTTTTCATAATCTCACTTGAGGAATAGGGTCTTATCTAGCAAAACCATCTGTCATTTTCTAAAATAAAAATGTATATACTTTTTAACCTAAATTGCTCAATTGCATCTTGCGCTGCTCTGCAACATCACGGATTGTGCAATCACATTGGAAAGGTCACGCTAGACATAGGCAGAAGTACCGCCCGGTGTTTGCAAAAGGCTCGTGTGAAGACTAATATAAACACCCTTAAAGGTCCCGTTCTTCGCGATTCCATCTTTCAAACTTTAATTAGTGTGTAATGTTGCTGTTAGAGCATAAATAATACCTGTAAAATTATAAAGCTCAAAGTTCAGTGCCAAGCGAGATATTTTATTTAACAGAAGTTCCCTTTCAAAGCCTACAGCGAACGGCCAGTTTGGACTACAGCAGGAAGTGCAGGGATGTAATGACGTCACTAGAACCGTTTGTTGACTAACCCTCCGCCCACAAGAACACGCAAAATAGGGGGCGTGGTCTCGTTGCTCTCCCACGTGGAGAAGAGCACACATTCAGCGCTTGCATCTCCCCGTTATGGTAAGAGGCGGGACCTTTCTGGGCAAAGTGCGCTAAGCTGCTGTCCAATCACAACACGGGAAGCGCTGGTCCAATCAGAACTCGTTACGTATATTTCTGAAGGAGGGACTTCATAGAACAAGGAAATCATCAGGCCGTTTTTAGGACAGAGAAAACAGCGCTGTACAGATAAGTCAATTTTGTGAAAAATACTGTTTTTTTTTTACACGCGAAACATGAACTCATGTTATATTCCACACTGTAAACATAATCAAAGCTTCGAAAACACGCGAATAACAGGACCTTTAAGCAAAAAAAAAGGTTAAACAGCGATATTGGATGATTTTGAAGTTGGAAATTGAGTTTTTTGGTTTGTAAAGGCTGTTTGAATTAGTCTGGTACATTCACTTGGGGCGGGTACTTCCGCCTACGTCTAGCGTGACCTTTCCAGCATGATTTCACAATCCGTGGCACATCCCAGAGCAGTGCAAGGTGGGCAATTTAGGTTGAAAAGCATATAAATGTTAAATTAAAATTATTATTAAAGGTTTGGCTAGATAAACCCTATTCCTTTTCTGGGATCGTGCAGAGCCTCTGAAGCCCTTCAAAGCCCTTTGAAACTGCATTGATTTGGACCTTAAACATTTTGGTTGCCATTGAAATCTATTATGTGAATACAAATCCCGGAATGTTTTCTTCAAACTTTATTTATTTTCGACTGAATAAAGAGGGGGGGGGGGGGGGGGGGGAATTATATGGAAATTTTCATTTTAAACTAATCCTTTAACACTTGTCTAGAATATTTCAAACATTATCTAGTTAACGTATCTGGTTTACTTTACCTTGAATTAAATATATTTTAATACAAATGTTGGATTGGTAATATTAGTCCTTGAAGAAAATCGGACTAATTGGTCAAAAGAAAGCCTTTCCATAATTAGGATGCTTTCACCTGACCCTGAGAGAACGCATTCATTTAGAGATTTTGCATGAGATGTCGTATTTTGATTCAAAACCAACGCAGTGAATAGCAACTGGCCTGAAACATTCTCACATTGGCCCTGGACCACTGGGTCATCCTTACTATTGAGCCCTGGGATCAATTTAAATTCATAAAGGCCATTTAATCTGCCTATGAAGTCTGGTTTAAACTCACCCTGTAAGGTAAAATTGCATAATGTCTGTAATCAGCATTGACAGTCTAGACTCTAGTGTTTTGTTTATGCTATTTATATGCACATACTTAAAGATCATCAATACACTCACTCATCTCCCTCATACATCAGCAGAAGCACTTCAAGATATTTATTTTTATCAATGCATTCCCTCTGAATCAATTGCATGGACTTGCCTCTCTCCTGTCAAAACGGCAACTAGAAAAGTAACAGACAAGGGAGGTCCATATACTGTAAAGAAAGGCTTGATAAGAATTAAATTTGATCAGAGAATAGTCTCATTGCATATCCCACCTCACTGTCCCATTCTGGCCTTTTCAGTGAATTTTTCAGCTTCAGCAGGGCTTAAAGCTCAGTTCCTGTCTCCATCATCGCATCATCTATTATCAGAGTTCAGAGGGGCCGGCATCAGGGGAAATAAACGTCTTAAAGGAAGAGGGGAAAATGCTAGCTTAAATTACAGCTTTAAAATTCTCTGATTAGAGTCTTCATCGCTGGAGATTGTCATTGAAATGAGCTCAGGCAGAACAGGATTAAAGACTACTTGGTCTCTCTTGTGAACCTACTGTATGCTTTATTTTTTTGATGCCACCCTGTAAAATCTGTCTCTGCTTCTCAGAGAGCCGTATCATTTATCCCTTAACACATTTGGATGTTTTTTTCTTTTCTTTTCAGCTTTGACAAAAGACATCCTTGTTTAGAAAGTAGGGGATTTCCATCTAACTGGTGTTAAGATATGGAGCTTTCATTTGCACCATCTGTCCTACATGTTGTTTTTGTCTTCAGCTGAACATTTCTTTAAAAAAGATAAGCATTTATGCGTTTAATAGTTTGTTGCTCTTGGCGATTTCATGTGTTTGTGTTTTCATTTTGTATCAATAAGAAATTGCTGACTCACTGGCTTCTGTGGCCCCGAGGACTTAAAACAGAAGGTGGTGTAACTCACGGCTGTTTGGGGCAGCGGGGGATTTTTAAATGAGGTGTTACGGGAAGTCTGGGGCCCTGGGCAGGGAATTTAAGATGAGATAACTCCGCTGATGTTTGGGGGTCTCAGGGGCCTGGAGAGGCTTGTGTTTAGATGGTATGGGTCCTGAGTGATTCTAGACCCCCAAAGAAACTTGACATCTCAGGGCTAAATTTTACATTTTAGACAAGGACAGAATAGGTGATGCTGAGAGCTGTTGGTCCATGTGCTCTATGGAGGAATTTTGGAATTAAGTTGTTTTAGGAAGGAAATAACACTTGGATCCATACTTCCTTTGTGCAGTAGATTATTTTAAAATAAATGTAATAGCTAATTTACCAGAATAAGACTATTTAAGGACAAGACAGACACTTCTTCTAAAGAATTGTTTCCCCTTTGATTTACTTTCTGCCAGTTGTCATCAGCTTCACACCAACATTTTGACACTCATCTCTCCCTTTTGTTTCTGGTGTTATGGACTTTTGGATACATGGTAAATGATGAAAATTGATGGTAGGCTGCAGCCTGTTTTAGTATCAATTAACTCAACCTATAGCTCCATTCTTAATCATCCTAAGTTTGTGTACATGTAACTGCACATGTGTTTATGCACTTTATTTTGAATGCTAAGAGCATAAAGCGTTTCATAGTTTTGCCCTCTGATTCTCAGCAGAGTAACTTCTGGCTTCTGCAGAAATTTCTGACTTTCTGGCAGATGCCCAGGAGACCGGCTGACGCTGCCTGTTTACTGCACTAAACACAAACGCACACAAACAAAGTAACATCCATGATTTAAATACCTCATCCAAAAACTGCAGCACAGGATAAAACAAATATGCCCCTGCTATTTTGGATTCAATTTCTGACCACCAACTTTCCCAAAAAAAAAAAAAATTCCCTGTGGTCTTTGAAAATGTTTACACCCTTTAACCGCGTGTGCACTTTTATTTAGGTCAAAAAAGTTTGAAATGCTGTGGGTGTAACTCAGGCAGTGTACAATACAGTGCTGTTCTGAGAGCCACTAATGCTTCTATTTAACCTTGAAATAGACCCTTTAAATGCAAGTTTGGATGAGTCACAACATAATTGAAAACAATGTGTTTCTTTGAAACCATTTCGTAAGTTTGGCAAGTTTTAATCTTTCTCAAAAACGTTTATTTTTTTCTCTTGCTAGATTTGAAAAGCCATTGTGTCATTCTAACAAGATATATTGTTCATCTTCTTATTGAGCCACTTTGTTCAAAGATACCTAGTCTTACCCTTACAAAAGAGCATTCATTAGTAAGGGCGTTCATAAAAAGCATTCATTTAATCAAGCTATTCACATTTCTGCTACTTTTTCCATCATAATAAAACCATTTGAGTTTTAGTGAGATAGTTGAGATAGATGTATTTTGATGCATTTAATGTGCCCTTTCTGCTAATTACTTCACTTTTTTTCCTTTTAAATCTCATTGAACCCAAAATTTTGAATGGTAGTGTATAACGTAGAGGCCAGACCACAGCAGCTGGTGGTGAGGAGACAAAGTATTTCAGGGTTTCTGTCTTTGTGTATGAGAGAATCACACATCACAGCTTCAAAATGTCAGATGTAAATCCAGGGTGAACTGAAGCTGTTTCTGAAGCGCTGATCCTCCAACAAGAGCTGGCAAACTCAAGATATACGCACATTAAAACCTGACAAACAATATAAACACCCTGCCAATCTAACACCGAACATATGGACTCGAGGGTGATGTTTACCCGATGGAAAGGAACTGGCTTTTAGTCTTTTCATAGACTCTGACTTTTAATGCACTTCATATAAATGATCTTTTTTGTTTTCCCTTATAACAAACCGAACATCTGGAGAAAAGTTTGAAACGGCAACATATCCAATCAGAGCGGATTTGCTCGGCCAGGCTCCAACACCAGCACGCTGTGGGCATGTGTCCGCTCGGCCATTATCTAAGGTAGCTGATTGCCAGTTCGGTCTTCTAGACCTTCGAGCGTCAGACTCTGTGAATAGAACGAGGTGTGTTTGTGTATGTTTTTCCTGGACTATACAGAGTCCACATGCCTCGGCATGGGCACCAGACCTCTCGCTCTTTTTCTCATAAAATTCCCTTCAGGCGTTTCTCATATGACCTGAAACGTGCATTAAGGTCAAGAAAATGTTTATTGCAGCAAAAGGATGGGATTAAATACTATCATCATTTACAGAAAAAAATATAACAAAACGTTTCACGTAAAAGGTCCATTTAGCCTTTCTCTGTTTTGGGGTTTATTTCCTTTGGCTCTGATGGTCTGAATTTCACATAGTTTTTCTTTCTTCCAGAATAATTAGTCTTTTGCGGCGCTCAAGAGTAAAATATATGAAGTGCTGTGTGGAGCACTTGCCAAAGTCAACTCCACGAGCAGTTTGTGGAGGAACACTAGAACATTTGTAGGCTGTAAACTCACAGGGAGACTTAGTCTGAACTTCAAAACGCCAAGCGATTGGCCTCATCCTCACACCCAGCACAAAAAAAGACTGACGTTTTAATTATCATGTTAGTCATAACTTCGCTGATATGCCTCTCCTTTTGTTTTCATTACCCTGATCTGGCTACAACGCGGCGTATCGCTGTACGCTCTTTTGTTTTCGATGGCAGGCTGCATGCATCGCGGTTCACTTGTCAAATATTTGCCCACCATACGGTGCCCACGTTCAAGAGCTTCATTGAGAATTTGTTTAATCAGTGCCCATGCCTGAAACAAAACATTTATTTTTAATCAGACTTGAAAAATGTTTTTGACTTTTATGAGACATTCTATTTGGTTGAAATCAGAATGCAGATATAGTATTTTCCTGAAAATAAAGCTACATTCACATTGTCAGTCCAAATCCAATTATTTTCCAATTGAAATCTGATTAGATTTAGCAAGTCTAAACAGCCAAAAATCACATGAAATTTTTACAAATCTATTTCATGCTACAAGCTTCATATGCAGTTTGGAATCCTATTCAAATTGCATTTCTGGAAATCCGTTTCAGTCTGACTACTCTGAACAGATTTGGATTTTCTGTGATTTATGTGGCTTTCTCCAGCCACTTAAAGCGCAAACGTAAGACATTGAAAATGATAATAAAATATCATATATTACGGCTCACAAATTGGATCTGAACAGTTGCACAATCCGATATGCAAATAATCAGATTTGGACTTAACATCAAGCTTAACATCAAGGGTGCTTCCCAATTCTGTGCATCCTCGTTTCCTTTCCTAGATTCCTTTCCTCGCTCCTTAGCTCCGCCCCTTCAGGATGTGAGGGAAGGACGCGAGGAAAAGACGTGAGGACGGAGGAATTGAATCAAGTGAAATTATATATCCTCGCTCCCTTTAACGTCACTTCAAAGCGGCGTCAATTAATGATGACTGCACCGCTGGATTTAGTCGGGATTCTTGTACATTAGAGAAAACTATTTATATTGTGAGTTACAGCCTCCACAAAATACCACGTTTGTCCATATTTTAATTAATATTACCAGTTATTATTAACAACGAATTCCAGTTATTAACTGCTTTTTATTCATTGTATAGTATTGGTTTCTATTTGTTTCTCTATTTGTTTCGTTCATGTGCTTTGATATAATTCTGCAACTTTCAGATGTTGTTATTTGACAAACATTTGTGTCTTGTACATGTAAACACAATAATAGTAATGAATAAACTGTGGCACTGTGGATATGAAGGGGGAGGAGAATTAATGCATACGTCACGTTTAGTCGATAAAGCACTTCCGCAAAGGATCCACCTGTGTATCCTCGCTCATGACTCCTCAGGAAGCTTCCTCACTCCTCCATCCTCGCAGTGCATTTAGAGAATTGAGATCTCCTACAACATGGTTGAGCTCCATCGGTTTCCGGGTCATAGGATGGAGGACGGAGGAGCGAGGAAACGAGGAAACACCCCAAGTCAAGAAAAAGAGAGAAAAAAAAAACGTTGTATACAAGTAGGGTTGGGTACCGTACTCTATACTTTTCAGAGCACCGACCGAATTACATCAGTACTACAGAGTACTGATTTACATGAATTAAATCCGTACCACATTTCGGAACCTGAGAATGCACCTGGTAATATAGACTAGTGTTTTTGAATATTAAACAGCAAAAAGGCTATTTACGAATTTTGCGTGAATGAATGGCACTGACCCGCAGTTTATTTACCACATACACACACACACACACACACACACACATAGAATTGCGTGTGACAATCACGTTTCCCTCTCATACGAGGACATAACCGCATGTCCATCATATCCAGTCGCTCTGAGAGTCACTTCATCAGCATTTTACCGTTTCATTTGAGAAAATCTACCATCATGTTATAAACACACAGAAACTTAAAGGTATTTACGGCAACCTGTCAAAATAAAAGTTCGGTTTAACTTGAGAAATATATTACTGTTGTACAGTAGAATTAAGATGTGTCTCAGTGTAATAATAATGATAATACTAACACTAATGTAATAATTATAAACTATAAAAACTACATTTTTTAAGCAACTTACATTTTTCTTCCAAGAATTGATGTTACTTAATTTTAAAATTGTTTTAATTTTAACAGTATAAAGCTCAGTTGTGCAGCTTTGTTTAACAAAAAAGTTTAATTAAGTATAAATTAATAGTATCTTCATTGGATTACCAGAAAATACACAAAACAGAATTTGTGGGAAATCTTTTCATAGAAATTGATTTCAAACGAAAAAAATTATAATATGGTTGTTTTATGAATTCAATTAATTGAATTTTACATGATTATATGACTGGCACACAGCAACGGTTGAAGTTAAAATCTTCTTTGTGTTGTACTGAAGAATCAAAGACACCTACATTTTGGATGCACTGGGGGTAAGCAGATAAACATCACATTTTCATTTTTGGGTGAACTATCCCTTTAAGTATAAGTTACTATTTACTAGCAAATATTACAGTGAATAAACATCAGAGACTATGGCAGACCAGGCATATTGTTATTATGACTTGCAGTTATTGATGTATCTCTTCAGTACCGAAAAAAGGTACCGTTGGGTACCGGTTAAAATGTGAATGGTACCCAAACCTATATATAAGTCACATTTATTTATCACATTTCTGATGATAAAACATATTCCGGTAAAATGCAGTAGACAGGGTTGGCTGCTAGTTAGCATCTTGACAGTTTTAGACTCTTTACTGTAAAACCTGATCATTGCTTTTGTTATCTTAAAGCTATCCTGTTTATATTTTATTTCAATTTCTACATCTTTGGGCTTATTTATTTTTCATTTTCAAGGCACACAGAAATGTTTCCGGCAAATTGTGCTCCTTTGCTTGATTTGTGTATGTTGTCTTGTCATTTGCTCTCTGTGGGAAATGAATCGTAGTGGTGATCTCATGTTGTTTATTTGTTCTTTTGTGTACTCTTCCTGCAACTCTGAAGCAATGATTTGCAAATCCATTCTGGTCTCTTGATCTCGGTTTATTAAATCCTGTTTCTTTGTTTGTTTGCTTGTCTGTTTGCTTTGGACTTTTTCTTCTTGGTTCTTTGAAGATGGTTAGGGGGGAAAGCCATCAGACTGAAATGATACACAACAAAAAATGAAAGGAAACAAGCTATAGAAGAAACGGATGAACATGATCGAGTAACTAAGTGAATCTCAAATATGAGGCATATAAACAGTCTAGACCCAATGCTTACGGCAGACCAGCAAGCTCCAAGCGGATATTCTAAACACATGCGCTCTTCCCATCAGGACTCTTGTCCCTACTGAATTCTGATGGCGGTTTCCCAGAAACAAACCTCGATTTGGTGTAAATCTCCATCAATCTTGCCCTTTGTTTCCTTCTATGAGTGACCTGTTGACACAACTAGGGCTGGGTGATTAATTTAATTCACTTTTGTTTGTGTTTGTGATATAAAAGTAAGCAACATTGTGATTTCAATGTGCTTTTTATATGCTCATTAAGTTGCCTAAAGACTCATTAGACTAGTTTTGTGAGCTAACAAGCATTACAGACGCTTTAATAGTCTCTGATTAAAAAACAACAACAGCATTGATCATCATAAATGTTTCATGAGCACAAAATCAGCGTATTAGAATGATTTCTGAAGGATCACATAACACTGAAGACTAGAGTAATGTCTGTCTTAAGACGTAGCTTAGAGGTAGTATGCTAGATTTAGGATTAGAAGCTTATTACAAAAATAAAATTCTTAGGTATTGCAAAAGATTCTGCCAGATGCCCTCTTTTGGAAGTTGATTGGTCCACGACAGGAAAAGGCTAATTCCATTATAAGAAACAAGACACTAACTACATTTACTGGCCACAAATATGCAGCTGCTGCTTTTCTTCTACACATCCTCGGGCAGCAGAAGGAGAATAATTACACAGCAGCAGAAAAGCTGTTATAAAACCCAGCTATAACCCTGCTCACCTTTTTGTTTGCTTTCTCTCTCTCTCTCTCTCTCTCTCTCTCTCTCTCTCTCTCTCTCTCTCTCTCTCTCTCTCTCTCTCTCTCTCTCTCTCAGATCAACCTCAGGCACGGTCTACACCCATACACCCCACGCTAGCTAGCTCGATTGAATCAGCAGCGCTACTGAGGAGAGACAGCAAGCCACACAGCAACGGGGTCAGAAACGGAACTTTCTCTCGAGCCGCCTCATCGTCCTCCTCATCTTCATCCACAGCCCATAAAAACCCCAAGAAGCTGCAGTCGAACCCATCTATCAACAGTCAGAGCAGCAAGAGGAGCAAAGGTAGCTCCAAATCCAACAGCTCCCAGATCCCCACAGAGGCTCAGGATGGTGAGGCAATCATTTGCCGTGATTGTTTGTACACATTTCTTTCACTTGCAGGAAGTTTGACTGACACAGATAAGCATCACTAGCCAGTGAGTTTTATTGTTGTGACTAACTTTCTTTGCTGCGTCCAGATTGCTGTGTCCACTGCATCCTGGCCTGTCTGTTTTGCGAGTTCCTCACACTGTGCAACATCGTGCTGGACTGTGCCACTTGCGGCTCCTGCGCATCAGACGACTCGTGCTTCTGCTGCTGCTGTGCTTCAGAGGAATGTGGCGACTGCGACCTGCCCTGTGACATGGACTGCGGCATCATTGACGCGTGCTGCGAGTCTGCAGACTGCCTGGAGATCTGCATGGAATGCTGCGGCCTGTGCTTTTCCTCCTGAGACTCCCATAGGGGGCGCTGCCTCTTTTTGATTTTGACCTGAGAAGAAGCAAGCAAAGAATGGCATCAGTGATCTGGAGTGGCTGCAAACCAAGTCGGAGTTGTGAGTTACAGTCTAGTAGCTTTCTTTTGAACTGTCTTGCTAGGAGCAGGGTTAGTCGTCATACTCTTTATACATATGAACTCTTTCTGGACTGATTTCTGCTTAAAATGTTTTGTAGAGTCTACATTGGCATGATGCTGAATACAAATACATCCAGAAGACTTATGAGGCCACCGAGAAAGGTCCAAAAACATTCGTAAATGTCAGTGTTTGTTAGTTATTTGAAATCGTCCTAGTGCCAAGCTTTTGATAAATGCACAATCCAGTGGTTTAAGAATTCCACAATAATGCACACCATAAAAGAGCTTGAATTGCAACCCAGATCTGTTTTAGAAAACAATGGAGTCTCCTAATAACCTTCCAACGTCAAGTTCTCTACCGCTATTTTTTTAAATGGTATCCCAAATATCATCTCTCAGTACGCACACTTACTGTAGTACACTGGTGTAGTCCTCTGAGGATTACAAAAGCCATAAACTGTGAGTGTGAAACTCATAGATGTATGCGAGTGGGAGAAAGATGCGTGTATTTAATATATGGTGCCATACTACAGTTGTATCATAGATTGTATATGAACATGAAGAGAATCCTGTCAGTCTCTACATTTGGTCCTGTGACATTTTTATCCTCACTCTTTCTATAATTTTCACTTCATCAATCAATCTTCTTACATACTGGAATATTATACTGTAAACCATTGTGAATTGCTCTGTTTTTTTCCAATGTGAAATGTCTGTATTGTAATTCCAAAACTTTCCATTTAAATCAATTGTGAGTGAATTTAAATGTTAGTTTTACGTATCTACCTATTTTTTATTTTATTTTTTGATGTAGTAAATGCCTAGCGTTAGCAGTATTATTTTATCCTTTCTAGAAAAAAATGGCTGAAATCTAAATCTAGAGCAGAGGTTGGTGTAATCTAGAGAGTCAACAAAGCATAATTCATACCATAAACTGTACATCTTACAGAAAGATGGTGAAAAGCAATGCATTGATTTGAATCGTTTACATTTTAAGAACATGTTTCTATTGTTGCTTGCAATAAAACTGGAGGTAAACAGGATTTTTAACTGGATAAGAGTGTACAATGATGTGTACAAAAGAACAGGATAAAATAAATCTATCACTGTAATATTTGATCTTGTATCTTTTGTAAGGTTGTTTTATTTGATAGAGAGGCATCTAATTGTCTTGCATCAGATTTCCACCATTAAAGGGTTAGTTCACCCAAAAATGAAATTGATGTCATTAATGACTCACCCTAATGTCGTTCCACACCTGTAAGACCTTCGTTCATCTTTGGAACATAGTTTAAGATATTTTATATTTAGTCCTACAGCGTATCTAAGTGTATGCACACTATACTGTCCATGTCCAAAAAGGGAATAAAAACATCATCAAAGTAGTCCATATGTGACATCAGTTGGTTCATTAGAATCTCTTGAAGCATCGGAAATACATTTTGGTCCAAAAATAATAAAAATTACGACTTTATTCAGCATTGTTTTCTCTTCCGCTTTTGTTTTCAAACCTCAAATAAAGATTCAAACGGTTATGCATCAAGAGATTCTAATTAACCAACTGATCTTACATATGGACTACTTTTACGGACTAAATATAAAATATCTTAAACTGTGTTCTGAAGATGAATGGAGGTCTTACGGGTGTGGAACTTATTGACATCAATTTCATTTTTGGGTGAACTAACCCTTTAAAGGGATAATTCACCCAAAAATGAAAATAAGCCCATGATTTACCCAACCTCAAACCATCCTAGGTATATATGACATTCTTCTTTCAGATGAATGCAGTCAGAGTTTATATTAAAAAATGTTCTGGCTTATTCAAGCGCTATAATGGTAGTCCAAAATTTTAAGCCCCAAAAAGTGCATTCATCCAATATAAAAGTAATCCATATGGCTCTGGGGGCTTAATAAAGGCCTTCTGAAGCAAATGAATGTGTTGTAAGAAAAATATTCACATTTAACACGTCAAACTAAAATGTCCGACGGACCACCTTCGGTATTCAACATACAAAAAAAGCATAACTGGCAGAACGATGACGGACGTAGCGTAAGCATTTTGAACTGTGAAAAGTGTTTCTGTTTCTTCGTAAGTTAAATACAGAAGGCGCTCTGGCGGAAGCTAGATTCAGAAGGCCTTTATTAACCCCCCAAAGCCATATTGACTACTTTTATAATGGATAGATGCACTTTGTTGTCTTAATTTTGGACTGCCATTCACTGTCATTATAATGCTTGGAAGAACTATAATTTTTTAAAAATATAACTCTGATTACATTCGTCTGAAAGAAGAATGTCAATGCACCTAGGATGGCTTGAGGGTGAGTAAATCGTAGGGTAATTTAAATTTTTTGGGTGAACTAACCCTTTAAAATGTATCGAATGGGGCCATTAACACAAACCCATTTGCAATCCTAAATGGAAAACTTCTTCATTTACAAGACAACAGCCTTTTGGGGGCAAACTTTTGAAAATTCCACGTTTTTGAAAACAATACCGTTATTGTCTCTTGGTAAAAATGCAAAGCTGTGAAAGCGGTGATGTCATGCGCATGCGTATTATTTCTTTAGTGGATAGGCATGTGCGAGTACTTGACAAACAAAAAACAACTAAGGTCCTTTAATGCTAGGATATACATCAGTTCGCTAACCGGTGCCTGCTTTATTTGCTCATAACCAAATTACATCAACCATATCTGCATCTTGCTAGCATTTGTTACACACAATCCTCATATTTTCATCTTATTTGGCAATTAGCTATGTGAAGTTCTGTAAAAAAGACTGCTGCTTGGACAGGCATCGCTTCTAACCTCTTTTCTGTTGCCCAAGAAAGCTCTGTGAGGTTTGGGCAACAGAAAACAGTGCGGTTTAATAGGCTCTTAAAGGGCTGCCAAAGTCTTTGAAGAGGAATGTCTGTTCAAGGCAACAGTGCAATATGTGATAAGACCTTCTCCGTTACATCTCTTGCTCACTTTCCCGTTCTCTCTCTCCTTGTTTTTCTCTCTCTTCCAAGTGTTTGTACTATAAATATGGTTGTGGGTGGTAGATTCTATCCCTGGTTGAGCCTTAACCACACACATCTATAGATAGGGAGTTCACAGTTTTAACCTGCTGGACAAAGCAGCTCTGCTCTCTAAATGTTTGGATGAAACACAAGAGCCATTCAGTCGAGGGTAAAGGTTAAACATATTCTTGAACATCTGCATCTGTTTTGAGGAATCCAGTGTCTTCAAAACACAATGCATTTGTACAGTTTCTCATTTTCTCATGAGGGTATTCATACTCGGAGACAAATCCCATCCAGATATTCTCACAATTCAGCAACAGAGGACATTATTGAATAATAACTATGAAATTACAAAGAGCGCATTATAATGGAGGTGAAGGGGTCGCCAGCTGTGATGAAAATCATAGATTAATAACCCTGGCGTGAAAACGCCACTGGCCTCAAGCTCTGTGAAAATTCAGATTCTTCTTTCTTTCAGAAGTCACAAAGATGCCAAACAAAAGACATAGTGTCTGTTTTATTAATGCAGGGGTCAACAGAGGGCAATGGCAGCCATATTTCGATTGTTTAGTAGTCTAGTTCATGCTGTTAGTTGGACTGCTTTAGGAGAGAGAACTGTCCTTGGTGACTTTCAGAAAGTCATGATAGTTGTTCAGAGTAGGGCTTCACAAAATCTGCAATTGCGATTTTTCTGATGAAAAACGTAATTGTGATTTGTGTAGGTTTTTTAATAGTTGTTTATTGCGCTTGTTTAAAGAGCTGCACAATTTGGCCCAAAATTGTATAGTTAAATATCAATGATTATATAATAAATTATTAATATTACAACTACTCTAAAATATTTTTCAATTAATATTACAATATATACACCGATTATATATTGTAGCTCACAATTATGGTAAGGGACGAGACATTTCCTGAACACACGCTAAGAGGTTCCTTTAAAATCATTCAAATAAATGAAATCTTACCAAGCTGCTAAAATAACACACAAAAATGACTGTTATTTTCCAGTTTATATCCATTCAATCAGATTTTGCACAGCAAACATCCATGACGCCTTTTAACTTATCAATGCTGGCAAATCTTGGCCACCCGATGTGAATTATACAATATTTTTAGAATGGCCATTGAAGACCCAAGGGTCAACCATGTGGCATAGTAAAGTGGGGATTAATGTAAACACAGATATCGGATACCAGTCCTGTATAAAGTCAATGTAAACAGGTGGGATGAAAAATTGGATATGGTCAAAAGATCAGATCCGTTTATTAAGACTTACAGTGTAAACGCAGCCAAAATGAACATAGTGTGCCATGCTTGACTCTGAAACACACAGCGCATATATTTATTTAATTAAATCACAGACTGCAATTGGATAATTGCACTAAATCCGTTTTATTTCGGTTAATCATGCAGCGTGTTAGTGAAGTGTTTAGAGGACACTAGAGCACTTAACAGTAATGCTTGTGAAACAATGGTCTCCTTATTTTTCCATCTGCTCATCCAAACCAAACCAGATCAAATAGAGGAATGATCGGTTACTCTTAATGCATCCGGCCTTACTAATCAAACCAACTGCAAATGTGTATCTAAGAGAGTAGAATAAATGTTTTGCGGAGAGAGTGGGTATATTCAGTGCGTAATATAATACATTGGTCAGGTTCTTTTGGTTTTTCTTAATGAGGACGGCTCTCAACGGAGCACATCTCTCTGTTTGGATTTCACTAATACCAAAGTTTGAGCACAGCTGGTGGTTTCATGATCATTTTGTGGGATCCGTGCACATGTACTGTACATGAAGAACCACAGTCACACATACCACCCACACACACACACACACACACACACACACACAGAGAGAGAGACACATGGATCAGCGCTGAAAAGGTCGGGTGAGTCACCAAATATGTGGGACCAGAGCCAGTTACGCTCTCTACAGTAAAGCATCTTGTCCTCCCACTTACACACTCGACTCACAGGCCTGTCTTTAGCCATCGTTATATCTCAAACACACACTGATGCTCAAGCGCACTTACGGGATTCTCCACAAACAAACACAATACACAATCCCAACAGCATGTGTTGATCCCCTGAAAAGACGATTAATAAACCAGATTCCGACATGAAAACTTGCGTGGAATGATAATGATGTGAAAAAGACAATTTACAAGAACTCAAATTTTTGAAATAATATTTTTCTTTTTATCATTTAACCACAATTTTTTAATTCATTTAATTTATGTTTTACCATTTACTTAGACTTTTTACCATAAAATATATATATATATATATATATATATATATATATATATATATATATATATATATGTCTTCAAGTGTATATATATATATATATATATATATATATATATATATATATATATATATATATATATATATATACATACACATTATATATACACATTATATCTGTATATATATATATATATATATATATATATATATTATACATATACACATATATATATATATATATATATATATATATATATATATATATATATATATATATATATATATATATACACACATAACCTTCTCTAACCCTGTAATAGTATGTCCCATACCTTTTACTTCAAGAAATAAGAGACAAGAAATATTTACAACTTAATATTTTAAATATTAAAATAATAATCCTTTTAGAAACAAATTTAGAAACATGAATTTGAAATTCTATATTAAATGTACACACTACTGTTCAAATGTTTGAAGTCAGTAATATTATATTTATATATATCTATATCTATATATAGTTTACAATACCCTTTTTTTAATCAATCTTGGCAAGCAAAGGACGCAATAGACTTCTTTCAAATTTCAATAACATTTGGAACAGAAATGTATTGTTTACAAAAATGAAAATGCACATTCCACAAACACACTGTACTAAACTTTAAACACTAACTTTTTTTATTATTATGTCACATGCCATTCCACATGTAGCCAATAATCAGATCAGCTAATGGAAGGCTAATCATGACTGTGCTACAAACTGATACCCTAGAAATCTAGACGCACCCTAGCGGCAGCAAATCTAGTCCACCCAGTGTTGAGTGTCGTCTAGCAACTCTAAATACCCTTCTGAGATGTAAACGGCAAACTCTTGTCTGGCCAATCACATCGTGTATAGAGTCGGTGGGCGGGGCCATAATGACGACGGCTGAGTTGCGTTTGCGTGCTTCTAGTAAACACAGAAACTGGCGAACGGCGGTCTTTCGAATCAGCTTTGACCGCGACTCTGGAAGACTTGGAGTTAAGCTTTTCTCTGAGAAAAGAACGGCACTGAAGTCATTCTTAAAAAGGGAAGATGTGTTCGGAGTTTTGCCGAACGGACACGGCAAATGTTTAATCTATCAACAAGCTCTGTTTCACCTTCGTTGCTCTGGTTGGTTGTAGCTCTATCCTATCGCGTGCAGAGGGAGTTTGCAAGACAGCCGTTTATCCCGCCCCTCGGATTAAGCCCTGTCAATGGTGAGTTTCCAGACCAAACATCTTGATGTGGGTCTGGCTTTTCAGGCTAACAAACTGAAGCATCAAGAAAGAACTGCTGTGTACGATGTTAGCAGATTCGGCATGACACATCGCTCAGAATCACTTCACACACAATGGAGCTTATTACAAGAAATATATACGAGAAGAAAAATGATTTAAAATAAGAGGGAAATGTATTTTATCGTGGCTCCTTTAAACTGCCTCAGCCTGGCAGACAGTGATGGATTTGATTCGGTCTGGATTTGTTTAACTTGCACAATGAAGCTTGAACATAACAGACTCAAATGGCTCCTTATGGACTCACTCCAGCGCTTGTGTTCAATTTACTTTCAATAACAGGTAAATTGGCTTATGATGAAACTGTTAAGTGGATGTCTGGACGTTTATACTGAAAATGAATGACGTCAAATCTAAGTCCTATTTTGGACCTACTATATATCATGATATTCTTGAATAAATTGGAACCTCCATACTTCATTTATAAGAAAATGTAGCACTACTTCAGAAAGAAAAATCAGATCTGAAAAGTTCTCATTGCGAGCTCAACTTGCCTCGGCAGTGAGAACAAGAGATGCTGTTGTGTTCCACAAGACGAGTTCTGCAATGTCATAAAGCGACGAATATGAAGGAATTTGCCTAAGGAAATCATAAGCTTTTGCAACATGCCTCTTTTGCGCTTTCTCTCCCTCCCTCTCTTCATGGTTGTGTCACTCTCAGTTTGTTTCTGAAGCTCTGCGGTGCGGCACAGCAGTGATGCCTTCATTAGAAACACATGTTGAGCACAATGCTTCCCTTTAGACTCAGCAAACAATGAGGCTGCTTCTGCAGCCGAGGCTTCAACGTCAGCAGAAATACGAGATTGTCCGTCTCCGGGTCAACCTCACACATTTTTATCTGATAATGGCACCACATAAACACTTAAATGTAATCAAAGATGGTAATAAGATGGCGCTTTAGTGCGTTTCACCCTTTCGATTTGCTCTGAATTACATTCTCCAGATTGAAATGATTGTTTTAGAGTGCTTTTCAGAAAACCAATCTTTATGAAACTGGAATATTTTTTTCTTGATTTTTTTTTTGTATAAGTAATCATCATATATCTTTATAGATGCATGACAGAAAGATTAATCAACCTATCCAAATAACCATGATGGGAGACGGATTGCAGAATAATGAATCAGTTGATGAATGCCCAGATATATTCGTCCTCTTTTAATTGAAGTTTGGTAGTTGGACGATGGGGCTACGTGACTGCACAATAAGAGCACGGGGGATAACAGTGGTTTGAAGATGAAGGGGGAAGATTATTTCCGGTGGACTGGAGCAACCCAACACTGCAAAGTTAAATTAAAGGCAGAATTTGCACAACAGATGGGGGGTGCAGTCAGACAAACGCAGTGGAGAGGACCGGCTGGGTTTAATGACCTCTCCTCTGTGTTGATTCAGCTCTCGCATCAGCCCATGCAATTAACAGCCATATCCATCCCTTCGGCTTTTTATTTAATCAAAAACCAGTCTCAAGAAAGAAAGAGAGAGAGAGAGAGAGAGAGAGAGAGAGAGAGAGAGAGAGAGAGAGAGAGAGAGAGAGAGAGAGAGAGAGAGAGAGAGAGAGAGAGAGAGAGAGAGAGAGAGAGAGAGAGAGAGAGAGAGAGAGAGAGAGAGAGAGAGAGAGGGTGAAAAAATTAAGAAGCGGGAAAAAAATTAAAAGATGGATGAGATTACTGTAAGTGGCTTTAATAATGAACCTGCCATACATACAGTGAATATTAGAAAATAGAGATAATGCAACAATGAGATGAGCGTAGGGAAGCTTATAGAGTTCTGTGACGCTCTGTTCACTAATGCAACTTTAGACACTTCTCATGCAAACACCTTGATAATAACCATCTAAATTTTAGTTTAAAGGTGTCATGAACTGGCTTTTTAAATGTTTTTATACTGTTGTCTGAGGTCAACTAATGATGCTAGTGTGGTTTTTACATTCAAAAATATATTTTCTACACTGGTTTTGAGGCTGTGCCCTGAACGCTGGATTTTGATGGGCGTGCTGCACTGGAGACTTGGAAGTAAATGCCCACGGCTAGGATTGGATAATATTTGCATATTTAATGAGCTTCAGCTCCCCTGTCAGTTCAGTTCACATGAGAGAGGGATTGTTTTGAAAGTGGCAAACGGAATGATTCTCTCGATCGATCACAGCGCTCTTAAGCATCTTTATCAAACAAACACATTGATTGATTGGTATACAGTGCTTTGCGAAAGTATTCGGCCCCCTTGAACTTTGCGACCTTTTGCCACATTTCAGGCTTCAAACATAATGATATGAAACTGTAATTTTTAGTGAAGAATCAACAACAAGTGGGACACAATCATAGCCTGGATGCCAGCCGAACTCAGCCCCGCCCACAAATTGCTCCATAGAGGAGTAATTATCGCCGAACAGAAACTGTTCGGACCAATGAAATCATCAGGGCGGGCTTCAGACGATGATGGACAGATGATCAACAGTAACGTAATCATCCACGTCATCAAAGGGGCTTGGATTATATTTTTTCGAATCCTAGAATCAGAGAGCTTGTTTGTATATGCATTCACCTTCACAATTTCTCTCAGAAATGATGATCATGTTGGGTAAGTACTCTGTGCATCATTAAATTATGTAATTTTTTTTACAACATCGGCAAAGATCGTGTATTCCAGCCTGATACCAACACGCATGAAGACAGGGTTGCCAAGTTTTTACAACAAAACCCGCCAACTACTAGCCCTAAACAATAGCTTCTCGGGGGGTTCTCTGGGGAAAAATGGTGTTTTGGGGGGTAAAATGTGTGTTATTTTGGCAAGGTTGCCTGCTAAAATTCGCACTCATGGCTCTATATATCACATAATAGTCGCTTCAACCCACGAACATAGAAAACAACCCGCGGAAAAAAAACGCGGACTTGGCAACACCATGGGCAACACAGTGCAGTTGAGCTCTGTTGACATTTGACAATGCGTCGCTTCGCTGCTCTCATTGGTTGTAGGTCTATCCAATTGAGGTCTTTCCTGGTTCGGTTGAAACGCCCCATAATCACAGCCCAATGGAGCAGTTTCACACTCATATTCTGACTAGAATTGAGTATGACCACGTCAGGCTAACACAATCATGAAGTGGAATGAAATTTATTGGATATTTCAAACTTTTTTAACAAATAAAAAAACTGAAAAATTGGGCGTGCAAAATTAAGTGCCACCTTAAGTGCCACCTTTTGCTGCGATTACAGCTTAAGTCGCTTGGGGTATGTCTCTATCAGTTTTGCACATCGAGAGACTGAAATTTTTGCCCATTCCTCCTTGCAGAACAGCTCGAACTCAGTGAGGTTGGATGGAGAGCGTTTGTGAACAGCAGTTTTCAGTTCTTTCCACAGATTCTCGATTGGATTCAGGTCTGGACTTTGACTTGGCCATTCTGACACCTGGATATGTTTATTTTTGAACCATTCCATTGTAGATTTTGCTTTATGTTTTGGATCATTGTTTTGTTGGAAGACAAATCTCCGTCCCAGTCTCAGGTCTTTTGCAGACTCCATCAGGTTTTCTTCCAGAATGGTCCTGTATTTGGCTCCATCCATCTTCCCATCCATTTTAACCATCTTCCCTGTCCCTGCTGAAGAAAAGCAGGCCCAAACCATGATCCGGCCACCACCATGTTTGACAGTGGGGATGGTGTGTTCAGGGTGATGAGCTGTGTTGCTTTTACACCAAACATAACGTTTTCCATTGTTGCTAAAAAGCTCAATTTTGGTTTCATCTGACCAGAGCACCTTCTTCCACATGTTTGGTGTGTCTCCCAGGTGGCTTGTGGCAAACTTTAAACAACACTTTTTATGGATATCTTTAAGAAATGTCTTTCTTCTTGCCACTCTTCCATAAAGGTCAGATTTGTGCAGTATACGACTGTATACGATTGTTGTCCTATGGACAGAGTCTCCCACCTCAGCTGTAGATCTCTGCAGTTCATCCAGAGTGATCATGGGCCTCTTGGCTGCATCTCTGATCAGTCTTCTCCTTGTATGAGCTGAAAGAATCTTTTTGTATCCAAATCCGGCTTTAAACTTCTCCACAACAGTATCTCGGACCTGCCTGGTGTGTTCCTTGCTCTTCATGATGCTCTCTGCGCTTTAAACGGACCTCTGAGACCATCACAGTGCAGGTGCATTTATACGGAGACTTGATTACACACAGGTGGATTCTATTTATCATCATTAGTCATTTAGGTCAACATTGGATCATTCAGAGA
Source organism: Pseudorasbora parva (assembly GCF_024679245.1). Classification (NCBI taxonomy): domain Eukaryota; kingdom Metazoa; phylum Chordata; class Actinopteri; order Cypriniformes; family Gobionidae; genus Pseudorasbora; species Pseudorasbora parva. Next base: position 23,881,167 of record NC_090193.1, read on the forward strand.
TCCTCACTGAACTTCTGGAGAGAGTTTGCTGCACTGAACGTAAAAGGGCCGAATCATTTTGCACGCCCAATTTTTCAGTTTTTGATTTGTTAAAAAAGTTTGAAATATCCAAAAAATTTCATTCCACTTCATGACTGTGTCCCACTTGTTGTTGTTTTTTCACAAAAAATAACAGTTTTATATCTATGTTTGAAGCCTGAAATGTGGCAAAAGGTCGCAAAGTTCAAGGGGGCCGAATACTTTCGCAGGGCACTGTATTATTTTTGTAATACTTGGCCCTCCCAATTGGATCGGTGGACATAAGCACGAATGCCCGCACGTGAACAGTGCAGATCAAGAAAGGAATATTATTTCACTATTTGAGATCCACCGCCTGCCGATGGGCTTCCGTTTCGGCAGCCCGTCTGGAAAACACATAGCCCTGGGCCATTGGGCTTTGCGTGCCCTGGCCCATACATGTCAGAGTCTGACCCCGAATCACAATCAACCAACAAATAAGAGATTCTCCAGCCTGTGACAGCGTGCTAAAGGTATGTTCTGTTAGACACGTACACATAATCAAAACGATCTATAACAAAGCAATACTATTAGCCTACATATAAAAAAAAAAACTTTTTACTCACATAAGTGTGTTGCACCATTCCTGTCATATCCAATATAGAAGAAACAGGATTGTGTTTTAATCTCAATATGTCTGGAAGTCTGGAGACTTGTTTACAAACGATTCCGCAGTAAAAATTAAGTAAAATGGCGTACATGTCTTCCCCACGTGAGCTGGAACTACATTAAAAATAAAGTTCAACCACATATTCCTAATATTAGGATCCGACGGAAGCCGACTGTTCTTCCACAACCAGGAATAGCGCAATATCTTGCTATCTTCTTCGGAATGTTTAATTCTGCTGGCTAGCACTATCCGAACAGCTCCATGAGTCAAATCGATTGTTTTCTGGGCCTGGTGTCTAAGTCTTGTGCCGAGTGAACTCAAATTCAGTAGATGGTGCTCCCAGCACACAAGGTGGAGCTGTGCGACTTTATGCTTCTGACACTCGCTTGTCCCACAGAAGAAGAAGAGAGATGGAATTCATGTGCTTGCCAAAAACATTCACACACTTTTTGCTAACTTGCAAGCAGCATTAGCAGCTCATCTTCTTCTTTGTCTACTTAATTCCTCTTCATCATATCAGTGTGTGCTCGGCAAGATTTTTTGTGCTTGAGTGCCACCAAGTCGTGTTTTACTGTAACTTCAGCAGCTCCAGGCACGTGAACAAAAGCGGCACTCATTGGTCGGCTAGTGTTTAACGCGCCGCGTAAAAAATAAATAAATAATGTGTTTTAATTTATTTTAAAATGACGTTTTTACGCCTGCCGGTATGCACACTCACATTGGCCTCCTTTGTTTAGTCACAATAAAATCGCACAAAAATAATCCCGGTGTGAACAGGCCTTAACCGCACCACGACCAAAGATAATAGAATCTATTATAATAATAAGTGATGCTGTCTACGCTGGATGTGGCGTGAAACAGGATGATAGGACGCAACAAAACTCAGACAGTTAACTGATGCCCCATTCTACTTCTGACATACTTCAAGTGCTCACACAACTTCTGACCAATGGGTGGAATTGCACCCATTGACTTCCATAGTATTTATTTTCCCTACTATGGACGTAAACGGCTAACGTCAACCCCATGGTTACTGACATTCTTCAAAATATCTTCTTTTGTGTTCAACAGAAGAAAGAAACTCATACAGGTTTGAAACAACTTGAGGGTGAGTAAATGATGACAACATTTTTGGCTGAACTATCCTTTAGTACAGCCTATAGTCTTCTTTTATGTTAGCGCTAAATAAGTGCTATATAAATGAATGTGTTGAGGATGGGTTTATGAGCTGATGACATGGATGAAACCCATTAGAAAATCTCTCACAGTATTATTGCTTTGAATTGTATACACTAATTTTGATTTATTTGAAGGAATAACATTTTTATTATGACTTATGGATCAAGTTTTTACATTCACAAAGATATCAAGCCATTAAATATGAAGTCTGGAGTATATCTATGGTTTTGCTCAGTGCTGGGTTATGAAAAAGGAGACAGTGGTGTAAAAACAGACAGCACAGCAAGGCGGTGACTTTGATCTGGGTGGGTGGGCGTTTTCTGATGTAAGACGGCACGTAAGGTTGTCTGCCTGTCTGCTGCGCAAACTTCCTCTCAGTGCGCTGCTCCAGTTTGTCTGCCGTTAACAGACTTGGAAGTCTGCGACAAAAAAAATGCAGTACAATATGCAGCCTGCTGTTTTATGACTACACTGTTACGCAACTACTGGTCTACAGCCAAAAGCACCCCATCTGACTGCATCAGCAAATGTAGCAAGACAGGCACCAGGGTGCATGAATGACTCAGTGTCCCAGGTGCAGTGCCCTCTTGTTGTGGACAGCCCTAATGGACCCTTTTGATATTTAAAGGGGCTTTCGGAAGTGTGTGTGTGTGTGTGTGTGTGTGTGTGTGTGTGTGTGTGTGTGTGTGTGTGTGTGTGTGTGTGTGTGTGTGTGTGTGTGTGTGTGTGTGTGTGTGTGTGTGTGTGTTTTGTGTGTGTCTTAGTACATATAAAAGCGCTATATAAATGCCTCATTCATTCATTCATATACAGTGCAGAAAATAAGTATTTGAACACCCTGCTATTTTGCAAGTTCTCCCACTTGGAAATCATGGAGGGGTCTGAAATTGACATTGTAGATGCATGTCCACTGTGACAGACATCATCTAAAAAAAAATTAAAAAATCCAGAAATCACAATGATGTTTTAATTATTTATTTGTATGATACAGCTGCAAATAAGTATTTGAACACCTGTCTATCAGCTAGAATTCTGACCCTCAAAGACCCGTTAGCCTTTAAAATGTCCACCTCCACTCCATGTATTATCCTAAATTAGATGCACCTGTTTGAGGTTGTTAGCTGCATAAAGACACCTGTCCACCCTATACAATCAGTAAGAATCCAACTACTAACATGGCCAAACCCAAAGAGCTGTCCAAAGACACTAGAGACAAAATTGTATACCTCCACAAGGCTGGAAAGGGCTATGGGGAAATTGCCAAGCAGCTTGGTGAAAAAAGGTCCACTGTTGGAGCAATCATTAGAAAATGGAAGAAGCTAAACATGACTCTCAATCTCCCTCGGACTGGGGCTCCATGCAAGATCTCACCTCGTGGGGTCTCAATGATCCTAAGAAAGGTGAGAAATCAGCCCAGAACTACACTGGAGGAGCTGGTCAATGACCTGAAAAGGTTCTTAAGAGCACAGTGGCCTCCATAATCCTTAAATGGAAGATGTTTGGGACAATCAGAACCCTTCCTAGAGATGGCCATCTGGCCAAACTGGGCTATCGGGGGAGAAGAGCCTTGGTGAGAGAGGTAAAGAAGAATCCAAAGATCACTGTGGATGAGTTTCATAGATGCAGTCAGGAGATGGGAGAAATTTGTAGAAAGTCAACCATCATTGCAGCCTTCTCACCTGAAGGACTCCAAGATGGTAAGAAATAAGATTCTCTGGTCTGATGAAACCAAGATAGAACTTTTTGGCCTTAATTCTAAGCGGTGTGTGTGGAGAAAACCAGGCACTGCTCATCACCTGTCCAATACAGTCACAACAGTGAAGCATGGTGGTGGCAGCATCATGCTGTGGGGGTGTTTCTCAGCTGCAGGGACAGGACGACTAATGATGGTTGTAATCGAGGGAAAGATGAATGCGGCCAAGTAAAGGGATATCCTGGACGAAAACCTTCTCCAGAGGCGGAGAAAGCAAAACCTTCCAACAAGCCAATGTCCCTAAGCACAAAGCTAAAATAATGAATGAGTGGCATAACAACAACATGTACATCAATGAGAAAAAAAATTAACTTAAATGATTTTAGAAAAGGGCTGCAATATAACAAAGAGTGAACATTTTAAGGGGGTCTGAATACTTTCCGTACCAACTGTACACACACACAAGTTTGAGTTGTTAACTTGGCCTCCAAATTCCCCAGATCTCAATCCAATCGAGCATCTGTGGGATGTGGATCGTGAACAAATCCGATCCATGGAGGCCCCACCTCGCTTAAAGGATCTGTTGCTAACATCTTGGTGCCAGATACCAGATACCATACTTCTTAATGAAAGAAGTCTCAAGCATTTATTTGATCAAAATACAGTAAAAAAAAATCAACTGTATGTAAAAAAAAAAAAAAAAACAAGCAAAAAAAAAAAAAAAACCTTCTGACCCCAAACTTTTGAACAACAGTGAATTACAAATGACAAGCATGCAAAGTTAAAATCAGAGACCAAGCCTATATGAACAAATAAAAGTAGACTCAGCACGTAATGTAGTTTATTTAATTAACCAGCATTTCTCTCTCAAACGTGTGCTTTGTGAGAGTCTAAGGTCAACCAGAGGTGGGTAGTAACGAATTACATTTACTTCGTTACATTTACTTGAGTAAATTTTTTGGGTAACTTGTACTTTTAGAGTATATTTAAAAATGGGTACTTTTACTTTTACTCAAGTACATTTCTTGTGAAAAAACTGTACTTTTACTACGTTACATTCGGTGGCGTTCCTCCGCTACTGTCAATGGTGATAATTAATTATATATTTTAAAATAAGTTATGACTTGTTCGCAAGTCTCGCGAAACGTTGGAGAGGCTGCTTCGCGAGAGGTGGATATTGTCACCCGCATAAAATAAGCGCGCGTTTAGTCAGAAGATGATGGCCGAAGCAGAGGGAGATGTGTGTGAGCTACTGCAGATCACCCGTACGTGGCCTCAAGTTCAGCCTGTTTTCAGTCCAAGATGTCAAAAAGAACAGTTTCATAATTTAATGCATGCTGTGTTCACCAAAACGAACTGACATCTCAGCATACAATAATTCCTGCTCCAACCTGAAAAAACAGCGGTAAGTGTAACAATGATGCCTATATTTGAACACTATTAATGGTAATTTGGTAATTATGGGCACTTTTCCTTTATTGTAATACTATTTCACACACTGTCCGAGTGTTTTCCTCATATGCGCCCTTGTGCAAGCATTGACAAATCGTTTGAATCCTCCGAACACACGTCCACAAACAAACGTTCACATCTGCACATTTACATATCTTTTTATTTTTTAATATAAAACGAGCAACCTCATTGGCAAAATGTACCTGTGGCAATGTTTTTGCAAACCACAAAATACGTACCAATACACACTGCAGGAATTCCAACAGAAATGAACACTATAGGCAGAAAAACTGCATTTTTTTAGTCTGGTTTGTAAACTAAAACATTTTGAATTTTGCGTCACAGCTCCATGTTCTGCTTTTCTGATTCACCAGATTTGCTCGATATAGCTCAGCTGATACAGATTTGTATTTGCAATGCGAAAAGCTTGAGAACGAACCCCATGAAGAACGAGTCATGATAAAAGAGCTCAAAGACGAGTTCTAAACACAAGCTAAAAATACATGGACACAATTTTATTTTTGTCACATTTGCTGTTGTTAACACTTTCGGGTAGGTTTAGTGTGGGTGTACTTTAAAAACACAACGTAACAAAACATGTCAGATTCACGCAAATCTGTTCTGGAAAAAAATAAGCTTTTAGCGCCACCCAGTGGACATTTCACTTTGAAACTGTCGCAATATGTACATATTGGTACATATTTTGTGGTTTGCATAAACGTTGCCATAGGTACTGATGAGATCAGGCTAAAAACGAAACAAATTGAATAGCCTAATGTGACATCTTGCATTTATACACATATCCGGACAGACAACAGTCTACATTTAAAAATGGGACTGTATTTTTAAGAATGCATATACTTATAAAAATATAAGAACAAAGTATGTTTTAAAAAGAGCTGTGGTTAGCCCAGCACACCATTAATTTACACGGTTTAACCATTAAACACACACACACACACATATATATATATATATATATATATATATATATATATATATATATATATATATATATATATGGAGGTGTGTGAAAGCTCTCTAAGTAGTCTGAAATTCAGGGTTTTTGGATCTTATCAATCAGATCGAAAGTAACTAGTAACTAAGTACTTGAGTAGTTTTTTCATCTAATACTTTTTTACTCTTACTCAAGTAACTATTACGATTGTTACTTTTACTTTTACTTGAGTAAAGATTTCCGTAAGTACTTGTACTTTTACTTGAGTAAAGATTTTGGCTACTCTACCCACCTCTGAGGTCAACAGAACACAGTATTTTATGTATTACAGCTAAATGTCAAAGAGGTAGCTTGGCAGAGCATGAAAAAACAGACCCCTGTTTAACCCACAATGACTCAGTGCAGCTTGCGCAAATAAGGAGCACAGACCGTGGCCTTGTAGGACGTTGCAGCCCTTCATGGAGGCTTGCCACAAGTAAACATTTTTCAGGGCTAACTGGCTCTCTGATTTCACCTTGAACTCCAGCTCATCTTAAACACTTGGAGATTTTTGTCTCCTCTAATATTTACACATGCTTGATTTGAAATATTTCACTGTGCGAAACGATCACCAGACTTTAAAATGGCAAACTAAATGTACCAGGTGAGTCAAATTAGCATCTGTCTGGCTAGTTTGGAACACAGGCCGATATATTGACTGGAGTGCTGGGTATTGATTCTGGAAGCATGAGAATGAGTTCATTTCTTTTAGTCTTGAGGCAAATGGTCTCAAATGAAGCGGATTTGCACAGCTAGGTGAAGATGTGTCACAGATCAGTAGCATTTGAAGCCCAGCATTCTGGAGCAGGTGTGTGCAGCGGGACGAAAGCACGGTAGGAACCCAAGCAATCAAGGACGCCCCTGGGATTCTACAGGAAGAGGCTCCACATCAGACCAAAAAAGTCTTTTAGGAAGGCAGAGGAAAACTAAACTCAAATAATAATAAAAAAGTATTAAATGAAATACAGTTCAGTGTTTAATTTTAATTTAATCACAATAAAATAAAAATAAGAAATTATTTTATAAAATGTATTTTTAATATTTGTGTTTCTCACAATTTCACATTCACGCTTTAATGCATATTTAATTTAATTTAATTTTAAATAGAATGTAATGCAATTTAAAATGTATATATGAAATGAAATAAATATAATTACAAAATATATATTATATATAATATTTATTAATAATAATAAATTTAATTAATTAAAATAATAATAAAGATATTTAATTAAATAAAATAATAAAATAAAGGCCCCTCAGACTCTTGCAAATGGCTCCACTTCATTAAAAAATGTCTCCAGTCTCCTTTATGGAGGCTAAGGGGCAGGCATAAAATAAAAATATTTGTATTATTATATTATTTTATTAAGTTCACCAAAATGCAGCATGGTAGTTTTCAGAAGGGGCCCCACTTAACTCTTGAGCTCCCCTTTTTGCAGCAGCTTTGTGCTCTCGTCCCTTTTCCCCGAGGCTGCCTGGTGCAAAATTCTCAGTGGACTATTACCAGATAGTCCATGAGGCATTAGTTCACCAAAGTGTGGCGGACCACAAGGCCATCCTTTGAAGAAAGGAAGGGAGGTTTGAGGGCTAAAGTGATTATCAGGGTCTCTCTTTATAGAAATCTCTACTTTATCCTTCACCCCAAAAATACTGCTCCCTCATCTCAGAGGGCCGCTGGGAGACCTGAAGTGTTTGGTCATAATGTATTGATTGCCAGGGAAACTAAAGAGACTCATTCTCTAGTCAGATGTACCGTACAATTCTGAAGCCCAGCCACCTGCTGTCACTCCATTGTTTTGCTACAGGCAACACGTAAACCACACAAAACAAGAGTGGAAATTGAATATTAAGACAATTTATCAATATATTTGCCTTTATTTATAGAATATTCTATATAGAATATTGGTAATTGACAAATATGCAGTAAAAAATGCTTGTTTTGTAAAACACCACTTCTAAAGAGAAATCATACATGTTATTATGTAGTGTGAAGTCTGATGTTTGACAAAATATAAGTTATTTTATTTTACATTTTGACTGAAAATATTTAACATTGAAAAATGAGAAAACTTAAAATAAAATGAGAATTCGGCTTTATTTTATATTTTTAGGTTCAGGGGTAGAACATGAATAAAAAAGATAATTGCCCTTATAAAAGGAAAAAAATAAGCTATTCTTTATGAAAACAACAAAACAAACAAACAACAAAAAACTAATAGAATAGCAAATCAAATAGAAGGGCTGTGATAGTAAACCGATATTGTATGTATTATATTATACAGTAGAACTGACTTGAATGCAATCTAAGTTGCTTTGAATAAAAGTGCCTGCCAAATGCATAAATGTAAATGTAAATAAAATAATTTAAATCTTTTCATATCTACCATATTTCAGCTTCAACCCTTGTCCAAAACTCAGTGTGCTGTCTAAAATAAAAGATATGCCTGCTGCATATTTAAATTATAAGGGAGTTTATTTATAATAAACACTTTATAAAGCGGAGGATCGTTATTCTGCATGGAACTGTGGAAGAACTGAAAGCAGGTTGATCTTTGGTTGACCATTCACCGGAAAGGGGGGTTTCATGCCCTCCCACACGTGGAAATCGAATTTTTAAATCATTAATCCATTTTATTTTCCTGAACATAAAAATATTACATCAAGCCAAATTCAAATTTTTCCACGTTCAATATTAAACCGGAAAACTAATGAACGAAACATACATGGACTGTGTGGCATAGCAACAATTAAGAATATAGGTGTGTCAAAAGCACAACAAAATGTAAAACTTTTATAGTTGTTAAATATCTTTTAAATAAAAAAGATAAATAGTTGAAGAATTCTGAGACAATAACTTCAGTAACAAACTTGAATTGTGTCCTTCCACTAATTCAACTTGTCAAGAGGAATTGCCCAATTTAAAATCAAGATATGGTGTCACACCGAAGGACATGGTTTTCAGTGACAAAATGTACACCATATTGCCAAAAGTACACCCCTCCAAATCATTGAATTCAGCTGTTCCAATCACATCCATGGCCACAGGTGTAGAAAATCAAGCACCTAGGCATGAATACTAAATATTCCACGGTCAACTGTTAGTGGTATTATATTGCAGAAGCAATTGGAAGCAATAGCAAATCAGCCAAGAAGTTGTAGGCCATGTAAAATCACAGAGCAGGGTCAGAGTATGCTGAGGCGCACAAACTTTGTGTGGCTTTTAGATCTTCATGGAATGGGTTTCATTGGTCGAGCAGCTGCATCCAGGTCTTATATCACCAAGTGCAGTGCAAAGCGTTAGATGCAGTGGTGTAAAGCATACCACCGCGGTACTCTAGAGCAGTGGAGACGAGTTCTATTAAATGACAAAAGTTTGTTGGGGGGGGGGGGGGGGGTATGGTGTGGGATTGTTTTTCAGGGGTTGGACCTGACCCCTTAGTTCCAGTGAAAGGAACTTTAAATGCTTCAGCATACCAAGACATGTTGGACAATTTCATTTTGTGCAATTTCCAACTTTGTGGGAACAGTTTGGGGAAGGCCCCTTCCTGTTCCAAAATGACTTTGCACAAGGCAAGGTCCACAGGGACATGGATGAGAAAGTTTGGTGTGGAGGAACTTGACTAGCTTGCACAGACTCCTGACTTAAACCTGGGTGGCTTTTAAAAATAAATAGATAAAACAAATCTTAATTTACTAAAATAGACACTTATGGCAGAGGTTTTTATTAACATGTGTATGCTTTTCTTTTTTTATTTATAAAAGTTGTAATTTATTGAACCATGCTTGGGACAGTAGGACACATTTGGCAACAACAACAAAAAATCTAAAAACAAAGCACTTTTTTCGATCAACAGGTGCATGTAAGACAGAATTTATTTTAACACTTACTGCATTTTAAATGATTGCATTACTGATTGTATTAATTTTTATCTTGTGTGACAGTGAAAATGGCATGTCACATCAATAACCCATATATAGAATATTAATTTGATGTGTCAATATTTAAATATCTTCTAGTTTAAGGAGCTACTTACAGCAAGATTTCATGCCCAATTCCACCCAGTGTCAGTCAAAGGGGATGGTGAATGATGATATAAAATCTTTGGAGCAATGATCAATGGAAGATTTAGTGGGAAATTTAAATGGTAATATAGTGTAGAGCATGATACTCTGGGTAACAGTGGCCTAAATATTGCTCTTTCTGGGAACAAATCTAATAAAATCATACCTTAATTTTATTAGACATCTTAAATTTTAGAGTAATGTAGATGTGTGTGGAAAATGCTGATTGCTGGCATCTGTCCTGTGCAAATAAATGAATGACAGCTGGAAAGTGGAAGCCAGGGCTAGAAAGACGGAAAAATGTCAGGACTCAAGTTTGCACAAGAGAGATAAACACAAGTTTATTTCTCTCAGCCTTACGTGTCAGATTTCATTCTGCATTTGGTACAATGCTGCCAGACTAAAAGTGCAGATTTGGCAAATGTTCCGGAAAATGTGGGCTGAATGATATTAGAAACAACTACTGACATTGAACATCTTGTTTAACAAGAAAAAGTGTCACTTAGAGGCATCTGGAAAGCATTATCAGTGTCTTAGCCTATATTCTTGTAGCATGAAATGAATCGATAAATGGACCTTTTTTTTTTTTGTACAATTTTTGGTAAATCGTAGCTGGAAATGAATTACAACTCCCTTTGCAATAATTCTGCAAGAGGAAATGTGACAGCCACCACAACAAATGAACAAACTGTCAAAACATGACAATAACAGAATAAACAGTACAGTAAATGAAGTGTTCTTCAATTTAATTAACACTTCCAAAGAAACTACTATGCTGGTTAACTTAGTTATCTGTTCTTGATAGCTAATATAGCTCAAGGAAGTTCACAAAAGACAGCCCATGTTGAGTCTGTAAACTGATCCCATAAGCTAGCTTGCTTACAGTAAGCTGTATTTCGGGAAACTTATACACATGGGAGGAACTATTCATCTTGTCGGGCCATAGGTGGACTAAAAAAAATGTATATTATACTATAGCTATCATATGGCAAAAGAGTAACATTAATATATAACAAAATATATACTATGTTATTCAGTGAATTCCATTACAATGGCAACTTACATGGACAAAGTATTAAGCATTATCATCTAAAATAAAACTCCATGTGACGCATCAGTAAAATCAACCATTTAAAATCACGCATGAGGTCAAAATCACTCACACACACACACACATTTATTTATTTATATATTCAGTTAGAACTTGCATGAAGACGACCACCACCCCCATTCTCAAAACTCTGGCAAAGTCTTCAAGGTTGTCCAGAGGAGGAATGAGTAATGACTGCCATTGTCCAACTTCACATTAGAAATGACTCTATGGTATTCAGCACTATCTGGGGCAGGGCGAGGAACATATCCAATCTGTCCCTTTGTCAGGTGGGAATTAGGCTTTTCTCACCTCATAGAGAGAAGCTCCAGAGAGCTGGAGGAGAGAGATAATTCACATACCTCCCCACCAGAAGCCCTGACCCATGATTGTCTCCCATATGAAGAGTTTGAATGGATCAGAAAATCATCCTTAATAAAATTTATACTTCGCCCGCCTCTCACCCTCCCATATGTCTTAAATATGATCATTTACTATTTGCACTTAAAATCGCCGGCATAATTTAGCTGTTTGTGCGAGGCGTCACTGATGCTGATAGCAAATTAGTTGCAGCGCAGTTGACCAGAGGTTTTAAATTGGCCAGCGAGGGCATATCCCTACCTTTTAATGAGGTCTGTATTGTTGCGGATGTCAAGCCTCTTGAAAGGTAAGCCACTTTGTGCCAAACCTCACCCCTCCCCAACCCCTGCTCTCGTTGGTTCAGGCTGAATGGCTCGGTGATGTGCTGTGCTCTAGTGTAGTACAGAAGAATTACTTTGTCTTATCTTCCAGTGGACAGGGGTGACCTTGTGGAGAAAAGGGAGAGGCAATTAATACGGCAATCACTTGTGCCGCTCAGTGAGTGCCTCGCAGAGTCCTCTCTGTTAACCTTTTAAGGGAACAGGTAAAAACAGAGGAAAAACAGGGTTGACGAATGCTCACCTTCACACTATTGGTGAGATCTCTGTCAGTGTGGTAGAGTTTCTGTTGTACAGTAATGGTGCTGTTGCAAGAGTAGAGCAAAGCTGCATGTTTTGATAAATTATTGTGATTCATTGCTTTTTTTAAACAGTGTACAAATAATTGTATAAAATATATTTTTGTCTAGTTTTTCAGCAAAACATATCTAAAAATCCTTTAAAAGCTGCAATATGTAACTTTTTGCCCCTCTAGCGGTTAAAAAACAAAACTGCATGCATTTTGCAGAAGAACGTTGTTGTGGTTGTGCTTCGGGCTATGTGACTGCAGAGCATTGTGGTTGTTCTACTGCTTAATTGTAAAACTTTTTTTTTTCTTTCAAAACTCACACATAAACATTATTATCTCAAAAATACAAGCATGTACATACATGTTGCTCACATATTATGGTAGCACAGTTTGTGGTGAATACAGTGTAATTACAGTTTGCCATTCATGTGTTTATAAGCAACTGAAAAAAGCACAAATGTCAGAGCATGTAAAAACTTCTAAAGGGCCTCAAAACAGCTCAGACTCCTGAGGGTTAAAAACATTCACTACTAGGCATAAAAATATAGCCAATTCAGATGGAAATGATCTCAAGCTGACTAGCTGAAGACGGTACTGTAGCTTTACCCATTATTGTGGTACTTTCTTGAAAATAAATTCCAGCCAAGTGCTACAACAACCATAATGAAATTAGCTTTCTCTACACAATAGATAATGCTTTACAACATACTCTGTTAGAGAGCTGCATTTCAAACCCCTCAGTTCTCCAGAATCTCCAGAAATCCAAGCCAGTGTTGATTCTCATTTTATTACAAGCTCTGTCGCATTCTCTTTTTGCCAGCAGACTCTTCTCTGTTCTGCATTTTTTTTTTTGGAATTGGTAATTCCCAATTATTAATAATCAGGTTCAAAATTTTGCGTGCTCCTGTCATGCCTGCCAGCCGGAGTGCCTGATGGCCACCAGAGGGCACTCCTTCCGTCTTTGTTAAACATCATCATGGACTGCATTTTCCACAAATGTGCCACACAAGTCCTGAAAAGTGAAGCCAAAATGTTTTGATCATCCCCAGGTGGCTGGATGCAGTATCGCTCATAAACCCTGCTCATATGTAATCTCAAGTGTTTATTTTTTAAATAAGTTTGGTTTTAGTTAGTTATTTGAAGTAGGAATGCACCGATAGTACTCAGGTCTCGGTCCGATACTGTGCTCATGTACTCGTACAAAGGTGTAGTTTGATGACGGCAAGTTTGAGCGCAGAATCTTGTGACGTGGATTTCACCTCAAAGCCGGTGGAAAAGAATCGGGATAGGACTCGGGCAGAAATCATGTTAATGGATGCAATTATTAACGTTACTGTAGTATGAAGCAGAGCAGGGGCGAGTGTTGTGGGAGCTGAGCAGGGCCGCTGGAACGCAACACGCCTCGCGAGCAGCAGGACTTTTATTATGTCACATTCGCCGGCGCCACTTCCGCGTTTCCTGACATGAGTATGAGGTAACGCAGCTCTGTTTATCATATTAGATACTGATATCTGAGTGTGTTGGAATTATGTTATGATGTTACTCTGTGCGTTCGCTCAGCGGCTGCTGTGACACTTGTTGCACTGCAGTAAGAGTAAAGCGTTTCTGCATAAAAAAAATTGAAACCGAGGGTAACACAGATATGACGCAATTGACAGGCGACTCCTCCGACGTCCCGGTTGATTGGTAAAAAAAGCTATTTTCTCACGATTTCCAAATAGCTGGAAACATTTGGGATATTGTAAGTACTCAATTGATCAAAATATATAACACTGGCCTAGTGTTTTTGGGATATTTTACAGAATTGTTTTTTACATAGTGCACCTTTAAATGTAAAAATTGCAAAGCATTTTTATTTTTATTTTTTAAGTGCATGATGAATTTATAGTTTTCTAGGATGATGCATTTAAATTTGAATAAAATAGATATGTGTTAGAATATTCAAAAACCATTACATTAGTACTTTTTCCAATAAAAAGACATTTACTAGATATTTAATAAAAACATTTGACTAGACTGACACTACCAGAAAAGAACTGAACTGAGCTGGATGATGACATCACTGTTTTCTTCAGAGCTGCTTTATTGCTCAATTGAACTCATTTCATAATTAATTCCCTTTACACAGTGATTAAACTGAATTAAATCTACATTAAAATGGTTTCATCTGAACAATGACACTATTGACTTATAAGAGCTGTTTTAAAGCAGAATTCTGTTTGTAACATGGATCATTATATTCTTGTTTATTACTGTAAAGATCCTTTGAAATCATCTTTAATGTATAGTGTAAGTGCTATATACATAAAGGTGACTTGACTTGTCCAATTTAATTCAATGGCATAAGGAGTAGTATTTATTCATAATGAGTTGTATAGTATAACTATTTAGTATACTATAGTCTAACTATTAAGTGTTTTCACTGTACCAATGATCTGAAAAGATGTCAAGAGACAAATACAGAAGGAGCTGTCATGGAATACCGTCAGTTATGGGAAAGTTGTAATTTTTCAATTGCCAGATACACCAAATGCTGATTTAGATTCAAATTATCCTTGTCATCTATCATGTTCTCCATATTTAATGCGGTTCAATCTCTGTTCCACTGTACTCACCAAAATAAACACACTCTCTTATTCAACAGTCCCTGAGCGACACTACACAACACTAATCTCTGAATGCAGACAACACAGATCAGGTATGCATCAGCACACACCGTGATTATTCCCTGTGCACACCAAGGTTCAGTTGCTTCACTTACAATGAAACACAATCACACCAATGGGAGAGAAGATGAGAACTGAACTGCATACTTTCCACAAAATAATCTATTTAATACAGTTTATGTACTGCATCCTGTTGGTTGCAATCTACTTGAACCACATACTGAAGTGCTGGCTGTGCTGTAAACAACTAAGTCTCTGACAAGAGAAGATTTTTTTTTTTTTAAATGAAGTCATAAGCTATAATAAACCTGTGATAAGGAAAACAGCACAGTAACAGACAAGTTCGGAATTTCAGAGTTGAATATCACACAAGCAAAAGTTTTGTAGATCCAGTTTTCACATTCTGATATTGCTGATCTTATAAATAAAACAGCATGATTGCAAGTGTGATATTACTTTTACTAGCCTGACAAGCCAGATTCACATCAAGATGTTTGGTCTGGAAACTCACCATTGACAGGGCTCAATCAGAGGGGCGGGATAAACGGTTGTCTTTCAAACTCCCTCTGCACACAATAGGATAGCGCTACAACCTTTACAAGATTAAACTTTCGCCGTATCCAGTCGGCAAAACTCCGAACACATCTTCCCATTTTAAGAATGTCTTAGTGCCATAACTAAGTGACGTTCTTTGTTCTTTTCTCAGAGAAAAGCTTAACTCCAAGTCTTCCAGAGTCACGGTCAAAGCTGATTCGAAAGACCGCCGTTCGCCAGCTTCTGCTTTTACTAGCGGGCAAGCGCAACTCTGCCGTCATTATGTTAAGCCCCGCCAGCCGACTCTGTACACGATGTGATTGGCCTGACCAGAGTTTGGTATTTACAGCTCAGAAGTGTATTGAGAGTTGCTAGATGACACCCGTGGAAGATTAGATTTGCTGCTGCTAGGGTGCGTCTAGATTTCTAGGCTATACTTTTACAACAATAGCTCAATAAACATAATAGGTATTGGAGTTTGAAGCTCCAGAGCGGCTGGGTTGGAGTTATAATCAACTAGTTTTTAGACAAAATATTGCAATATTATACTGCCAACAAAAATAGTTCCAAACAAAGCCACAGTTCAGATGCTGCACATCTCTGACTCTGAGCAAAACACAGTAGAGTCAGTGTTTTTAACTGAATTGGTTAAATGAATGATTCAATGACTCACTCGTTCCTGAAAATGCTTAAATATCAGGAAAAATATAGGGAAACCGATATAGTCACAACTTCACATCAATTGGTTATTTGCCTCCATGTCATGCATTCAAATCATTTAATGCACAGCTAGCCATGTATTATCCATTACTTATGTTAGCTCTGTTCTGGTTTTTGGGTAGAGGTATGCTACTCCAGGTTCTGTTTTAACTTGCTCAATGGACAATTTTTGACAATTACTAATACTACTCTTTCAGAGATCATGTATTTATCAGGATACTCTAATAAAAATAAATGATGTATAATTGTCCTTTGTTGAGCAATGTGTAAGATATATTCCTGATACATTGCATAATGCCTCTTCGTTGCACTTTTTGCATATGGGCCCAGGACTGACTTGCTACGCCACTGGCCTGCAGAAAGAGTCATTGAAAATCTCCTCCACTGATAGACAGACAAAACAAGAGTGATACAAAAAAGTGATATCAGCTCTCTTTGACTGATGTTCAGATTTAAGTGCAGGAACTAATTGTTGCATATTGTAATGGTAGCATTTGAGGAAAAGTGTGACACAAATACTTATTTCAGTCTCCCATGGAATTGATGCATTGCAATTGTAAAGCTGTGAAAAACGTTGAGTATGAGTGTGTTTGCTTTTGTGAGACCGATCTATTACAGCAAACACAAACATGCTTCAAAAACTGCTTTAGTACAAGTAGAGTTGTTTAGCTAACTAACCACCATTAACTAAATAACCATTAGTTATAGACGTCTGACTAAGAGCTCAGCCCTCATTGCCAAATTGAGCACAATTAGTTCTTCAGACCCCACATAGGGTCTTCTAACCCAAAGGCCACGTAAAGCTGAGCGAGGCAAGCCAGCTCTCATTAATCTCAGCCCGCTGAGTGCTGGCCTGCGAGCGGAAGTGACCGTGAAACGCGTGTCGAAGAAACACACGCTGGCGCTTTTGCATGACTGAGGAGAGCTGGAGACTCAAGCCAATTATCCAGTCCCCACTCTGCCTTTAATTTTATGCAACGCATGGAGCCCATGAAACTGCGTCTCCCTACCAGGCGGACACCCAGGGCCTGTCTAGATGATTGCAATTAAAGGCAATTCCACTACATTGCTGCAGTTAGGTGGAAACACTGTTGGGGAAGGAGATGGGGGGGAAACACTCAAGGTGGTCTTAATCATTGACCGGTGTGACGGGCTATTCTTGACATCCTTTTTCACATGCTTTAATTAGGCACTATGAAGAAGAGAGATAAATCTATGCAAAATCAAAGGAGGATGGTAGGTAATAATGCTGGACACACTGGTGAATGCAGAAGTATATAGTAGGTAGTGCATAGTGGAAATGCAGGTTTGAGTTCAGCATGTACTGATATTCCCGCTCATCTGTTTCATATTTGTAACCATCATAGATATTGAGGACATCTCAAATGTTCGAATGAGTGGTTAAACAATAATTTAAGGCGGTTTTACACAATTTGGATGTACATAAAAATGAAAGATTAAAAATTCATCCAAATGGTTAGAGTTTAGCTGGTTAGCATTAGGCGCTGATAATAAATGAGACACTGGCTCAAGTCCAAAATCACATACTCTGTTAAGTAGGTACTTACAATTCAACGCTCTCCATTGACTTTGTACTGCGTGAGGCTGCCTTCTTGTCATTTTGGACTTACTACAAAAAAACTGAACAATGTCTAAAAGCTGATATGTGACAAGGTGTACAGAAAACAAGCTAAAAAACACATAACTTTTTAAAGTTGTAAAAGCTGTCGACTCACAAAACGAACACTTAAGGAGACAAAAGTGGATACAGGCAATAAGATGTGAAGCTTCAGCAGGAAGAATGAGTACATTTTGGGATCCTGGCATTCAGTATGTCTCAGTATGCCTACGTGTGCAGTAAACATTTGGTCAAATATCCAAATGTCAGTTTTATATATTATATTTCCTGTCACTGAATACTTTCCCCTCCAGTGGGCGTAGTTCTCAGTGTAATATAACATGTCGCGCTCCGTCTCATTCACTTTTATGTTTTTAAAGGTGCACTATGCAACTTTCCATCCACTGTAGGGCGCCTATTCTAAAAAAAGGCGTAGTTTGATGATGCTAAGTGTGAGCGCAGTATCTTGGGACATGTGGTCTTCACCTCACAGCTGGTGGAAAATAGAACTCGGGCAGAAATCATTTTCATGAAAGCGGTTATTAACGTTACTGTAGTGTGAAGCCGAGCAGGACCGAGTGTTGTGGAGCTGAGCACGGCTGCTGGAGCGATTGTTATACAAACACACGGCTCGTGAGTAACGGGACTTTTATTATGACAGGACAGGACACAGTCGCCGGGCGGCCACACATTTCTGCTTTTTCCGGTCATGATTATAAGGTAAAGCGGCTCTTTTTTATCATTTTAGATAAATTTAAGTGTGTTTAGAATGATGTTATGACGTTACTCTGTGTGTTCGCTCGGCGCTGCTGTGACGTTCACACTGCTAAGAGAAAAGCGCTTCTGGAGAATAAAACCGAGGGCAACGCAGATATGATGCGATTGACAGGCGACTCACTCAAACGCTATGCTGAAACGTACCAATTTTCCCACAATTTACAAATAGTTGGAAACATTTGGGATATTGTAAGTACTCAACTGAACAAAATATATAACACTGGCCTGGTGGTTGTTGGATATTTTACTGCAAAAATACTACATAGTGCACCTTTAAACGCTTGTTTTTTTGGGGGATCAGCAGCTTATAAACACTTCTGGGGGTTTGGTTCTGGGTTTTTTTTTAGCTTGTTTTCTGTACACCATGTCAAATATCAGCTTTTAGACATTGTTAGCATTTTTGTTATAAGTCAGAAATAAGGAGGCTGCTTCCCGCAATAGAAAGTCAATGGAGAAGGTTGGTTTGTTTCCCCCCCGGCAGGTGTGGCTTCCAGATTATGACGCGTCTCACTTTGTCTCTGTGAGTACTGTGAATTCGGACATACTTCTCGTCACATACTGTTTTTCACCTACTATAGTAGTATGCGAGTAGTTGTAGTATGAAGCATGTGATTTCAGATGCAGCCAAATTCTTTCTCCATTGACGGCTATATAAAAGTAGCTTTGAATTCTGGTCTTTTTTCTTCTTTTGTATATATAAAATATAAAAAAAATGCTAAAAATTATGTCTGTAATTTTACAATAAAATTACAATGAAATACAAATAAAATGTAAATAAATACATAAAGAGCCAAGATTCCTAAATGTGATAATTTTCCAATTATATACACAACAAGCCTTCCTAAAACATTAAATTAACACCAAAAAAGAAGGAGAACAAGTTACTGCCACTGAGATGAATGGAAATATCAATGCATATATTTCTCCAAATATTAAATAGACAGGTATTACTAAAAAGTGGCTAAAATAAATAAATAAATAAATAAATAAATAAATAAATAAATAAATAAATAAATAAATAAATAAAGTCTACAGTTGAAAAATGACAGTGATTCAGATGAGACCCATATGGTTTGGTAAACAATCGCACTTGCTCATCGAAACCTGAGTTGTACAAATGAGTTGTATTAAACCTGAATCTGAGCTATAAACTCTCACCTACTAAATCTATGATATTTCTGAGCCTTAGGAAGTTTCCACCCAACCCAACGCTCTCTTCTCCAGTGGCATTCTGATCATCCACTAGCAGAGATACTGCTCCCCCTGCTGGTAGAAATACTGACTGCAGAACAGAGAGGCAGAGATGAGAGAGACTGCAAGCGGGAGAGGAAAAACTAAAGGTTGCCAAGCCCTGTTTCAATATTCCTTCAGCACACTGCCCCAGCTGTTTCATAATTAACACTGGTGTAGGGAGATGCTCTTCATCTGCTTGATTAGATAATTAAATAATTAATTAACTAGGGGCTTACACAACCTCTTCAGATCTGTCTTTCTCAGTAGAGAGAAAAGAAGCGGGCGGGAGGGAGTATGAGAGGAGGACAGATGAGCGTGCATTTAGCCTCCCATCTGGAGAGTTCTCAATGGACAGCAAATCATATTCTCCTGCACCTCGTTTGGTTAGTTAGTTATACTCACCCTAAATATCTTACAACATAAAAACAAAACGGAAATTTTAAACTGTCTTTCGAACTGAAGCTTATAAGATACACATTTAGTTTTCTGGTGGCAAAAAAAATATGATGCTGATAATAATCATCATCATAATAATAATAATAATAATAATAATGTCTTACTTTTTATAAATTAATATTAAACAATCAATACATAATAATAATATACAATATTTACTCTCTTTCACTCCTCCTCCTTTAATACAATTCATTATGTTTTATTTTATAAAACCAAATCAAAACTGCAACTAATAAGTCCTTAACAATTGTGCAAACCTAAAAAAAAGTAAGTGTCCATGCTGCCTTAATTTTAAGTTTAGTCAACTTGAAACATGACAACTTGGATATTTGAGTTCATTAAACGTAAAATTTTAAGGCTGCACGAACACTTACTTTTTTAAGTTGAAACAACAGATTGTTTTACAGTGTTGGAGGCAACATGAGAGTGAAAAGATGAACGCAAAATTTTCTAATTAGAGCAAATGATTAAATCTATACATCAACATTTTTGATATTTAATTTTCAAAGACACCGTTTATTGTTTTTGGAAGTTGCTTTTAAGGGGACGTCGTGAAAGTGATGTGGACATTTGGTCTCAACTGTTTTGACTTTACTCACAATGATCTAGATCTTCAGCTGACATTTATGGTTTCAACAGAAGTTGTGGCCATCGATATTCTCCTAAAAAATAAAAATCAAGACATGACCGATGTTTGAATTGCCAGATGCTTCTCATAACAGACTGCCAATGTGAGAAGACACATGGTATATTACATACCTCATTGTTTAATTAGGTACAAAAGGGTGGAAATCAGTTTTGAAAGAGTGAGGAAAAAGTAATAAAGTCAATGTTTCCGCCTGGTTGTCGGTCTGGAAGCTGAAAACCAGTAAAAATGTAATAATAATAAAGGAGCCCAAATGTGGATGTAATGGCCTGTATTTATGTGTTTCATTTTATCTTCAAAGACGGGCTGAAATTAAACAAACGTGCAAGTATAAAGGGCCATTTTAAAAATAGCCCCCTTTTTTCAGAGCGATCTCATCTCGGGTTCCATGGAGAATATTGCTACCGTCAGCACTAGAGCACATTAAGGGATGAATCAGAACAGAAGGAGCGAGAGAGAGGGGCGAACAGTGACAAAAAGACATTTTAATCACCGTTATTTCCGCCTGCGCCCAGGCGAACGAGGGCCGTGCCAGGGGTTGCGTGATTGAACAGCACCCTGCACCTTTAAACAAAGCCCACACAACTTCCTCACCGGCTTCATTTTAAAGACTCCTTTAGCCATAATCATTTTCATATAATTCACTTTCATACAATTCTTTCTCCTAATCATTATCAGGGCCACTAACGTCTTAATGACTTCATAAATTTAAGCTATAAAAAGTAATGGAGAAAGACAAATGAGATAATTAGGAATAAATCTTAGTGGAAGCCCATTTATCAAAACATCGAGAGCCACTGAATATTCAAAATCATTAGGCCCTGTGTGTAATTAACAAAGCCCCTCAGTTATGAAGGAAACCTGTTTCCAAAGATATTAAGATCCAAAAGACTCCATGTTATTAAATTGACCGATGAATCTACGGTGTATAATATGATGTGGATTATTAGGATCCTTTTTAATTAAAAAGTGCGTTAGTTTTTTTTCCTCTCTCTCTCTCTCTTTTTATTATTTAAATTTTTTAACACTTTAATGGGAAGTTGAATTCAGGTCTTTAGTCACAAGGAAGTAAGAGACTTATCTCTATTTTTTCTTCTCTCTCTCTCTCTCTCTCTCTCTCTCTCTCTCTCTCGTTCTCTCTCTCGCACCCTCCCTCATGAATAGGATGGAGATGATATAATGGACAGAAGACTAGCCCTCAGTCCCAATATTTTATTCTCCTCCAGCACTGTTGTGCAGCACATGGATGGAGAGCGTATTTTAATTTAACACACTTTGAATTCCTATTATCTTAAAAACTATGTGTAATGAAATCATTGGCCCTGATTAGCTAAAGTGAGAATAAGACTCATGTTAAGTGTCTGTGGAATTAAAAACAGATTTTTTTCCTTCACTTCGTGTCTGAGGACAGACAGAGCTTAACAGCTATTTTTTTTAAAGCAATTTCATGAATTTGAGATATTATTACTGTTACTGTCTTGAAATAAAAATTTTATATTGCCACGTGTTATGTATGAAAAAAAACTGTTAAGACGTTTAGATTTTAAATAAGATATGATTTGACCATTATTTACTAACTGTTCCTCAACTATTGGTCAGTTGCATTATATAAATTTGATCAAAAGTGACGGTAAAGACGTTACAAATGATTTATATTTCAAATAAATGCTGTTCTTTTGAACTTTCTATTCATCATATAATACTGAAAAAAAGGTATCACGGGTTTCCACCAAATTATTAAGCAGCACAACTGTTTTCAACATTGATAATATTAATAAATGTTTCTTCAGCAGAAAATCACCATGACTTCTGAGAGATCGTGACACTGAAGACGAAAAATGCATCTTTACCATCACAAGAATAAATTACATTTTAAAATAGTTTAGAATAGAAATTTGACATTTGACAGATATATGGACAATGTTGTGTTGTTTGCGTCTATACAGATGTGGTCAGGTCTTCAGTGGTCAAGGCAGACGTGACTCGTCTATCTGGCTCTACTTACCTCGGTCAGGTGTGAGATATTATTTCTTCTCGTGCTATTATCTCCCCTATCAGCCCCCTTGACACATAGATTATACATGCTTATCAGCAGAATACACAACAGTTCGTCATTAGAACATTAATTGAAAAAGTGTAATTAATCTGCCTCGGTCCAGCTCCTGGACCCCTGCCAGCATCATCTGGGTAAGACTGAACGCAAAAGAGGAGACGACCATGCAAACAGAAGAAACTATTGTGACTCAACACTGCCCCCTATTGTCCATAATGAGCTCCATCCACCAGGGAGAGGAGTCTCAGTTGTTCATCGATGCCAGCGCGAGCAGGCCACTGTTGGGCAGACTGACACCCCAACGGGCTGCAATTACCCCACAGCAAAACCTATTGTCTGCGTGTCACCCCCCTGATGAGCGCACACTGTAAGCAATCGTCTCTTTTCTCTCGCAGCATCTGTACAAATAGCTTCCAGAGGCACTAAAAGACAGAGCAATTTGGTATTTTCTGTCATTTGACAGGTGAATAGAGAATGCTGGCGGATACACTAACAGAATCATTTTGCGGCCATTTAAAAGGACAACGGGAAAAAGAGAATGTGAAAGAAGTATCGGCGGAGAAATTAGTGTTGCTAAAACAGCGGTTCAGAAGACTTCAGTCACATGGAAGGAAGCTGTGATTAGTCCAATCTGTCATTAGTGTGTCGCTGACGGACCCATTAGCCCTGACTCAGAGGAGTAAAACGCTGCTCGGCGAGATCTTTACATTAAATACGTCACCCTTCATCACTGATCTAGGACAATGCGTTAAGGAACAGTTCACCTTAAATTTCTAATTTCATCATTTACTCACTCTTTCGTCATTCCAAAAGCCGTACAGCTGTGAAGCAAAAAAGAGGTATTTTGAAGAATGTGCTTGTTGCTCTTTTCAGTGCAATTACAATGAATGTGAACTGGGGAACTGGTAAATACAATGTGAACTATGTGATTGTGAACACTATATTTCAAGTAGGGTTTCTTTCTACAGATTTATGAAGGTAAATTTAAAACTTCCTTAAGACCTTTTTAAGACCTTTTTAAGTAAGGAACATTTTCCCCGGTTTCACAGACAAGGTTTAAGCTAGCCCCAGACTAGAATGCATGTTTGAGTGGTTTTACCTGAAAGAAACTTGCACTGATATATCCTAAAATGTGTTACTGCCATTTTGTCTCAAGATTCACAGCTGTAATGTGTTTTTCTAAGGCACATTTATAAAAGCTTCCTAAATGTCCTAATTAATTAAATGTCTGTGAAACCGGGCCTTAACGTAATAATTTGAAGGAAAAACAATATGTCAATGTGTTCTCTAAATGTTAATGTCTAGGGAGAAACATGATGAGTTGTATTAGCAACACTTCAGAATAACTTCAGTAGCTCCAATCGCTCTGCTTCCAGCCATTAGAATATGGAAATATCATTTACTGTACCTTCTGATCACAATGAAGAGAAGTGATGTTCTTCCTCAGTATGTTTTGTCTTGTTTTTCAGCAAACTCTCTAAAGATCCTTAAATTATGATTCTTAAATCATGAGAACAAAATATGGAATGCAGGTAAACTGATATTTGTCTTAAAACATAAACATAAAAATTGTGTACATTTTTTCAAGACTTTTTACATTCAATTAAATGCATCTTGATTTTAACAGGTTTAGTTATTTGTATTGGTAACATAAAAAAGAAAAAGAAAAGAGAAAGATGCATGCAAAATTTAATACTATAAATATGAATTTCTGCTATGAACTTTTATGGCCTTAAATTTGCGCAAAGGTGAATAAAGAATTGTTAAGATTTTTGCAAGACATTTTTAAGACCTGCAGAAAAAGATCTATGAGAAACTAATTTGAAATCAAGTGATTCACATTTATGAACAAATCATTCAGACTGCTTTTGTAAACCAGATGAAATGATTCACTGAAATGTTTCTACTCAAAAAAACTATTTGTACCGTAATCGTATGAAAGCAGCGAGGAGCTAGATTTACAGTATGGATGACGATTCTGATTGCATTGTTTTAGAATCCTAAAAGCTTCAGTTTCAATTTACTGTAATTGCATGGAAAAGAGCAACAAGCACAATATTGTGATCGGCACAAGAAAGAAAGTCATACAGGTTTGAAATGGCATGAAGGTGACTAAATGTTTTGTATTTGTATTACTGATGAGCTATCCCTTTAGGCATAGAGAAAAATCAGGGGTTTGAAATAACATAAAAAATGAATAAATATCATGTTTAGTTTGGGTGAACTAATCCTTTAAGCGCAGTGAGAAAAATGAAAATAAAAGTGGGGGGAAAAACATGGGGAAATAGCCTCTTATCAGTTTCACCAACAGTGAAAAAATAAAAATAAAAAAAGTGTGTGGGTGTGGGGAAGGGGGGTGCAGCATCAAAACAATAAAAAAAATAATGTCGCCAACATTTGAGAGAAATGAAAGAAAAAGATGCAAAGAACATCAGTCCAACCAACACTAGAACTAATGGACATCCAGTGTTTTGGGGCATTGGATTGGGTTGCTGTCCGTTCAGTGTCTCCCAGGAGAACCCTTCATAACAGACGCATATAGATGAGGCTGTAATTGGCTGACCCCAGGCATCTTTCCCCAGGCTTAATTAGGCTGACAGTCTGTCCCCAGATTGTCCCTATTCTCACCCATCCCCAGTTTCAGAACTTGGAAAAGAGAAGCAGGGATGTGTGGGATTTGACACCCATGAGGACTATCAGAACAATTCTTAATATAAGAGCTCTTTTAAGATCTCTTTCGCAGCTTTAGCACATGACAACATGTATTAGCATTAAACAGAGCAAGAGCAAGTTCATGTAGTTGAAAACTTCAACGCAAATGCAGTGTGAATGAAGGTTCCTTTGGTTGAGTGGCAGTTTGATCAGGTACAATGATGAGGTGATGTCATGGCCAGTCTTTATGGATGCTTGCTAATGAGGTGTCAAAAGTAATCTGACACTTGGCACAGTCCAGCGGTAAATGTGCACGCTCATGAACTTACTGCAATCTACCTGAAATGAACAAACTGAATGATTCATTAAAACTCACATTAAAGTATTACAACTTTTTACTATAATTTTTGTAATTAATTAACTTTATAAAATGTGACTGTACAGTAGTCTACATGTCAAGGAATCTTAAATATTTCTTCATTTAATATCATAACTTTTCTTTAAACCTGAAAATGAACCATTTAAATAAATATTTCTTCACTCAATGTTTCTTTGTTGTGCATCTTTTTTCCCCATCAAAAATAAATATTTGATGTTTTTAACAATAATCAAATGTTTATTTTCAGGTTTAAGTTTTAGTATGATTTTAGTAAAGATTTTAGTATGGTATCAAGACTTTTGGAATGTAAAATTCTCTAAAATGTAACTATAATATAAGAAATAATGAACACTCTTAAGGGAGAGTAAGTATTCATCTGTGATTTGAGAGAGAGAGAGAGAGAGAGAGAGAGAGAGAGAGAGAGAGAGAGAGAGAGAGAGAGAGAGAGAGAGAGAGAGAGAGAGAGAGAGAGAGAGAGAGAGAGAGAGAGAGAGAGAGAGAGAGAGAGAGAGAGAAGAAACAAAGAAGACGTTCTTTAGCCAATGTTCCTGAGTTCCTTGAGTAAATTAGTGGAAGAGCAGGGTGGCTTACTTTATTATTGTAATCCACAGTGCTAGCGCCGTGACCTTTAGCAAGATGATTGTTTCTCATTTATGAGTTTGAAGGTGCAATTTACTGAACGGTTTGATCCATAGGACCTGACCTTTGTAAATTGGCTGTTAAGCATATCAGGACTCGACCAACCTGCCCCACATATGCTCCAGAATGAACACAACATCCGCCCTCGCCCGCCTTCCCACACACACTCATAAAGTAAAACTTAATGTTACAGACAGAAACTTCATCTAATTTCTCCAAAACAAATCGCATTGCGTTATTTTCAGTTAACCAGAGACATCAACATCGGCGCATTTAAATAGCATACATAATTAAATGGATTTGCTCACTCAATTTTATGTTTTATTATTGCAAATAATGTACTCACTCAGTTTAATTAAAGGGTTAGTTCACCCAAAAATGAAAAAAAATGTCATCAATTACACACCATCATGTCGTTCCAAACCTGTTGAGAGTTACTTTGAAACGCAAATGAAGATATTTTAAAGATTTCTGTTCTTCCATTGACAGCTATGCAACTACCACTTTGTCACATCAAAAAGTTCCTAAAGAGATCAAAAGTAATCCAAAAGAATTGAGAAGTTTAGTCCAAATTCTCAAAAAGAGACACGATTGCTTTATACCATAGACCGTAAAAAAATATGGACGACTCGACATCATCCGTTTCCGCTTGCCATATTTGAAGCTTTCAGGCGGGGGTGCACGTCGCTGACATCTTGGGACCGAGTCTGCGCAGTAGCGATTTCGGGACCGGAGTTGCGCAGTAGAGCGCAGGAAGTAGAGCAGGAAGTACAGTCGCGATATCAAAAGCCCGCCCACACTGTCGCAGATGCAGAACAATTAATTATGTTGGTGTGAAATAAACAGTTATGGAAATGTAGAAATTAAAGCTAAAGCTCTAATCTGCTCCCAAAAATTTCGAAAAAAGTCCGTTAGTGCCTCAGTGACAACTTCACTCAGAGAAGACGTCAGTCTCAGCTGTCAATCATGACGTCACACCCCCCGTTTTTATAGCATCAAATAACTAATTCAAACTAAACTTATTTTTAAAACGAACACTTGAAATGAAATCATCGTGATGATAACTGCCTTCAGTGACATTAACTAACTTTGGGGAACATTTTTTAAAGTGTAATTTTATTATTTAGTTTGCCTCGCGTCCATTAGAAAACACAGAGGGGCGGCTTTACTGGGACCGGTCACCGGGGGGCGATCGAGCCGCGAAAGCTTCAGTAAATGAGAGGGAGACTGCAGGCTTGCTTTATACGATGAACAGATTGAATTTAGGCTTTTATTCACATTTACATTTACATTTACATTTATGCATTTGGCAGACGCTTTTATCCAAAGCGACTTACATTGCATTCAAGGTACACATTTTACATTTAGTCAATTCTTTTAAATTTTACATTTAGTCAATTCTTTTACATTTAAACATTGATCAGCGAACATGAACAGAAGCTCAACCGTACTTGCTTGATGTGCGAGAACAAACCTCATTGGTTCCCTCGGAAGTTCAAAAGTGCGGTGCGGCATGAGAATGAACCTCATTGGTTCTCACACATCAAACGAACAAGCACAAGCTTCCGTTTGATGTGTGCGTTTATGAATTATATATATATATGTGAAAATATATATATTATATGTGAAAAGCCTAAAAATCAATCTATTCATCAAAAAAAAGATTGAGCCTCTTCAGAAAAAAGACTAAACCGCTAGATTAATATGGATTCGTTTTACAATCTCTTTATGACCTTTTTTAAAATGTAGTCGCATAGCTGTCAAATGGAGGGACAGAAATCTTTCATATTTCATTAAAATAGCTTCATTTGTGTTTTGAAGGGTTTGTAACGACATGAGGGTAAGTAACTGATGACAGAATTGTCATTTTTGGATAACTTTTTTATCCATTTTTGGAGCTTGACAGGCATGATTTTAGAGGGGGAAAAAACTAAATGCTATCAGTAACGAATAGAGCTTTACCAGATGGTTGAATGAAATGCTTCATTAATTTTTTCCTTAGTTTTTATTGCTTTAACGATTCAAGTTTCCATGAATAATGCTATTTGATTTTAAATGAATCATTGTTCATTATGAGTCAACGGAACGCTTCACATGTTCACCTGTATAAGTGAAATTTAGATAAAAGCAGATCATTTAATGCTGTAGATGTTGCGTTGAGTAATTCGAGGAAAAGGGTTTCATTATGCAAGAATGCAAAATTATCATTATGCAAATCAATCTAGATTTAAATGAGCACTCTTTTACCAACACGCTGTGGAGCAGAACATTACCAAAGCTGGAGGCTACCTATTTAAAACACAGTAGTGAAATCATTTAACTGAGCAATAGATTCAATTAACATCTGAGTCTCAAGCCCACCGATCCATTTGAGAGGATGCCAGTGTCCGACCGCAATTAAATCTCATCGTCATTCTCATTCTGATCAAGGCTGAGTGAAGGATGGTGACAGTTATCCTCTTCAACCATCTCTTTCTACTCACCAAATGTGGCGACTTGTCAACACCAGTACTTTTTCTAAATGGGATCCACACATCCTCCAGACTGTCTCAGATCTCACCTAAAGCCGCTGGCTCGGCCATCGCCTGAGATAAAAAGACATTATTTTATTATGAGTCCATGGGTGTCAGATTTCATTTCATGGCTTAAATTTCACAGATTAAGCTGTTAGAGATATTCCAGCGCATCTCATTAATATCTGAAAGCGGTAATGTGTAATTTGTGGTGGTAATCATTTAAATAATTTCTGTGAATGTATGCAGCAGTACAATTCAGGCTTAGGACGCTGCGGGCCCCTTCTATTTGACAATTAACTTATAATTCCAAACAGGGATTTGTCCTCTGTCCACGGTTATTTCTCAGACAGACAAGAGACCCACGGCTGTCGACAGGGGGGTACGAATAAGGGGGAGCCTAATAGTCCTCTATATGGAATTGAACAGGTTTTTTTTTTTTTTTTTATGTTCACATACATATATACACATATACATACATATATATATACATATACATACATACCTACATACAAGGTGCGAACTACGGGGGAGCTAGTGGGAGCTCGGCTCCCCTAAATAAGACATGGGCTCCCCTGAAAACGTGATTTGTGAAATTTTGTGGGGGTCTTAAAAAATATTGACACTGTGTTATTTTGAGGTGCAATTTCAGTTTTGTGTAATGTAATCATCGTGGATTATTATATGTAAAATTGCTAAAAATATATAATTAATTCATCCATGACGGCGATTTAAATCTAATTCACTTCAATAAAGATAACTATACATGCTGTTCTTGTCATGACCATCAAGGTGTGGTGGCGCTGCAGTGCAAATTCCACTCATTAGTTTTTTCTACGAACCTTTGCGTTGACATGTACTGAACTGTTCAACTTTGCGTTGACATGTACTGAACTGTTCAACTTTGCGTTGACATGTACTGAACTGTTCAACTTTGCGTTGACATGTACTGAACTGTTCAACTTTGCGTTGACATGTACTGAACTGTTCAGTACATTTCAACACAAAGATTCGTAGAAAAAAAACATAAACGAATATCCGCTTCTTGATCTTGGATTTCTGGACGAACAGCAAAGGAAGCTGACCCCAGGCCTCTGTGGTCGATTCTGTGTTAAGGCATGTTATTCCCAATTATGTGTTGTGGTGGCAGGGTTGATATAGGTATTCTTCTGTAGCCTGACGAGTAAGTTTAACCGTTGTTCATGTGAACTCAAAGACAGCCGGATGCTTTGTTTATAGACTATTTGTGGGTGGCTTTTTGACCTATCAATTCGTGTTTTTTTCCCTTTATTAAAATCAAAGATGTTCTTCAATGATTGTATATTAAGAGCAGGTACACGTTTGTGTGCATTTTGTTTTGTGATTTCACCGGAAAGAATAGTCTCTCTCCGCAATAGCATTAAGCGATATATTGACACGCTCGTCTGTGTGTGAAGGAATATACAAGTCCTCTTTTGAGGCACGCAGGACCTTTTACTGTATATGCGCACAACCCATATACACACATATACATACATATATATATATATATACATATACATACATACATATACTGCGTGCTTCATTGCAACGCACACATACACACACATAGCCTGATCACGCGGAGATCGCGCGCTCGCCTCACACAAAACCATTCAGTAGCGCAGAAATGTATTGTCAACACTGTTCTGTGATTTATCAGAAAATAGCTTAGAAACTGAAAAGTTCTAGCATATATTTCTTGATAACTAAAACTCACAGCTTCTCTATTAGTAGAGAGATGCTGGCAGGTAGAATTAATTCACACACAATCACTCACTAATGCATACATATCTTTATTGTGCTACTTTATCTGTATCTTATTCAGAACGAGCAGAAATCTGTGAGAAATATAACGACCATAACACAAAAGAACTGATACAAAAGCTGTTATGTAGGACCAATAACCTTATAGGCAGCGCTGTGTCATATGCCATAGCTGTCCTGTGCACAAGAAGACCCGAGTTCGAGTCTCAGCTCGAGGCTCATGGTTATTTGTTTATTAATGACGTCATCAGCGACTAGTCGACGTCAACTCGACTTTCATCACATAAATGTCGACTTGGAAGTCAATGGAAGTCGTTCAACCCCTAATATGTGTGTGTGTGTGTGTGTGTGTGTGTGTATATATATTATATTTATATATATATATATATATATATATATATATATATATATATATATATATATATATATATATATATATATATATATATATAATTGGAATATAATTGCTATATATATGTGTGTGTGTGTGTGTGTGTGTACACATATACATATATATATACTTACATACATACATATGCATACATACATACATACATACATATATATACACACACATATACATATATATATATATATATATATATATATATATATATATATATATATATATATATATATATATATATATATATATATATATATATATATATATATATATATATATATATTCCAATTATATAGCTTCGGAAGCACATTAACTTTGTTGTCTTTATTATATTACCCTGTAGAAATCAATAGCATACCATTTCAGCATTTTCTGACATTGTTAAAATGTTGTCCCGTGAGTGACCGTGAATTTTTTTGCAGAGACCAATATGTAGGAGAGACTGAATGACACTCATCCAAACAAGGTACATTTGAATATTCACACACCTACATGAACAGCTGCAGGCAAATAGCAGATTTCCTCCCCAGACATTCAGACCTTCGGACTTTGTCCCCCTCTGTGATGTGACCCTCGTTTGCAGCGGAGCAAATCTTCCTGACTGGCATCCCCTCTATGCTCTGACGTGAAGGACAGATGAGAGATGGAGCGAGGGCAGGAGAGAAGAGGCAGTGAGGCCGCTAACTTGTAGGTTGTCTATAAAGAAGCAAAGGCACATGAAATTAAAGATGATCATCCCAGTGTCGGAAACAGAGCTCTGCTGGCGAATTTCGGCCCACTCTAAGTCCCCATAGAGACCTGTTATAAGGCATATGCCTCTTGCCAATCAGAGCAGCCCCAAGCTCTATGGGATCACTGATGAAATATGGACAATGGCGTGCAAGGTGGGCACAAGGGGAGGCAGGCAACTTAATGAGGCAATTTCTCAGATAATAAGATTGGAAGATATGCTAATATTTCTACCTTAAGGAGATAATTATGATGTAG
Source organism: Pseudorasbora parva (assembly GCF_024679245.1). Lineage (NCBI taxonomy): Eukaryota > Metazoa > Chordata > Actinopteri > Cypriniformes > Gobionidae > Pseudorasbora > Pseudorasbora parva. The sequence continues at coordinate 23,913,361 of NC_090193.1, forward strand.
AAGATAGAATATTTTATCTTAAAGCGACAGTGCACTGGTCCCAATCCTGATGCTTTCATGCAATTTATTTTTTTGGTTGATGTTTTCTACATGTGCACAGGGACGGGGGGAAAACAATGCTAGCTAGGACTGTTTTTTCTTCTTCTTTGTGCTTTCTTTGATTATTTTGATAGGGACTTTGTATCAAATGTTCACTTGGGACTTCAAAAGAAAGTATCGAAGCTTATAAATATTTATGCTCCTTGGGAATTAAGTGAAAAATAATTATAGTAATATATAAATAAACTCATATACATTGATCTTTATTATTTATTCAAATAAAAATAAATAAAAAAAACTCTCAACCTCATGATTTTTTTTGGTCATAATCATAACTATAATTTTCATACCCAGTCAACAACGCAATATGTTGCCCATATTCAGATTCAGTTGCTGTATGGGTAAGGCCCAGGGCTTTAGAGTCTCCCACAATTTTCTACTTATTTTATTGCTCTTTCTCTCTTTTAGAGGATACAGGCGCCTCCAATTACAGCTTATAATAAGTTCCATCAGATAATTACGAGCTCAGCTGGACTGAAAAACAAGTTGATACATATGGCACAAGTTTCGGTGTGAACTCGCAAAGGCTGTGAGTTTTGTCCCCAGACAGGGAAACTTGAGACCTGAACAGAGATGGTCATCAGGAAGTATGTTTAACCACATGTCACTGCTGAACAAAAGTAGGACACATCTGGAAGCTTTAACCAGACAATCTACAGAATCCACATTTTGGGTTTCTGAGGATGGAGGTGTGATGAACGCAATGTTCTCTTGTCAATGACTGCTAGACATCTGGCTCATCTCTTAACTTTTCAGTGCTGTTACCAATGAAGATTCAGCCAGAGATAGTATAAGGGGAGGAGATGGACCACTTGGAGGAAAATGAATAGGAGGAATCTAAACGCTCAACATGGTAACTGTAGGAATGTAAATAAAAATAAAATAATTTACAATATATATATTTTTAAAAATAAAAGAAATTAAATTTAGCGTGTTACCTGCAGATTTACATTTCTGTACAGTCTAATTTATAATTCTCGTACATTAGAATTTCATATAAAAATGTTTAAAAAAAATAATGTACCCAAAAAGCTAATTAATGTTCCTTAGAACTAGTTCTATTTGAAATAAAATCTTTTTTTTTTCTATAGTCTGAAGTCTTTTGCTTTTAATTATGGGTGAATCTCCAGCTGTCATTGATGATTGTCGTTTTGTACCTTTCTGGATTATAATCTAACATCAAAATGACATCCATATTCCAGCTGTTGTGAGAAAAGCATAGACTAAAAAAATATGGACGTAGTGTCCGTGATGTAACCAATCTGAGGAGCAGTTTTGAGTATTAAGTAGGGTTGAGCTTGCCATTGCCCTCTTGGCAGGTTGTTATCATGCATCACGCCTGGATAACAGAAAATGCGCAAAGAGGCGGGACATGGGCAGAGCTGAGGTGACGCGATTACTAACAGACAGAGGATAAATCGCTATCCACATGTCACTCAAAAGTGGCCACACCCTTAAATATGCAGAATTTTAAGGCTTTATTTAATTATATACGATTGAGTTATAAAAAAAAATTCACCCCCTCACAGTTGCCATAAAGGGCAAACTTAGCCATATAGACCAAAACCACAATTTGTAACAGGCGGAGTGTCAACATGATTTTTTTTTTCATCTGCTGTAAAGTTGGGCATTTTAACATAAGACTCAATGAGATTCTGCTCCCTTCTGGAGCATGTTCCTAGTGGCCAGTCGATGAATTGCAGTTTAAGTTGCTTCCCTATTGACTTCAACAGAAACTGAGGGAGGTTTCCCTTGGAAAAAGGGCTATAAATGATCTGCCACCCAGCCTAGAAATCTAGACGCACCCTTGCAGCAGAAAATTTAATCTGCCGCGAATGTCGTCTAGCAACTCTCAATACATAGCCTAGAAATCTAGACGCAACCTAGCAGCAGCAAATCTAATTTGGCCGCGAGTGTCGTCTAGCAACTCTAGCTGTAAACGCTAAACTCATGTCGGGCCAATCACATTGTGTATAGAGTCGGTGGGCGGGGCCATAATGATGACAGCCGAGTTGTGTTTGCGTGCTTCTAGTAAACACAGAAACCGCCGAACGGCGGTCTTTCGAATTAGCTTTGACCGCGACTCTGGAAGACTTGGAGTTAAGCTTTTCTCTGAGAAAAGAACGGCACTGAAGTCATTCTTAAAAAGGGAAGATGTGTTCGGAGTTTTGTCGACCGGATACGGCGAATGTTTAATCTATCAACGAGCTCCGTTTCACCTTCGTTGCTCTGGTTGGTTGTAGCGCTATCCTATCGCGTGCAGAGGGAGTTTGAAAGACAACCGTTTATCCCGCCCCTCGGATTGAGCCCTGTCAACGGTGAGTTTCCAGACCAAATATCTTGATGTGGGTCTGGCTTGTCAGGCTACTTAATACAGTTCTGAGCTGTAAAAACCAAACTCTGGTCGGGCCAATAACATTGTGTATAGAGTCGGTGGGCGGGGCTCAACAAAGTGACAGCAGAGTTGCGCTTGCATGCTACTAGTAAACACAGAAGCTGGCGAACGACAGTCTTTCGAATAAGCTTTGACCGCGACTCTGGGAGACGTGGAGTTAAGCTTTTCTCTGAGAAAAGAACAAAGAACGGCACTGAAGTCATTCTTAAAAAGGGATGATTTTTCGGAGTTTGGCCGACCGGATACAGCGAATGTTTAATCTATCAACTAGCTCTGCTTCCGCTTTGGTTGTAGCGCTATCCTATTGTGTGCAGAGGGAGTTTGAAGACAACCGTTTATCCCGCCCCTCGGATTGAGCCCTGTCAATGGTGAATTTCCAGACTAAACATCTTGATGTGGGTCTGGCTTGTCAGGCTATCTGCCACCTGCAGCCTCCTCACATGCGATATAGCCTACTAGCTGGACTCCTTTTTTATGTATAGTGTGTGTGCATTGACATCACTTTTCTGCGGGAACACGCCCCCTCAGCTGGACTGAGTGGTCAAAGAGCTTAATGCTGCATGACTGGGTTTAATAGAGAAAACGCGACGAGTATCAGTTTAAGCTAAAGTTTGGACTCGACATACTAGTGTTCATTATGACTTACCAAAGTTCCTTGTAATCCTTGAATATTGACGTGCAGCCAGGAATCATGTTTCCTGACATTTATATGTACCTGATTTCGAAGCTGGGGAAATACATGAAGAAAATTTGCTTGTGAACGGTAGGTCTAAATCTGGGTGACCACTTATATCAATGTTAGGCCTATACAAGTTTTAGGCCTGGAGTCCAATTGTTTCTGTGAATTGTGGTGATAATTTGCTTCTCTTTTATTTAGCTAGCTTTTGGCAGTCTGTAAAATCAACCTCAGATTGCTTATCAAATCTATTTGTACAGTCAATCGCAAAGCTCTTTCCCGTTTTAGACATGTTTTGTGTTTTTTTTTGTGGCATTCACGCTGCAACTCAGTATTTTTGCCACTGTGGACATAGCCAAAACGACTTAGGCTAATGGTGACATCACGTGCACGCCCTCGAGGTGCAGGTGACATGCAAAGTAGAGATGCACTCATCAGCTGATATTTATCGGTGATGTATGATCAATTTACAACCATCGGCATATGAGCTATAGCATGAAAAAGGCTGATAGCCTATAACAAACCGATATGGTGCGTGAAGACATGAGCTGAGCTTATACTGTAATATCGCTGTTGTCTGTGATTTAATGTTAATCAAACAACAAAAGATATTTTACAGAATTTTTCAAATTTATGATGAATAAACGTTGGAAAGTACATTTAAATCCAATCGCGATATAGTGTCTGTGAATATTAAATATTAAGCCGCAAATAGACCGTTTAACGTTAAACACTTTGAGATTTTGTTTAATATAAAGTGCATTATAAATAAAATTTATTATTATTATTAAATAGGAATCATGTTCTGTGTGTATCTGTGTGAACGAATGGCGCAGTTTCATTTACCTCACACACACTGAAACTTGCGGTGTTTTTCAGCCTCTGCCCCCTCAATGTGAGGACATGAATGAATCTCCCATTCCAGTTACTTCATGAGCATTTTACCGTTTCATTCGACAAAATCTATCAACATATCATAAACACACACAGGAACTCGAAGGTCTTCACAGTAAACCGTCAAAATAAAAGTTCAGTATTTTGACAGGGTGGTGGCTACAGCTATCATAATAAAATATATGTATAATATGTATTTAATCTATACACAGAGAGGTATATATATATATCAGAAAAAATAATAATAATTATATATATATATATATATATATATATATATATATATATATATATATATATATATATATATATATATATATATATATATATATATATATATATATATATATATATAATTATTATTATTTTTTCTGATTTAAAACATTATCAAATCACTCTATTTTAATGACAAAATTTCAAATAATAGGGGAATTGTGAGGGATATTGGAATTGGCCAATAACTTGTAGGTGGCAGGGCCAAAAAATCCTGGCTGAGAATCCATAATGCAAAGACGAACGTCGATAGGCAAGCAGGCTATAGGCTATTTCCCGCGGAAACCCAGTAGCTACAACTCAAATTAGAACACATTATTGCAAACTACCATTGTGACTCGAGCTAAGGTAAGGATAGTTCTGAACACTGGCTGGTTATGTACTTGCTCAAAAATTTATTTTGGATCATTTTAACACAAAAAAGTGCAGCTTTTACAAAATGTAACACAAACTGGATGTAAATGACTAATAAATGCACAGAATAGTGAAATACTCAATAAATGTTGCTGGCATTTTTATTAATTTTTTTTAATGAGAGAAAAGCAAAGTGTTCTTTGTTATTCAGCCAAGAATGAAGGAAAAATGTGACACGTGTACAGGTACATGTTAGCTCTCTCTTTAGCATACTGATTAATCTATGCCCGGTGTGGGCGTCATGGGCCATCTGAATGGTGGGTAAATGCCATCTCCGGGCGGGCGGGAGACTTTGTGATATTGCTCCTCTCTGTCAAACAGAATTCATGTATATTTTGCAATCCTTGCATCCTATTATGTGCAATAAACTAGGTACTTTATCCATGACAGCACCTGGCTGGCGGTAAAAATATGCAGAAGCCAATCTGCCAAACACACCCTTTCAAAATCAAATTTATTTAGTTAGAAACGGTCTCAAAGACACTCTTGTAAGCTATCATGTAACATTGTGATTAGAATACAGACAAGCAGAAATTTAATTCATTTCAAATTCAGACCCGCTCCGCTTCCTATTATGCCGCTGTATCAGTAAATTGTAAACCCTCCGTTGCGGCATTACAATTCAAACAAGGTTAGTTTTCAAACACCTGATTTGAATATGCTGAAAAAAGGGAAAGGAAAATGAAGGAAGAACTGCTTCGACAGCCTTTGTGTCAATGCACGGCGAAAGATGAAGAAGTGAAGGCATGCGAGCAGAGAAGAGGCACTTTTGGATGCGATGGCTGAGTGATAACGCCCGAGGAAGTGTCAGCTAATTTCAATGCAGCACCTACAGCACAATTATTATTATTATCACCAAATCATGAAAATAAATTAAAAGAGCGAGATCCGAAAATAGCGCATCTGGGCCTTACACTTCACAGGTACACCCAGTGGGGATTCAGAAGGAGATGACTTTGCCTCATTATGTGCTTGGGTGGCGTGTGTGTGTGTATGTGTGAAGGGAGATGGTGGACTCGCTGTAATGCCAGATCTCAACAGACGAGATAGGGGCTGTAATTTGAATGCCAGTGGGAGGCAATTTAAACACATGGCAGTCAGAGAACGCCTGAGTATGGTGACACTCTGATCAGCAGCAGGGCCGTTCGCCGTTCAGGGCTCGGCAAGGTCAGTGTGTGGGCCTCCTCAGAGAACACTATGTTGGTCAAAGAAGGAACGACTTTGACATGTTTTATTAATTGGCCTGAACTCCGACAGAAATTACACTTCTACATTTTTCATAAATGATTTCAGCACTTGGGTGACATTATTGAGGTTGAAAGAATGCCAAATGCCCCGTAAAACGAGCTCATTGTGCCACCACGAGCGGATCAAGCGGAACAAACCAAAGGAAATGTAAAAGTGTAGCGTTAGCCAAGTGCAAACAAAAACACAACCGTCTGCTGTGTGAACTGAAAGCTTTCCCAGTTTATAATGTTACTCCGTTTGACATTACCCCGGATCATCTGCCAGGAAAGCAGTGACAGGATATTCCTGTAACTTTTTGTGAGGAAAGAAACCAAGTGAAATATCTGGCATGAGATGGACCGACATAACCGAGCAGGGTTCCTTCCTTCCCTCTGAAACAATGCATTTCTCAATCAGTGTCAATGAACGCTGATTAGAACATCACAAGTGCTACAATCATATCCGAATGTGAATGATAACCAAAGTACAGTAATTTCCACCAAATGAGAAGCAGAACAAAAATCAAGCGAGTTCTTAATCAAAAATGCTTAACGGCCGACGATGCGAGAGGTTCAGTGGGGGCCCTCATTCTTTTCCATCCAGGAATGCCAGTGACTCATCCTTCACTCTTTCCATCCCTCCTCCTGTCCAATGATTCATAGGCACAGGGGGGGCCCCATCTCCCTGGAGAAATTAACAGTGATTTTAATTGCGTAGACATCTCCAATTCATTACTGCCCACTCGCACAAATTTTCACCCTCTCAGGTGTCAAATGGCACTTAACATCTCTGCCAATCACGGCAGCACTAGAGGAGAGCTGAAGGAGATGAGAAGCGTGTGGTGGGTGCGTTGGGCCCCCCGGTGCCGAGACGACGTGGAGGACCCCTCTTATCCCCTCACTTTAACTCCTGCAACCCTGCACATACGCCCATAGTGTCTAAATGGTTGTATATGTGTTGAATCAAAAGACGTGGTGCGTGGTTCGGCGCCCACTGTAGCATTTCCTTCAATTACATCAATGATTAAAGCTTTAAGAGAAGATGATGACATCAATTTTATTTTCAGTCTTGAGGCAGATGCGTGACTCGCTCACACCCTACAAGATCCTGCCCGATCGTAATATCCAAAACTGAATATGAAAATGACGAGGGGCAGCAAGCTTCACGTGGTGAAAATCCCTGATGTGCTCGTGAGTCTATTTACAGCAGGCTGCCCTCAGGGCATTGATTAATTTCAGATAATCAGCGGCAGCTCCTTGACCTTGGAGTTCAATATGAATGCGCCTCATATTCTGACTTCTGCTTTACAGACAATTCCACAACACACCACTGGGTAATGCCAGTTTGGTGGTTGCTTGCAAAGTTCAGATAGTACAGCTGAATTCATTCCATGTCCATCTATCCATCCATCCATCCATCCATCCAATCTCCATCTCCATCTCCATCCATCTCAATGCATGTTATGAGAAGTTACATAGCACAAAATCATAAACATTGTAATATAAAACAGAAATTTCAAGACACCTCCGCTGATGTAGAGTAGAAAGCTGTGATTAGTGGCCTAATTTAATTAATTTAATTTGCTGTAATAGGAGAAATATGTCACAAGAAAAAAATATCTCTCGACTGCCTTTTTCTCATTCAAATGTTAAAAAAAATCTCTCTCTCTCTCACACACACAAACACACACACACACACACACACACACACACACACACACACACACACACACACACACACACACACACGCGTCTGGTTCACTATCTTTGTGGGGACTCTATATAGACGTAATGGTTTTTATACTGTACAAACCATATTTTCTATCCCCCTTCACTGCCCCTGCCCCTAAACCTACCCATCACAGGAAACATTCTGCATTTTTACTTATAATTTTTACTTTTTACTTTTATTTTTACTTCTCGCGCGTGGATAATCTGAAAACACCAATAAACAAGTAGGCTGCATTTTAATGATCTCCATTTGAGATGTTCTGCTTAAAGCGTCATTCAGTCTGTCTGTGTTCTGTCAGGACGGTCAGGACTCACGAGCTGCTTTACTGAACTGCCGTGAGCAGTGAGCTACTGAAACAAGCCAATCAGAGCAGAGCTCAACAGTAATATTCATGTCTCTTCCAAATAAGGCAAAAACAGAGCATTGCATTCTAGGGACAATTTATCCGGTTGTTAAGGCTGACGTCACGCGGCAGCGCTTCCGGGTCCAAACGCTCTATCTTATACCACAAGAAAAACTATAAACTGTGCTACACAATGTGAACTACAAGAAAAAAGTTATAATACTAACCTTTTTCTCCATACCAAAATTCCATATGGCCAGACAGTGATTCATCTTTTATAAATCGTTAAAATATTAATGTCTCTAACGCTGTGACCATAGATAATGTTGTATAGACTGTAAGTATTTAAAATGTTTAACTTTTTTAAATGTTTGATGTTTAATATGAAAAAGAGCGCTCATAAACGGGCGTCTATGGCATTCTCAAGTGAAACGAGTTGAGGCTTGGACCCAGAAACTGTGTTCCTTACGTCATGACTTAACAAGCGGATAGGATTGTAAATGGACCTGTAAAACTGCATCCGGACAATTTTTGCCCTAAAATAAGCCAAATACCTTCTATGTAGATATCAGAGAACAATTTTAACATATTGTTTCAAATCATTATAGGGCACCTTTAATATTATATTAAATGTTAAAAGTTATATTATATTATATTATATTATATTATATTATATTATATTATATTATATTATATTATATTATATTATATTATATTAAAAGCCACATTTTCCTACAACACTTGTGTATATTGCATATAAATATTATTTACTTTAACAGTCACTTAATATGCTTTTATTAATAAATAAACATAAACATATATGTTTATTTATATGGGAGTGTGTGTGTTTTCCTCTTTAAATGTGAAAAGTGAACCCTCTATATGCAATATGATATCCCTGAGGTAATAAATATCTGTGGTGTTTTTCCTGCTTAAATTGGACACTATCAATTAAAAAAAAAAAAAAAACATTTTTTACTCTTTTTTTTTTTTTAAGTTTGTTGCCTCAAGGCAACATTGCTCCAAAATGGACAAATTGAAGCATTTGATATTTTCATGTAGAAAAAAGATTCAGATATCATATCAAGTTTTTTTTCATCTTCATTCTCATCTCCATCTTCGGTCTTATACCCTCACTCTATCCCTGCCGGATTGTCACTATGACCTCATCTTCCTCATAACATGACACCTCATCCTCCCCCTCATCAAGTAGCGGCTGTGTTTTAAACCTTTTTTAAGTGCTATAGAAAATGTCCAGATCGTAATATGTGCAGTTATAATATGTGAATTACTATTCTTATAAATGCATTACAAAATCTGAAAAAATGCTAATATATTTAGATAATTCTATCTCTTTTTGTATTCAACCTAGTATGTTTGTTAATTGCCTTATGTGATTTCATTATGGTACAATGCTGCTTTGAGGCAACACACAGTTTTGTATTATTTACTCTAACACATCTGATGATATATAATGTAATGTTCTTGAAAATACTTCTTTACTTAGCAGTGAAGGTGACTCATATTTTTGTGGGTGATTAACTGGACGCAAATTAGTGAAAAAAGCACATTTCATCTATCTATCTATCTATCTATCTATCTATCTATCTATCTATCTATCTATCTATCTATCTATCTATCTATCTATCTATCTATCTATCTATCTATCTATCTATCTATCTATCTATCTATCTATCTATCTATCTATCTATCTATCTATCTATCTATCTATCTATCTATCTATCTATCTATCTAATTTTTCTTTTTTTTTTAAATGGCAGCATATAAGTCAAATAGGGTGTCAAAATTGTACCTTTAGCTTGTCGCTGGGGCAGTACCCTTAAAAGGACATCTTTGTACCTGTTTTACTCCTAAAAGGTGCATATCAGTACCTTTGAGTACAAATGCGTACCTTAAGGTACTACTATGAACCTTTTTGTGGTAAAAATGATACAACGTTGTTCTTTTAAGGGTACTGCCCCAGAGACCAGCTGCTGTACCCCTAAAGGTACAATTTTGACACCCTATTTTTCTGTGTGTAGAGAAATCTTCAGTATGCCTGGATAACTGTACGTTCATTGTTGTCTTAACCACCCTCAAATGCAGAGTAAAATACACTTCTCTATAGGGTGGCTTTGAAAGGTCATGAGGTGTTTGTCTTGGAGACAGTTTTTTACAGTATTATTTTCTTTTAATTATATAGGGAAAGGCAAACTATTTGATGTTCTCAAGATAAAGCATCTAGTTTAATAGACAGAGCAAAGTTATGGACTGTTTACAAAGACGTATTTCATTTGAACAATAATGACATGCATTTTTCAACTTTTTCAGAAGCACACACCCACACACACACACACACACACACACACACGTAGTGTTTCCATGTTTTATGGGGAATTTCCATAGACGTAATGGATTTTACACTGTACGAAGTGTATTTTCTATCCCCCTACACTGCCCCTGGCCCTAAACCAACCCATCACAGGAAACATTCTACATTTTACTTTCTCCAAAAAACTCCTTCTGTATGATTTATAAGATGTTTTCTTCATGGGGACCAAAAAATGTCCGCACAAGGACAAGGATTTCGGATATTGCCATCTTTGTGGGGACATTTTGTCCCTATAACGTAGTGATTACCAGCCCACACACACACACACACACACACACACACATAGCCTGGATGCCAGCCGAACTTAGCGCCGCCCACAACATTTGAGCTTGGGCAGTTCGGTCTGGACTTGATTCATAGAGGAATAATTATCCCCGAACAGAAACTGTTTGGACCAATGAGCTTAGGTGACGCAATGACTATAGACAGTGGATAAATGGCTAACCACCAGTCACTCAAAGTAACCACGCCCTTAATTATGCAGATCTTTAAGGATTTATATAACCTAAACGAATGAGTTATAAAAAAAAATCCACCCCCTCACAGTTGTCATGAAGGGGCAAAATTAGCAGTATAGGCCAAAACCACAATTTGTACCAGGCTGTAAACATGTTTTTTTCTGCTGTAAAGTTGGGAATTTTAACATGGGGCTCAATGAGATTCTGCTCCCTTCTGGAGCCTGTCCCTAGTGGCCAGTCGAGGAATTGCAGTTTACATTACTTCCATACTGCCTTCAAGAGAGATCGCGAGAGGTTTCCGGTTGGTTGAAACACGCCCCATAATTACATCCCAATGGAGCAGTATTAGATTTATATTCTGACTAGAATTAAGTATGACCATGTCAGGCTAACACACACACACACACACACACACAACACAAATAATCTAACTAATGCATGTTTATAGATGGCTCATTTACAAACAATATAGCCCTTTACAGGGGGTTAATGAAAGACATTAGATCTCCATAGTGGCCGGTAAGCAGTAATATGTGGTGCGGGGCAAGTGTGTGCTGAGACTACAGCATATGACCACAGAGGTAGTAAGTCAGAACAGCTTAAATGGTACTTATCCAGAGTCTAGCAGAGTAGCTACACTTTGTAAACAGCAACCTTTCTCTCTGTTATCCTGCTTATAGGTACCTGCCTCTCTGCCTGACTTCAGAAGGAATTTATTTATTTGCCTGATCGATCATTCGTCATTCATGTTAGTAGCGGGAAGTTCGAATCATTTTACTTACTCGGATCTTTGAATCTCATTCAGCAAAATGAACAAATCTTTTTTTCAAGTCATTTCGCTCATAATAGTTCATTAAAGCAGAATCTAATTAAAATGTTACATTTTTCAACATATTTAGTTCTTTTGGAATAATAATTAAAAAAACTATAAGCTAATGCAGTAATGGCCAAGCTTTGAGAATAAAAATAATGAATTGCTTAGCTTGCCTCACCTCCCGATCCAAAAAGTTCTTTCTTTAGTCACTTTGCATTTAATCATGTTCCTATGTTTAGTCTATTCCTTAGAAAGATTAGTATTAAATCAATTATTATAGGCCTTCTAGTTAATAAAAATAAAAAATAAAACACCTATACACACTTGTTTGTGAGAAGGCTGTGATTGAACTATTTCTGTATCCAACACGGCTGTCACGTCACGTGACAAAAAAACAAGACTCGGACCAAAGACTCAAGAGAACGAATCATTTCGTCACATCGTTTCTGGTACAGACTGCATAGCCTTGTATATGGGGCTGGGAATTGATGAACGAATTACTCAAACCCGGACTCGAAAGATGAACTAATCAATGCTGTTCCCTGTACAGAATATATGGGATATTGTGCATGCGCAGTCAACATAAAATTAACTAATCGCTCTCTGAGAAAACCTGTCGTTCTCGAGTCATATTAAAGATTCGTTCAAAATGAACAACTTGTTCATGAACGACACATCACTAATTCATCTAAATGGAGCGGTGCGGAGCAAAGTGAGTGTTTCAACTTTTCAAATGAATTCCTATACGAAAGTTAAGCTTCCAAGGGCATGAACTGAAAAGGCGCCAAACTGAACACGCGCTGTGAATGTATGCTGCAGACGCGCTTACCTCAGCTCTCGTAATGAATGTAATCTGACTCCTGCTGCATTTGTGCCATGACACTCGTTCGGCAGTTCACTCACATTATACTGAACAGACATCCGTCCTTCGGATGAGACGTTAAACCGAGGTCCCGACTCTCTGTGGTCGTTAAAAATCCCAGGGGTATTTATCCCAGAGTAGGGGTGTAACCCCGGCATCCTGGCCAAATTTGCCCATTGGTCTCTGTCCATCATGGCCTCCAAATAATCCCCATATCCTGATTGGCTTCATCACTCGGTCTCCTCTCCACCAATCAGCTGGTGTGTGGTGGGCGTTCTGGCGCAATATGGCTGCCGTCGCATCATCCAGGTGGGTGCTGCACATTGGTGGTGGTTGAGGAGATTCCCCCCTTCAATGTAAAGCGCTTTGAGTGCCTTGAAAAGCGCTATATAAATCGAACGCATTATTATTATTCATTATTAGATAGGTTCAGTTTTTACTGTTTTTCTCAGTCGCTTTGGTACATTTCTCGAATCAAACTCACAATTTGCAAAACAGTAAATGCATTTCTCAAAACAATTTGTACAAATAGCAAAACACCATGGATAACCTGCAAAAGCCACTCTCTTGCTCAAAATGTTTAGTTCATCTCTCAAAAGTAAATATCTGTGTCAATGAACATGTCAGTGCCATCAGAATGACAAGTCCTTGTGTCATTGTGTACGGATAAGACAGTCAAATCTGCTAGTTGATGTTTCATTAGAAGCACCTTTGTTAGAGAAAGCCAAGATTCACAACAGATTTAGAAAAAAGTCTAATGGAAATATAGAAAGTATAGAAATATGCTTGACATATCATAACCATTTCGCATGTAAAGACTTATGCTATGAGCTTATGCCTAAATGTTGTGGGGGGGTGAGACCATTTAACAGAGACCCAATATAATACATTTTGATCAACATGACATAAGCAAATGATAATGTAGGAAACAACAGAGAATTGTACCTAATCATTTGCATGGATGTACCAAAGCATTTGCAACTTGTTCAAAGAAATGAGAAAATGCTTTGTTGATGCGCACAAGTGACACAATGATGTGAGAATTGAACAGGTAGTTTTGAGAATTTCAATTCTGATCTGAGAGTACCAAAGCGACTGAGAAAAACTGTAATTGTAGTGTCTGTTTTCTTACTGAACTGATTTTATAAAAATGAATGCGGTGGGAAAGTGATCCAGTAATTCAGAATCGGTGGCTTTTGGAGTGGCCTCGTAGGGCAGCGAATCAAGTGCAATCTGGGAGTTGTTGTCTTTCATCCCCATGAGTCTTTTCTCAGTCTAGAAGGCACCAAATTCAAAATTATTTGACATTTCTACTACATTAATGACCCCGTTTAAATACAAAGCTTAATGCTAAATCACTGGAGTAACCCTTTAATAATATTGAAATTAAATACTTGTTGGTGGCCGCTAATATGTTTTATTATTTTTAAAAATTTCAAATATTTAATATATAATCATCCATCAGATGTTTTTCATTTTATTATCTTAATATATAATTTCAGATAATTTCATTATCACTCAAATCCAAACAAAGAATGGGGACACGGCTGACTGTGCTATACATTTATATGGTACTTTCCATTTGCCCTTCTAACCCATTACTGCCAGTCAATTACTGTATATGTGAATCCATTTGCCCCTGAACCTCAGATGCCCTGCATGTTCATGACACATCAGCGTTCCTTAAAGGGGACCTTGAGGATTCTCTGACGGTGACCTCCCATGGGCTTAGCAGCTAAAATGTTAGAACCCCCGAATGAACAATGGCACCCCTCACCACAGAAAGCACTTTGGGAGGAGCGCGAAAAGGCAGACGATGGAGAGGCCTCTACAAAAGTCCGCCAAGGTACATTACTGACAACAGACGCCGGCTAATTAACCATTGTGCGGCACTTTTACAATTAATTAGCCCCTTAAGCTGCTTTTGTCAAAGGCGGTAAACAAGGCGAAGTGAAGTTAATGACTTACTCAGATCAAAGGATGAGTTATTGTCTTTATTTTCCAGCAGTACCTGTGGGAGGTTCAGTTGCGCTCTAGCAACATGGAGATGTTTCCTTTCATCAGTTCGTCATCAGGGGCAGCCGAGCCACTTCTGGGGGACAGAGATGCTGGATGGAGAGATTTCTAGGGAGAGAGAGAAAGAACCAGCATTGAGATCCAGCTCAAGGGAGGATTTATGAAATCTTATTTTCCTCTTCAATTTAACTGTATCAATTCCCACGGGCATTCCTCAAAAGTGAGTTAATGATATGATGCAAATCATTTTTGATCGGTTCAACTGAAGGCATAAACAACAACAAGGACACGCTGGCACATTTTCGGCGGCTAGATCTTGAGGGCCAAGAATTTTTAATTCCAATGAGAGCAAATCCAAGGTCAGACTCTGAACTTCCTGGCCATTAAGAGATCACAAAGACTAGCAAGTGAGAGTGCATAATATCCACACAGCTATTTTTGGCCTCAAATTAAAATATATGACATGTTGAAATGACTGCAATGTGCAAGAGAGGTATT
The DNA here is from genome assembly GCF_024679245.1 of Pseudorasbora parva. Lineage (NCBI taxonomy): Eukaryota > Metazoa > Chordata > Actinopteri > Cypriniformes > Gobionidae > Pseudorasbora > Pseudorasbora parva. The sequence goes on from NC_090193.1 coordinate 23,928,453, forward strand.
CAAACTAGACACTAATGATGCTTATTAATGGCGTGAATGAAGTCTTGACAGGTCATGTGTCATTTTCCAAGGAATGCTTCACTGGCATAATGGCTAATGTAAGTGGGTGTAATTATATATATTATACCCTGTCCTATTGTATTTTGGCAGCGGTTTGAGGGAGTCAGACAGTTAGGATGAAAATCAAAGCCGTTATGCGGAAGGAACAGGAGAGCTAGAGGAATTGTAGGCCGTTGCCAATGTGCTCGTTTCACGTGAACCGGACAATGTTTAAGCCAATAGCACCCATTAGTGGTCAATTGGAGAGTTTGGCAGTACAGGTTTCACATATATGTATAGGATTAAATAGTATGTTGTAGCATTAGTGAAACTAAACGTCACAGATTAATCTCCTCCAACAGATGACAAAATGCTAGTGGCTGGCTCTTCTTTTTTTCAGTTTTTTTTTTATTATTAAAAAAAAGATCTCTAATTGGAGACCCTGAGGTAAAGCCTTTCATTAATCATTAAGCTTTGCAGTCTTGATAACAGATCTGGCAAGCTCAAACACCTCTCTCATTTATTTTTATTTACATATTTCCTCTCTCTCTCCTTTTTTATCCAAAGGGAACAAGGTATGGAAAAAACGTCAAAAGAACAGACAGGGAAAAGGGTCGGAAATGGTAACTTATGCTCACTGGGAATTACCAAAGCACTTAGTAATTAAATCTAAATTGACATTCTAGTAATTAGCCCCTTAATTACGAGGAATAACACAATTAGCCACAGAGTCTTTGCTAATTGTTAATTAGCACAGGCATAGTTATTGTGTGTGGCAGAAAGAAGTACGCAATAGAACAAATGTTATAATTTGTCTCATTCAACATCCTTTTTACTCTGTTCATTCACATATTTTACATGTTCAATTTGAGTAGTGATTTAAAAATAATCATGATCACCATCACCACAGTTTATAAAAATTCTACTGCCCTGTTTCTGTTCAGCTGAAAAAGAAAACTGTTATATACAGTTGCAAGAAACCTCCTGCAGAATCTGTGAAAATGTGAATCATTGTAACAAAAGAGATTTTTTTTTATCTAGAACTGTCACGAAAAGTTTTTTTTTTTTTTTTTTTTTTTTTACTTTTTTTTTTACATTTGGTCCATAACCCCTGAATTTATTAAAATGACCATTAAAATGTTAATGAACCATTCATTCTAAATACTGTGTTCTTACCTGAATGTTCCACGGCTGTTTTTTTTTGTTTTTTTTTTAGTTTTTTGTGATGGTTGTTTTTGAGTCGTTTGTCCTGAGCAGTTAAATTGCCCAATGTGTTTCAGAAAAATCCTCCCGGTCCTGCAAATTCTTCAGTTTTCCAGCATCTTTTCCATCTTTTTCATATTTTTTTTTAATTTATTTTTTATTTAGCCCTTCAGAATCAACGGAAGATACTTGTTTCCCGGAAGACAAATTACGTACAATTTACCTTGATCTTCAAGCTCTCAATGCATTATTGTTCTTCTGGAGTCCCTCAATTGTCCTCATTGTGAAAAGATTTATCTCAAAATCATACAGTCACTGCTGGAGAGGGTTCAAATTTGCAAAAGATGCTGGAAAACTGAATTTGCAGGACCTATAGAATTTTTCTGAAGAACATTGGGCAGTTTAACTGCTCAAGACAAACAAGGGACTCAAGAACCATTCGAAAACAAAAAACAGCCGTGGATCGTCCAGCTAAGGACACAGTATTGAGAATCAGTGATTTATAAACTTTTTAATAGTCAAATTAATAAATTAATCTTTTTTTAGTCTGATGGACCAAAGGTAAACATCTTTCATGTAAAAAAACATGCATTGTGTATGATCTCACTTGTTATATTAAAATTGTGTGTGTATATATATATATATATATATATATATATATATATATATATATATATATATATATATATATATATATATACTTTTTTTAAATTATATTTCTTATTTTTATATATATTTAATCATGTTGGTTTAATGTATGAGTGGATGGAGAAAGACAGAAGGAAAGGCTAAAATTATTGTGTCTGTGATTTATTGTTGTCATTGCACAGCATTACAGCAAAATCAAAGTACAACTCCTTGTGGTAAAAGTAACACGCAGCAGCAAAAAAATACAACACTGAGGAAAAGGTAACAGTAACACACAACAAACAAACTTGACATTGCGGCAATAATAGATAAATAAATAGCAGTAGAAAGTATATTGCACTATCTCATGTGTAACTGTGTTATACGCAGTCCAATATATAACCAGTCCAATGTATTGTGTATTGTTCATGGAATGAATATATATAAATAATGTCCTTGTGCTACCAAAACAGCATCAACCCATTGAGGCATGGACTCCAGGTGCTGCTCCAAGGTCCAGTTCCGACTCTTGCGGAGTAGGTGCCTTTGACGGTGGACAGGGGTCATCAGCGCTCCGATTGGTCTGTGGCCATGCAGCTCCATATGAGTGTGAGGCACTGTGTGTTGTGACACATTCCTCCCATAACCATCATTATATTTTGTGTGACTTGTGCCACAGTAGACCTTCTGTTGGCTCAGACCAGATGGGATAGCCTTTGTTGCCCTCGTGCATCAATGAGCCTTGGGCACCTAACAACCTGATGCCGGTTTGTGAAACACAAGCCTTGCCATTTCAGAGATAATCTGACCCAGTCACCTTGCCACAATAATTTGGCCCATTTCTCCTGCATCCAACATGCTTATTACAAGAACAGATGGTTTGCTTACCATCCAATCTACCCAGAGATTAATATGTGGCCTTGTTAGAGGATGATCAATGATATTCACTTTACCTGTGATAGGACATAATGTTCTGGCTCATGCATACACATACACCTGCAATTATCTAATCAGCCAATCACATGGCAGTTGCTTCAATGCATTTTAGGGTGAAATAACCACTCATTACATCTGAGGTATGCATCAAAGCATTTGTGAAGCCACAACACGCACAACCTTGAGGCGGATGGGCTACAACAGCAGAAGACCCCACCGGGTACCACTCATCTCCACTACAAATAGGAAAAAGAGGCTACAATTTGCACAAGCTCACCAAAATTGGACAGTTGAAGACTGGAAAAATGTTGCCTTGAATGAGAAAACAGAATGAGAACATGGATCCATCATGCCTTTTTACTAGGGATGCCACAATACTCAATATAATATTGAACCGTTCGGTACGGCATTCACGGTTCAATATGCGCTGGTGAATTGCGTTTTTTCCAGTTTTGCATTTCATTAATTATTTCCATTTTTCTCCATTTGAAATATTTCTCTCAGTTTATTTCAGTTCTTTTTGAATGTGCATGAAAGTCTACGCGCTGATATGAGCAAAGATCCAATCATATGCACTAAAGTTAAGGGGTGTTTACCCGCGTTTCAAAGCCTTGCCGGTTAAACATTTGCTTATGCACTGTTTTGCATTGAGGACGCACACTAAATGTCTGTCAAACACACGTGATTACTGGACAGTCTTACTGCACTAATACTGTCAAATACACACAAGGTTAACATATAAACAGAGTCGGTTATATCTAAAGTGAAAGTAAAATCCTCTGCGTTACAGATGTGACCAGGTCTTCAATTGACAGCAGCGCAGCCTAGTCCTTAAAGGGACAGTTCACCTCTAAAATGATTTTGATAAAAAAAAAAAAAAAAAAAAAAAAACACTTTTAATGCAGTAGCTTTTAATCAATGTTGTATATGACTATGTAGTTTTAATTTTAACCTACATTTATTAATTCAATTTTATACCTTAATGCTCTGAGCTGCCACTGTAAATCTTTATATATTCTGCAAGCAGTTCATATACTTTTTCTTGCAACTGTGTGTGTATATAAGTAAGGGGTCTCAAGTCTTTTAAGTAAAATGAAGAAAGAATATTGCTATAAAAACATTTTCTCCATAAATCTTTTCTGTTCCTATCGCCTAAGAATAGTATAGCAAAAAAAAAAAGAGAACCGAACCCGAAAAAACGTGGTTAAAAACCGAGGTATGTATTGAACCGTGGACTAACTGTATTGTTGCATCCCTATACTTGTTACCACTGTGAAGGTGGTGGTGTAATGGTGTGGGGGATGTTTTCTTGGCACACTTTAGCCCCCTTAGTGCCATTTGGGAATCATTTAAATGCCACGGCCTACCAGAGCATTGTTTCTGACCATGCCCATCCCTTTATGACCACCATGTACCCATCCTCTGATGGCTACTTCCAGCAGGATAATGCACCATGTCACAAAGCTTGAATCATTTCAAACTGGTTTCTTGAACATGACAATGAGTTCACTGTACTAAAATGGCCCCCACAGTCACCAGATCTCAACCCAATAGAGCATCTTTAGAATTTGGTGGAACGGGAGCTTCGTGCCCTGGATGTGCATCCAACAAATCTCCATCAAATGCAAGATGCAATCCTATCAATATGGGCCAACATTTCTAAAGAATGCTTTAAGCACCTTGTTGAATTAATGCCACGTAGAATTAAGGCAGTTCTGAACGCGAAAGGGGGTCAAACACAGTATGTATGGTGTAATCCTAATAATCCTTTAGGTGAGTGTGTATATATATATATATATATATATATATATATATATATATATATATATATATATATATATATATATATATATATATATATACACAGAGAAACTAAGGACCTGCTTGCATTTTGGTCTACCACAGCACCCCAAACCCTGAGGTTAATTTTAAAGTGGTCTCAAAGAGTGGATTCAGCCCTAATGCCTCACGGTTGAAGCAGTATTGGCAGTGCAGAGGATTTATCCAAATGCTGTTATCACAAGGTTCAGCATGCACACAACCTCCTGCCCTCCATGACTCCAGTGTCCTTCCTTTCCAGTGGCAGCTTCAAAGATAAGTGTATGTACTCAGCCACAGATTACCCCGCCAACTCACAACAAATATTTGGCTGGCGGATGAGCCATCTTAGAATCCAACCGAACATGAAATTAAGCGGTGTGCAGACGGGCAGGGGTGCAGAGCAACCAAAAACATGATTTAGGCCTCTGTAAATACAACAGAGTGAGTAGCAAAGGTGTGGAGCGGAGGAGGTCGAAGGTGTCATATGCTCAGAAACATGGCTGTGAACTTCTGAAAAAGAATTGATTACTGTAATAACAGCTGTGTATCTTAAAAGTAGCATTTCAACAACCCATAGGAGCACATTGTGGCAAACTAAGTGATTTTGCTTCTTTATCTCACTTGCCCTCGCTGCAGTCAGAGTTCAGTGTGAATCTAAAGCCCCCACTGCTCTTTTCCTACTGTGTCTTTAATTGGATCCTTATTACCATTCCGGCTCCCTGAGAATGATGAATTTGTATGTGTGAGAATTTCATTAATCATTCTTATTCACAGTCCACCCAGACGAGAAAAGAGACGGAGAGAGTGAGAGGAGATAGAGAAGGAAGAAATTAATAATTTTTCGAGACTGGGATATATTTCGTAATGAATATTCATGCCTGTAGGATATTTGGGGTCAGCCGTAATCAGGCAGGTAATTTGTAATTTGCTGTGTTTTCACCAAGGACCTGCCGCATAGGTTAATATGCATCTATTTGAACAGAACTAGGGGGATTTTTGAAGTACCTCCAGCCTTACCTGGGCTATTATTTATTATTTATAGTGCAATTATGAAAATTTCAAAACCTTGTCATTTGACGTTTTCACTGAGCATGTTATAGAAAAAGCTTTTTAGAGGTTGCAACAATCTATCTATCTATCTATCTATCTCTATCTATCTATCTATCTATCTATCTATCTATCTATCTATCTATCTATCTATCTATCTATCTATCTATCTATCTATCTATCTATCTATCTATCTATCTATCTATCTATCTATCTATCTATCTATCTATCTATCTATCTATCTATCTATCTATCTATCTATCTATCTATCCTGATCAAAAGTGACAGTAAAAGTATTTACAGATTAATTTTATATTTTTTTTAAAAACCTATTAAACAAAGATTCCTTAAAAAAAGTATCACGGTTTCCACATAGATATTATTATTATTATTATTATTATTATTATTATTATTATTATTATTATTATTATTATTATTATTATTAATAATAATAATAATAATAATAATAATAATAATAATAATATTAATAAAACATGTTTCTTGAGCACTAATGCAGCATTTTAGAAAGACTTCTTGAAGGATCATGTGACACTGAAAACTGGAGTAATTCAGCATTTCATTACAGGAATAAAATACATTTCAAAACAAATATATTCAAATAAAAAATTAAAACATAAATACAACCTTGGCAAGTATAAGCAACTTCTTTCTAAAACATTACAGAGTCCGACCCCAAACTTTCAACAGTAGTAAAAGAAAGAATTAATTAAAAATGTATACTATTAAAAAACGTTGATAGACATTTGACAGCTTTCTTTTATTTAAGCTCACACATTTAAAATATAGATTATAAGGACACCTTCAATTAATTGGGGGCAGACTGCCATCATGTATAGTATTTAATTGTATTTAGGGGGTTGAATGTAAGTACTCATTCCAGACAAGATTACTTTCAGACAAGTTCCCATATTCACATATTGGCTCTCAATGGCACCTGTTTAATAGTACAACTCTGCCATTTAAAGCGAGTGCACTCAATTTTTTAAATATATCTCAGGGCTGAAAGCGAAGAACTGGCACTCAGTGCAAACAAGTGGAAAAAAAAGAATATCCATAGTTAGTCTCTTCTGTCCAAACAAGACCAAAGACCCACTTTAGGGAGGAAAAAAAGTGTTTTTGAACATGAAAGAAACCAAACTGCCAACACTTGGTTCATAAATTCACAGCGCCTATACTTTAAAGTCTTCACCCCCAAAAGGATTTTTCCAATTCTTTTTGAAATTATACCCACCTGGCATCACTTAAAGTTACTTAATTAATAATTAATCGATACATTTTGGGATGATTAAAATTCATGATGAGAAAGTGTTTTTAAAATAATGTCCAACCCCCCAGGGAGGCTAATCAGTTTGAAGCAGTCGCTAGATCTCGCCGAAATAATTAATTGCACCTGAATGTTTAGCAAGGTCAGAGAATGGTAGCACAACGCCTGAGGTATAGAGGGATGTTTATAACATCACTTGATTGCGCTAAACCAACATTTTCATCTGAAAATTAATTCAGGAACCGAAGCTGGAGGCACACGCATCGGCCCCTACCCCCCTCCTGTGCGAAATGAACATCGTTTTAATACGACTTTGATCATTACCGGTGGAAGAAACCTGATGTGTCAGATTTAGAAAGTGGAGGAGAGGATGTGTGAGGAGGAGGAGAAGGAACAATAACAAATTTAAGAGTACATTGCCTAACTGTTTTCAACAAACGCTCATTAAAAGGAGAGCAGTTTATGACACCAAAACATTAACCCCTGAACTTGGTGAGAGCATGTTTTAGAAAATCACAATGTGCAATGTCATAGAGACATCCTTCGCTCAACAAAATACAATTTCCTGTTTCAGCCCTCTATCTGGGAACATTTCGGGTACGCAGGCTACCTGCACCTCTGAGATCCATAAAGAAGGTTTGTAAATGATAAATGTGGGCATTGCATGGCATACTTCTGGCCTTCATAGTCTATTTGTACCCAGCAATCTCACCTGACAACAGAGAGATCAAGTTCTCAAAAAGAACGCCATGATGAGATGCCAACAGAATTGGAACCGAAAAATGATAATGGTTCTGTAAAGCTGTAGAGCTGCACAAAAAAAAAAAAAAAAAAGAAGCCCAACAGCATTTCAAAAGCAACCGTTTGATTGACATATCAGTGGGTAGGGAGTGACTGACGCATTTGCCAGTCTGAAAGGGAATGAGGGAGGTTATTTTCCTGCTGGACATGACGCATTATGAGAGGTTGATTGGGGACTGTTGGCAGCAGGTTAAGGAAGCTGTCATGTTGCAGGTCTTTGTGTAACTCTCCCCAGGGCAAAGCAATTGACAGGAAAGGGGGCCTGGGACAACACAGACCCCTATAACAGAGGCGGGGATGGGGATGGGGATGGGGGGGTTCATACAAGGACGGAAACATGAAAGTAACATCAAGGAGATGCTTTGCTGTATCTGAATCTTTTGAATGTGACAGACAGGACTAAATACATAGGTTAGATTGGTCTAGAATATTAAGTTTGATTATTAATTGAGGCATTGAGTTTAACACTTTCACAATTGAAAGCTAAAGTTTGTTCAATGATCATAAACTTTAACAACAATAATAACCTAACATTATGATTTTTTTAAACCGGGATCCCCAAAAATACCGGGGGTCCAAAGAGAAGATATAAAGAAGATTTTTTTTTTTTTTACAGTGAGTGAATCATTTAAAAAAATAATTTGTAAGCTAGTGATAAATCAAAATATTATTATTATTAATATACACTTATGAAAGGGTTCTGACTTAGAAAAGTAATTGATATTGACTGTAAACAGAAAACAACATTACGTATATTGATATGAAAACATAACTGTAGAAAGGAAAATGCTGAACTATAAACTATACATTTGTCCAGATGAAGCTGAAGAGAGTTAATGGGGCAAAAGAGATTCATCTGAATAATTGTAGCATCTCTCTGATGGAGGTAAGATCACATTTATGTATATTATTTTAGACTCATGCATTATATATAAATATATCCTACACCCTGGGTTCAAAGGCACAACACCCATGAGGGTTGAGGACTCTTTTAAAGATATGTGCTCGCTTAATCACTCAAGAAAGAGCCCCCATGAGTGAGCCTAATATTACAATTAATTAATTCAGCAAAAAAATGGTATTAAATTTCCTCCCTCTAAGGATATTATCTGAATTCATTGACCTTTTTGGAAATCGCCCTCTAATTGTAACCAGGTTCCATTGCATTTAGCGACTAACTTGTTTCCCTTCCTCGCTCTCTCTCTCCATATCTTCTCCTTTCTTTTTTCAAGAGCTGTAATAATAGTTGAGAAGAGCTTCTTGGTGCCTTATGTGGTGTTAAGATCTCTCCGCCACAAAGTCATTCCAGGGCTTTATCTCCTGCGAGTGGTACAGACGAAAAAAGAAACTTTTCTTATTACCTGGAAAGTGAAAATGGAATCCAACTTTAAGTCCACATATCTCAAAGGAAGACTGGATCTGACCCAACACTTGCAGTAGGTTTCTGGAGGTGTGGGCTTCTGGGCTCCTCAGCAAAGAGAGAGGGGGTTTAAGTGGAATCCCGGCAATGGCAGCATTGTCCCAATTCTTTAAATCGGCAGAAATATGAAAGGCATTATGTTGGCGACTGTATTATTCTTAAATGTATTCAAGGATTGGTACTCAAATGAGACAGATTTATGACTGTAAGGGGCAACTTCAGATTCCTGTGTTAGTATCAAGGCTGAGTGGTGTATGACCTCTATAAGGGTATTCATTCTAAAGAAGAATATTATGAAATCACATTATTGGAGATGGGAAGCCAAGCATTAAATACACACGTTACAAAAAGTGGTTTTAGAAATATGCTATATACGACAAGTGTGCGCTGTGCGGTAGTGTACACGCCACACGTAGCCTATTCAGAACAGAAATGCGAATGTGATATTGTTATTTTATACAGCAGTTCAACAACATAATATTGAGTAGCTTACATTTTAGGCAAAATGTCCCCACTTCGTCTGATTTAGCGCAGCCAAAACAGAATAGAACATTGCGCGTCTCTTCTTCTTCTTCGTTTTCTTTCTATTTTACAGCGGTTGGCATCCAGTGTTGCGTTCCACTCCACTTTTAGACATGCACAATGCCACTTGCCCTAAGTATTTCCACTCTGGGAAATCCCCGCCACCATTTTGAAGTGCGTTCCACTTCGTGAAGTGGACAAGGGAAGTTTATATGGACAGACCCTTTGAGTCTACTTCATATGAACACTTCAGGCAGCTTCATATACCACATGCACAATGCAACACTACTGTGACGTCACCGCATATCGCGTTTAATTTATTGCATCACAAACAGCTCTATGATATTTCAATTATTTTTTTAAAACATTTAAAACAACCCAAACACACATATAGGCCTATAAATGAAGAATGTTGCATTACACAATTTCGTAAAGGAAAAAAATAAATAATAAATCAACTTCATAGTGAATTCCAAATGATTATGGGCTTAGGATTTAAGCAATGACGGACATTCCGAGTGAACGAGATGGAGGGAAGCATTCATTGGTGAATGAATCGATAATTTGACCAAATCAGGTAAATTAACAATTCAGTGACTCACTCAAAAAGACACTGGCTGAATTCGAAACACCATGATATTAGCATTCTACTCTGAATTCCTGAAATATTTTAAATGAAAGAAATAGTAAGAGTAGCCTAGTATGCTGTTCTGAATTCAGCCGTGAATTCTGAAAAAATCAGTACAGTTTTGTTTAAATGAATCGTTAATGTGAATAAATCAATGACTCATTCATAAAATGAATTGCTGTTTGAATGATCAGTTGATGAAATGATTCATAAACAGTTAATTGTCGCCACCTACTGGCCTGGCTTTCGTACTTTTTAATTTTGTTATCTATAGATAAACGTAAAGGTCAAGGGCATAATTAAATAGGAAGTTTTATTTTCTTTAATTAATCACTCTACATTAAAATGTTGAGCTGACAGCCTTATCATTTTATAAGTGTATAGACTAAATGTTCCATTATGTGCTTTTTCACATGGTTCGGTTTGGACAGCTGTTTCACTTTTCCATTTTGTTATGGTATATCAAGTAGTGTAAACAGTGATCATTGCACAAGGTTTTTGCAACAGTGTTATTTTGAAAGACATGTTGTTGTAGTAAGCGAAGGCATTATTGCGTAATCATTTTCTTGCATTCTTCATTCAATCCTGGGGTGAAGCACCAACTGAATAAACATGAGCACTCTCTTCTTTCTCTCTCTTCCTCTGTCAATCCAATTTGCATGTGTCAAGTTGTTTTATATCTCTATTCATTTTTATATTTCAACTGGATTACAAGCTTTAAATTACAATATTTCATGAAAAATATAGGATATACAGTTGCAAGAAAAAGTAAGTGAACCAATTACAGAATCCGTGAAATGTGAATACATTAATACAGCTGTGGATCATCCAGGTATCGACACACAGTATTTAAACCAATGGTTCCTAAACTTTTGAACATGATATATATATATATATATATATATATATATATATATATATATATATATATATATATATATATATATATATATATATATATATATATATATATATATATATATATATATATATATATATATATATATAAAGCCTGTGAGTGCCTACTGTGACTACTTGAAGTGAAAATAGCAAATTCATTCTGATTTAGGCCTAATAATATTTGCAGTTGCAACAAACAGAACATGATCTTTGCTCACAGGCTGCAGTCTGCTCTCAGTCTTCATTTACTGGCCTTAAAAGTGCAGACCACTGCTTCCCCCTGTTGGTTCTCTGTGTGCTGGTTTCTGATATATCTTCAGGTTGTGGATGGTATATTTAGTCTCTCATCTATTGTTCAGGTGTTCAGGTAAGGAGATGTTAGCAAGGTCCACAGGGAGGAATACGGGTCTTAATCAGGCTCTGCTCTGGTTTATTTAGTTAGGAGATTTGTTTAACCAGAGAGGGGCCAGGAAAACACAGCTGGAGGCTCATCAGAAGTATACACAAACATCCATCACGTAACATTTAAACACATGAGCGTGCAAACAGACACTTAAACAAACAGTCATGCACACTGGACTGCAACATTTTAATAATTACATTTATTTTAATACATTATAAAGTTCTTAATTATATAGTTTTTTGCTTGCTTTGTTTTTGTATTATTGACATTTTGAGATTCATGATCTAATTTTATGCTCACAAATAAGTTCATTTTAACTTTTTTTCTAAATGATATGTAAAATATATCATTGGTAATGGAAGATTTCTGTTGAATTAGGAAAAAATATGCACAATAAAAGTATTTTTAATATCTATGTTTGACTTTTAGATTCTGCTGTATTTTTGGCAATATTTAATTTGTTAATATTAGTTCCCTATACATTAAAAGTGGGGTAAGTATTATTTCAAAACTGCTTTATAAATGTGTCTCGGCGGAGTACCAAAACAAACTTGTAGCCAATCAGCAGTAAAGGGCGTGTCTACTAATGATGGTGAGAAGAGAGCGCTCAGTGCACGTCATTATTTAAAAGACACAACACACAGGACGGCTTTAGCCGAGCGCTGACAGAAAGAGAGAGAGATGACAGATAAAAAACAAATGTGGAAAATGTCCATAGAACAAAAGAAGGCTTATGATCAGGCAAGAAGTATTACTTTCCAGCGCTAGAGAGAACTCAAAGAGAACTAAGGTCCGCAGGGACGGGACCTGTCCTAAGGGACGCTTTATTTCTTCTCGATATAAAGTGAGTAAAATTGTTTTTGTTTTGTTTCACAGAACTAGTATATGCTAGCTTTTGCTCGTCTGTCATGTTCGATTGTTTGTTCATTTGAAATCGTATCATCATTTACTTCAGCTATGATAAACATTTTCACATCCTATAAACCACTGTCTTATTCAAGCGTCAGCTCGCAGTTTAGATAATAATAATAATAATAATAATAATAATAATAATAATAATATTAATAATAATAATATATGTTTGTTTCCTAATATATGTTTGTTTCCTTTGGTTCCTCATTTAGTGATTGATATAACCCTCTAATCTTGTCACAGTTGTAATATATTTGTTAGTTGCAAGTGTTGGAAGCAAAAAATGTGGGTTACTTTATTATTTATTATTATGTATTATTATATTATTATTTATTATTATTGGTTATTTCCAATACTGATATATAACAACACTCCTAATACAGACCCTCTCATCTCCCTATAATAAGACAATCTCAGATATGCCCCTTACTGCTGATTGGCTACACGTGTGTTTTGGTGCTCGGTCTGATCCACTTTCAACAGCCTTTCTCAGAAATCACTTACTGCACCTTTAATAAATGCTGTTTTTGTTAATTCATGATAACTTAATGTAGCCTATGTAACCTTTTTAATTAACATTTTTTTAATTTGTGCATGTGCATGTCATCCTATCCGTAAATAGAGACAAGTTGCTCTGGTGACTTAATGTGCTTCTCAAACGGAATGCTGCATCCCTGACCGGACAGTCACGCAGAGCCAAAGCACAACCGAATTAACATTATTCTGCAAAATGCATACAGTTTTATGGACCAAAAGTTACAGTTAATGCTTTAACAAATGAGACATTATTGTAATTACTGGCATTAAGTGATACCATATTTTTATTTACTTCACTGAAACTTATATTTATAATTTTATTTTAAACTATTTAAGCATATTTTACATGTTGGAAAATTTTACGTTTGGAAATATTCTTGCCCAAATGTTTGATAATTTAATTTAAATAAATAAAGCTTATTTTATATATATATATATATATATATATATATATATATATATATATATATATATATATATATATATATATATATATATATATATATATATATATATATATAAAATTTAAAATGACTAGATCTTTTTTCTCGATTCATATTAGAGCAAACATTAATACCAAATCTGTTGGGACTGACATGTACCAATATCCGACACTGTTCAGGTTTGATATTTGGCCCTTTTTTCAGACAGATTTGGAAACTGTTAGTGTTTGGTACATCATTGTTTCAGGTTTCAAATGATGGCACTCAGTTAGTTTGAGATCAGGAGTGTTCACTGATTTTCAGAAACTTGAAGCAGGAAAGGTCCTTTCATTATGTATGCACTTTAAAAAAAATGTAGCACTCCTTTTGTAAACGATACTTTGACACAGGAGTTGATGAGCACGGAAGCTCACAGAGCAGAAGAGCCCCAGCCGGAGCTGCCGTGGGCCTCAAAGGAAGCTCAGATCCATCCTTGGGGCAACCTAGATTAGTTACACTGGGACAGAATGGAGTTTGCGTGGGGGTCTAATCTTCAAGGTCATTGCGTGGTTTTAGATGACCTTCTAACTAATCCTTTACAGCGCTAGCACTAAAAGAGACCCTCGGCAGCAGAATCCCATCTTTTATTCTCACTCATTCCCTTGTTAATTGCCAGCCAGTTGATTTGATCTCTCCATTCTATAAGTTGTAAATTGACCTCTTATTTCCTGGTTTTCAAGCCCAGCTTACTTAATTAAGCCTATATGAAAAGAAGAAAGAACCTTGTGAGACATCGGCAGGTCGCAGGCGGCGTCGCGAGGGAGAATTGCGATCTGTGCCGGATTAAAGAGCGATGGCATTCTCAAGGCTGAACAATGTCATTTTCCTACCTTCTCTCACCTCTGCTCCTTTGGCCTCGACTCACGTTCTCTAGACGCGAAAGGGCAATCAGTCTCCCAACCATGTTAATGCAGAAGAGAATTATTCACCTTCTTTTCTCACCCTTGCCAATTTGGGCCTCCGTCTGATGGTGGATTGAAATAAGTCAGGAAAAAAGTATTAAATATGTAGTGGAGTCTGCAGTGAAGGAAGAGAGAAAGATGACAGGGTAACTACCTGAGAGGAAGCTGTCACAGAACATAATTGACCTTTCTAGGAGGAAAAAAGAGCCCCCATTTACTTCTCTGACACAATCCTCCATGTGTCGATTGTCCAACTTTATTATTCTCTTTTTGAGGCTCTTCTCTCAGGACACCGAGTTTGGTCTCGTCTCCGTCATTAAATCAGGCCGCTGCAGACAGGCTGAGGTTACAATTGATCATCTCACCATAAAGAATACATAACCTTCAATTTTGCACTGAATCCACATGCTCAGTGCTTTGTGTCACGGTGGAGAAAATGAGCTGTCAATTTCTTAAGACAAGATCATAAAAAAGCCCCTGATGGATGGTGTGGTAATGGATAAGTGTAGGATCAATAAGCAATATCAGAAGTTTTAACATAAGCCAGTATGCATAAACCTTTACGAACTTCACAATGTCACTTTGTGTTCATAAAAGTTTTTTTACTGTCTTGTGAACAAAATGTAATAAATATATCCCAATCTGTCAGGTTTTACAGCCTGCAGCCCCTCCTCCTTACTGATCTTGACACATTCCTATTAAAAATACAGTGTGGCCTCATGAGGCTAAATTACCTCAATCAGCAGATATTTGCCCCCTGCTCTCTGGGTTTAAACCCTGATGATACACTGCTTTAGGAAGGATAGGCGGAAGGACATGATCGAAAAAGCACAGATGCATGTAAGGAAATGCCATCTGACAGCGGAATGTGTCAAATCTAGAAGTCAATTTCTAATAGATCTAACAGAAATCGATAGATAGATATCAAGTTGTACGTCCGTCAGCAGAAATTCTTTCTTGATCTGGGCGCGCACGTGTGTGTGAGCGCGCGGTTCGAGCTTATATCGACCGATCGTGCAGGTGTGGGCCATGTAATACAATCACGGGTGGATGAGAAATAAATCATTGTGTTTGTTTGATAAAGACAAGTTGCAGTTGCCGCTTTCAAAATAATCTATCCCTCATGTGAACTGAACTGACAGGGGCATATATGACAGCGGAGCTGAAGCTCATTAAATATGCAAATCTTCTCCAATCCTAGCCGTGGGCTTTTGCTTCCAAGTCTCCACTGCGTCAAGCCCATAGACCGTAAAAAAATATGGACGACTCGACATCATCCGTTTCCGCTAGGCAGATTTGAAGCTTTTAGGTGGCCTGCTCGGCGCGGACATCTTGGGACCGAGTCTGCGCAGTAGCGATTTCAGGACCGGAGTTGTGCAGTAGAGCGCAGGAAGTAGAGCAGGAAGTACAGCTGCGATATCAAAAGCCCACCCACACTCTCGCAGATGCAGAAAAATTAATAATGTTGGTGTGAAATAAACAGTTATGGAAATGTAGAAATTAAAGCTAAAGCTCCAATCTGCTCCCAAAAATTTCGAAAAAAGTCTGTTAGTGCCTCAGTGACAACTTCACTCAGAGAAGCCGTCAGTCTCAGCTGTCAATCATGACGTCACACACCACCGTTTTTATAGCATCAAATAACTAACTAAAACTAAACTTATTTTAAAAACGAACACTTGAAATGAAATCATTGTGATGATAACTGCCATAAACTAACTTTGGGGAAAAAATATTTGAAGTGTAATTTTATTATTTAGTTTGCCTCGCGTCCATTAGAAAACACAGATGGGCGACTATCCTGGGACCGGTCACCGGGGGGCGATCGAGGCGCGAAAGCTTCAGTAAATGAGAGGGAGACTGCAGGCTTGGTCAAGCCCATCAAAACCCAGCGTTCAGAAGACAGCCTTAAAACCAGTGTAGAAAATAGCCTATCACTTATTAATTATGATGTTTTTGAATGTAAAAACCACACTTACATCATTAGTTGACCTCAGACAACAGTATAAAAAAGCCAGTTCATGTCACCTTTAAAGCTGGAAACACTGATCTAAAATGTGTCTATGTGTAAGGGAACGAACTGGAAAAAATGTACAATAACCTTCCATGAATGGATTACCTTGTTAGGCTACTCATTTGTTGGGGCAATAAAACTACCTATTTGATTATTTTCCCTTTTCTCTTGTTTATGCTTTATCCTCCTCCATCCCTCTTCCGCATGCCATACGAAAGCTCTTCCAGAGCACAAAAGAGGATTTTCTGCCAAACACCAGAGCAGGCAGGAAATGTGGAGCCTGCCCAGGCCACCTCCAGGGCAGACATGCTTCAGCAGTGCTAAAACCTTGTGGCGTAACACAAGCCCTCCTGTACCTTAATTTATGTTTTCACATTTGATTTTTCTCTTCCTCAAACTTACAAGGTTTTTCAGCAGGAAACCACAAGGAAGTATGTGCTGGTCAGGAATTTTCACGTGTTTTGACGGCGACGAGTGGGGGGAGGAAAATAAGTCGAGTGATGAATTAAGGAATAAAGGTGTATGTGTGTTGAGGGGGGTTGGAGCAAGGATTCCAACAAGCGAGCCATAACATCTCCACACTTCAAATCTACAGGGATTTATTAGATATGGAAGTCCATTAGCATCATAAAGAACATACAGAGAATGGCGCTTCGCCAGGGCTGGGGCAAGCTTAAAGACACATGGACGTCTGGATCTGAATAAGCCGATTTGTCTTGATTTAAGCACAAGAAGGGCTGTTTAACTCAGATATGCATCTTCAGCACTCAGAGTCTGAAGGAAGGTGTATAATCATGGGGCAAGATGTGAGTGAAAGGAGACCACCAACAGTCCACACTTGCACAGCACTTTCTTTATGTCAGTGTCCAATTTGATGCAGATGGTGGATTGGGGAATGAGTGTGTAAGTGTGTATGCCCTGTCCATGTGCACGGCAGGAGAAAATACCACGGTTTTAAATATACAATCTCAAACACCTTTTACTTTGACAAAAATAGACCACACATGCAAATAATGGTAAAATGAAAGTATCAAATACAACAGGCTTTTCAACAAAACAAAACTAGAAATATTTCGCAGTTTGTGGAAGGAAAGTATTATTGCATAAAGGCCTTAAAAACTGCTACATCAGCTTAATTTTTTCAATGAGAACAAACACAACCATAGGTATTTATTTGATACAGTGACTATATTAACGAGAAATAAAGTAGAAATCACAGTAGTAAAGACTTTTTAAAATTTCAACCATGCAAACGTCCACTACAGTATTACATCATACATCATATCGACCCGAGGAACAATACCATTCATTCTTTGCTATAGGAGATGTAGAAATATCTGAACATGTTAAATCATCACACTCAAAAACATGTATGTTAGACCCTATACCTACTAAACTACTGAAAGAGATGCTTCCAGAAGTTCCTCTTTTCAATATTATTAATTTATCCTTGTCTTTGGGATATGTACCAAACACTTTTAAGCTGGCTGGGATTAAACCTCATACTAAATAATACCTCAAAACCTTAACCTGATCCTAAAGAACTAGTTAATTACAGGCCAATCTCAAATCTACCTTTTCTGTCAAAAATACTAGAAAAGTATTCTCACAACTGTCTTCCTTTTTTAGAAAGGAATGGTATCTGTTAGGATTTCCAGTCAGGATTTAGATCGTATCCTCATATTAGAGTTACAAATGATTTGCTCTTATCATCTGATCATGGTTGTATCTCTCTATTAGTGTCACTGGATCTTAGTGCTACATTTGATACTATCGACCACAACATTCTTTTCAAATAGACTCGAAAATTACGTTGGCGTTAGGCCGTTAGGGGAAATGGATTAGCACGGTTCAAATCATACATATCAGTGACAATTACCAATTTGTAGCATTAAATAAAGAGGTGTCATATCGATCACAAGTTCGGTATGGAGTGCTGCAAGGCTCAGTACTAGGACCGTTGCTTTACATCCTGTACATGCTTCCCTTGGGATATATCATTAGGAAGCATGGCTTTAGTTTTCACTGTTACACAGATGATACTCTGCTCTGTATTTCTTCGCACCCGGATGAAACATACATTCTCAAAATTAACAGAATGTATAGTTGATGTAACAATTTTGGATGACTAGTAATTTCCTACTACTTAATTCTGAAAACAACAACAACAAAAAACAGAGTTTCTAATTATTGGGTTCTAATTATTACAAAGACATCTGCACGTAATAACCTGGAATACTGTCTAACACTGCTGCTCTGTCAAGTCTTCATCGTCAGAACCTGGGTGAGCTATTTGATACAAATCTTCCATTTAAAAAGCCACATTTCTAGCATCTGACTGCATTTTCTATCTTAAAAATATATCTAAGTTATGACATAAACCGATAAGGCATAACATCACTGACAGGTGAAGTGAATAACACTGATTATCTCTTCATCACAGCACCTGTTAGTGGGTGGGATAAATTAAGCAGCAAGTGAACATTTTGTTTTCAAAATTGTTGTGTTAAAAGCAGGAAAAATGGGCAAGCTTAAGGGTTTAAGCGGGAGCCAAATTGTGAGAGCTTGTAATGTCTAGTGTTTTGGTTTTGTTTCATGTTAATGTTTCATCTTCTTATTTTATGTTCAATATCATGTTTGTCATGTCATGTGTTTCCATTGTGACCCCATGCTTGCCTTGTTCCCTTGTCTAGTTTTATTCACAGTACCGCTATTGGTGAGTTCTGTGTCTGTTTGAGTCAAGTCAAGCCATCGTTTGTTTTGTATCTGTTCATTGTTTGCTCAATTTGGAAGGCTGGCCTGTGTGGTTCGATCAAACAGACAAGCTACAGTACTGTAGCTCAATTTGCTCAAGAAGTTAATGCTGATTCTGAAAGAAAGGTGTCAGAATACATAGTAAATCACAGTTTTTTGGGAACGGTTTTCCTTGGGAACACATGGCACAAGGATACACTAAGGGAAGAAGGCAAGCCGATGGAGGCAGTGTGATGCTTTGGGCAATATTCTGAAAACCTTGAGTCCTGCCATCCATGTGGATTTTACTTTGACATGTACCACCTAAGCATTATTGCAGACCATGCTCACCCTTTCATGGAAACAATTCCCTGGTGGCTGTGGCTTCTTCAGCAAGATAATGCGCCCTGCCACTAAGCAAAAATCGTTTGAGGAGCACAACAACGATTTTGAGGGGTTGACTTGGCAAGATCTTAATCCAATCAAGCATCTGTAGGATGTGATAAACAAACAAGTCCGAACCATGGAGGCCCCCCTCGCAACTTAAAGGACTTAAAGGATCTGCTGGTAACATCATGTCAGATACCACAGCACACCTTTAGAGGTCTAGTGGAGTCCATGCCTCGCTGGATCAGGGCTCTTTTTAGACCCTTTTCCGATTTAGCACCCAAACTCTGGAATAGTCTTCCTAGCCTTGTTCAAGAAGCAGACACTCTGTCAATTTAAATCTAAACACATCTCTTTAACCTAGCACATAATCATTTTTTAATTATTCAAATCAGTTAAATGATTGTTAGACTGAATTAATTAGGTCAACCAGAACTGGGAACACTTCCTATAACAACCAATGTTTTTTACATCGTAATAACTTTTAGTCTGTCTGTCTCATCCTTAATCTGAGGTTATCCTGAGGTCCATATCCAGATCAGATGGTGTACCTGACACGACCAAAGCGCTTTCTTGAATTTCAGCAGAAACTGTTTACCAAATCCCCTGTGAAGGCCTCATCAACATGACAGCCATAGTCAAAGATCCTCAGCAGAGACCACAATAACCAGACAGGTCCTTCACACAGACCCTATATGGTGATGAATCGATCTTCAATCAAAATAAACTGGAAGAATATTTGAATGCTACCAGCTATCCCAATCTGAGTTCTAACTTGTGATTCAGCCTGAACCATAATGACACCGTGTTTGCTCATTGAAATGGGACTTTCAAGGTTTTTCTCCATTTTCTCACCTGATGGAGTTTGGGTTCCTCGCCAATGTAACATCTGGCTTGCTTAGGTGGGAACACTTAATATTCAACAATATTACTGATCTGACGCTGCTGTAGGAGAACTGAACTGAGTTAGACGATGAACTGCTGAACTGCTTTATATAAGAGTAACTAATTTAATAATTCATGACGTTTACAACAGAACTGAATCAACTGTCGACATTTCTGAGACACTATTTTGAGATATTTCTATGAATTTTATGTAAGTAGTCTGCTGTCCTGTTATAAAAATCTCATTAATTTACATTTTCATCTTATTTTATACCATATAAATATCAGTACCTAACTGATTTTGGGCCTTCGTCCTCGACTGTTATAAGCCATATATCAATAGGCTACACGTGTGAAGAGATTTAAGCTTGATAGACTGTTAAATAAGAAAAAAAAAAAAAAAAAAGAATATATATATATATATATATATATATATATATATATATATATATATATATATATATATATATATATATATATATATTTGATTTTTTTCAAACAATTTTGTATAGGCTATTTAATACATTTAATTTAATATTATATATAATAAAGAACACAAATTAATAATAAACTATTAATGCATTAGATAGCCTACGTCTTTTGGTGTGTGAACTGTGTGTATTTGTATTCAGTTAGCATGCTAACCCCAGTCAAGGCCTAAAATCGCTAGTGATAATTGGTAGTGATTATATTTTCATGTTTATTTTTGATACGTTTGGAATTCGTGTTTGTTTTCTTCAGATGATATATCAAGAGGTCAGTTTAATTGACGTCATGCACAAAGAGCAGATTAATTCGACAGTTCCTCTCAGTCTCTGTTTACAGTTCACTCATTTTAACGCAGCAACACAGTTCTCGGCCAGAACGTTTCATATGCGTGAGGTGGCAAGATGACTGCAAGCTAATTATTCCTCACCTCGTCCTATTTTAAGCCTCTCTTTATCTGGGATAAACCGCCCTAATAAAATGGTATTTAAAAATGGGTTAATTGCATTGCAGTGCTGTTTCTGTAATTGTTACAGGAAATAAATGAGGTTGCACTGAGGGAGTTTCAAAGTTCTCTGGTGCCCCCTAGAGGATACAGCGCGGTTTTTTGAGACTGTTTTAGCAATACTTCCCACTGAAGATATCTCTTGATTCATGAGTGTATGGGAAAATTAAGTGGTTATGGCAGATTAGTCAAGATTGATGCTTGAGTTAAGTAATGAGTCCCATGTT
Organism: Pseudorasbora parva; assembly: GCF_024679245.1. Classification (NCBI taxonomy): domain Eukaryota; kingdom Metazoa; phylum Chordata; class Actinopteri; order Cypriniformes; family Gobionidae; genus Pseudorasbora; species Pseudorasbora parva. The sequence goes on from NC_090193.1 coordinate 23,950,152, forward strand.
CACATTTAATCTATTTATACCCTTGAAAAATTTGTAATTTGTGCCAAACCAAGCACCAAGTATGGTGCTAAAGACATCAAGCTTCGGTTCATGTCATGGATATAAGAAATAAGATATAATAAAAGATAATATACTCGTTGTAAGACACAAAACAAAGATGTCAGTTCATCTATAATGAAAAAAATAAAAAAAATAAAACATTTCCAGTTTTCAATATGGTGATAACAAATGTTGTATAAAACCTCAAAAATGTTTCCCAGAGTATATTTCTATTTCTTTTTCCATTGTTGTGCATGTTTCCTCACAGCAGATATAGTTTAGCATATTTACCATATATGGGTGAAAAAAAAAAGTTTTACTAAAAGCTGAAAACATCCATGTAGCCTACCATTTGAAATTACTACAGTTACTGCACTATATATGCATACTGACTGTATGCATGGAATACATGAATTACCTAGCAGTGTGGTTACTGTAAACTAAAACTATTAAACAAGGCTTTCGGAAGGCTAATATAGCTGAAATAAAAATGTATTGGAGAAATATTTTAATATTAAGAAAATAAACTATAAAAGAACTCAAAATTCTAAAACTTAAAATAAAATAAAAATCGAATCTTATAATAGCATATAATCCCCCCCTTCTTATAACAGTAAGAAGAAAATTTGAAATAATCTGTATATTTCTATAAATACACAAAGTAAACTTACCATTTCAAATGACTAAATCACTAGGCCTATGTGAATTTAACATGCAGTGTAATGAGAGCATGACAATGCATCATTGTACTGATCGAAATGTTTATCATAATTCATTATTTTAGTATGCAGTACAATACTGCTCCAAATTCAGTCAGCATTTAACTGACTAAAAGTATTACATTTAAAGACGAAACTGTTTTAATTCAGTATGCTGGTGTAGAGCTCCCTCTCATGGCAATGTCGAGAAACGGTTATTAGAAGGAAAACCGATATTATAATCAAGTTAAATAATTTTGATATACAGTATATATATATATATATATATATATATATATATATATATATATATATATATATATATATATATATATATATATATTATTGCAATGAAATTAATAGTAATATTATTTTTCTTGTACAATTTTTTATTATTTGGGGGAAGTTCCATACACAATAAGAAATGGTCTTAAGCCAAATTTAATTAACTTTCTCCATGAGATTGCCAAAAAGCTGAATCATAAAATAACGACTACACTTTTTTTTTTAATTATTAATGAATGGATGTTTTGTACACTGGTTAATTTAAAGGAAAGGATGGTGGGTCACATGATAATTATAACATATACTACACACATTCATAGTTCAAGTATAATTCAAGTAATTACTTATTCAAACTGAGTGCCTACTCAAGAGAGTATGCGATTTCAATCCAGACGCAGCCCATTATTAAGTGCACAAAACACAGAAGCCAGTCAATGTACCATCAACTTAAATACATTTAATGTGAGGTGTCGTTTATTTCCAGAGATTCGTGAAAGGGCAAATCCCATAGATATGACACAGCCACAGTACTGAAACATTCTCAAGGCCTTCAGAGGGGTTTGGTAAAAACTTGAGAAACATTCTGCTTGTGTTGTCTTTCAGCATACATGCTGCATAATAAGATGCCAATGTGTTTTTCTTTTTTCTATTTAATCATCAAGATAGTTTACCAAAGCACACTCTTTACTTCAAGTGATTTATATTCATTCTTAAATGGCAAACCTTCTCATTCTTGGTGCATGGATGAAACAAAACAAAAGAAAAAAAAATTCACTCAAGCAAAATTAGAAGCCCCTTTCTGCTATGCTTTCCAAAATGCCCTTGCTTATTTTTGCTATGCTACGTCTATTCTAGCTAACCAAGTCAAAGATTTGCATAGAGTAACCAACTCTCAATAAGAGCTGTTGGCTGGTTTTAACTCGGCTGAATTCGGTGTATGATCAAGGCAGTTAATCATACACCTGCAATAATAATGCATAAAATACACTATCACAAAAAGTGTCTCACCAGTATTTTCAATACTAATTCATGAGGTTTGAACGGTGCCGTTTCAGCACCTATGAACTGTACCTTTAAAACAATAAAGCAGTAAAACAGGGAGAGGTGGTTATAGGCAATAAGACACTGGAAGTGCATCATACTGTTTCTGAGGACAGCTCATAGGTTCTATTAAAGCTCATGTTCAACACAGGCAGTTTACAAGCCACCTTATTTTAACTGTACAATAACATTCACATTCTCAAAGTTTTAATTAAATCTCTACTCAACAGTATCACTTTTCCTCAACTGTCTTTTTCATAAAAAAAGGAATAAAATCAATATAAAAAACAACATTACACATTGTTCTTTAAATCTCGTAAAAGCCTAATGTGTTTTAACGATTCTGTACACAAAAAAGAAAAAAAAAAAGAAAAGAAAAATATACTATGGCTCTGCACTTGCCATTTATATAACAGAATGGCAGAAATATTTGTATATTTCAATGGCTCGGCAGTGATAGAATACAAAATAAAAAAGCACAGATAAAGTACATTTAAATGGCTTAGTGGCATAAAACATTTGAAATAAAACTCACTTCATAAAATCTTTATAATATCAATTAAATTACAAGAGTTTTTTCCAGTGCTTTGGGAAAGAAGGGGGAAAAAAAGGAAAATCTATAATAATAATGTACATTTTCTATATATTATACTTCCTTCAGTGTACAGCTCAAAAGCTGGATCAAATTTCACGTTGATCCAGGTTCCCTGAAAGGCACCTTGGGCTGTATGAACTTCAGCTGGACAAACGCCGCTCACAGCTGCGGGCTTTATTTTACAGCGTGCCAATACGAGGGCATTTGAGTGCGTGCTTCTTGAAGAATCCGGCCATGGCTTTACGGCACGTGTGGTCTAACTAGTTAATTTTTGTTGCTTTCTGCTGCACTGTCCACTAAACGTACTGTCACAATAGCACAATGCATTTTGGTGTTGTCACACCCGAGTGCGACCTGTCCTTTTTTTTCTCGCAGTTATCTGAATGGACATTCAAGGCCCTCTTAGAGTTCCGATACACTTTAACCAATGAATTTTCCAGGACCTTTCAAGTTTCAGTGTGACTTCAAACAAATTCAGACTGATTAACTAATGAATCGTTCTGGCTGACTCATTTAAAAGAACTAAATAATAGTCTTAGGACTAAGATTAATACAACTAAGATTGTATTAATGTATTAATCTATATATAGAAAACACAATTCCTTGATATTTCCAGGTTTTCCATGGCTGTGGGAAGCCAGTTCTTCCTGCTTTTTGATAAACTGTTTGAGGATAAGCTGCCTTTGCATATTGCTATGATAGAGTAGGCACTGTGTTTAAGAGCTCAGAAGTGGCGGTATAAAAAAGCTCCAATAATCATTTCTATCTGGATTTAGAGGACAAAGTGTGTTCTCGCATGAGAAACGTCTGACTTTATAATTCTAAAAATGTAAAATTCTATAGCTAGAGAATGTGAGTGTGTGGTTTGGACTGTTTCAATTTAAGGGTGAATATGCATATCTAAAAGGCATATTTAAATTAGTTTGGACTATTCAAAAGATATACTGCTATATGGCAGGGAGTGCAAAAGTTCAGAATAGCACTTTTTCACTGCCTTCAATGTATCGTAGTACATATTTTTGTACAAAAGATTCAATATAGGCATTTCCTGGTGACAGATTTCAAGCATATCAGTTCTCTTTGTTTAGTCAGTCTATATTGCATGTATCAACGTGCATATTTTCATTTCTGTGACAGTTGCGGAGCGAAACATTTGGTATGTCAGACTAGAATATTATTTTAAAAAAATAGCTAAACTTTAATTTCATGGTTACAGGGCGCATCAGAATCGTACCTTTCTTCTTTAACAGTGTGCCAGACTAAATGCAATATTTGTGTGTTGCATCATATGAATGTGGTGCAGTGACACCCAAGGCTGTCCAGGTCACAGTATGTCTGAGTCCTCAATGCTGAAGCTGCTACGGCGGCTGCTGTCAACAGAAGCATCGGGGGACATGGCGGACAGCAGCGGGTCTCCCCCCAGAGGCGACAGGGCCTCTTCCATCAGTAAGAAGCCTAGCTCGCTCTTCTTTCCCATCGACGCGATACCGCCGCCCAACGAGCCGAGATCCCCCATGCCATCCTGATATCCCGGGATGCCGCCGTCGCACAAGTCCAGCGACTGGGCATAGTCAAAGTGCTGGGAGCTGCCCACTGCTGGGTACTGCAGTGGGGGCTGGGGGTGGAGGTGCTGGTGCTGGTGGAGTTGAGGGTGGGGTAGGGGCTGCTGCTGCTGGCCCAGGTGCTGCTGATGCTGTTGGTAGTGAGGAGGGAGATGGGGCTGATGCGGGAGGTGGTTCTCTTCAGGGCTGTTCTCCTGCTTGACGAAGGAGTTTAGAACCTCGGTGTTATTCAGGCCGGATGGAGAGGAACTGGGGAGGCCGTGCATTCGGGCCTGACTTTCAAGCTCCTGATGAATACGCACAATAAGATCACAATAAGACGGTCAGTTTAGCATCTCTCATACCCGAATATAAGACAAGGTTTGTGTCCTAAAAATAGGCTGAAAAATGGGGGGTCGTCTTATATTTGCGATATAGACAAAATCACATATCTATTATAGTGGATAATAGTATAATGTATAATGAACTGACAATAACACGGTCGCGCTGTTGACGCTCGCGCAGCATCACGAGGAGAAATGACAACACGAGCGCTCGCCACTCACACAGAGAAACTGCGGTAAACATTTAAAATGTTACGTTTTTATATTCATAACATATGATACAATTAAACAATATCTCTTGACCAAGAGTGTTTTCCTGAATACCATCACGACTGAAAATGACACTGATTTCATGAGACAGTTCCATAAACAAATTAACATTAAGTCACTTAAACATACTTCCTAAATTGTCTTATTTATCCAAAAATACAAATATCATAATATTTAATGCAGTTGCAATTTTTCAGTGTAAATTATTTTATTTGAATGGTACCAGCCCTATAGTGTCTCATTTTAATTGAATGTATAGATCAAATTTAAGAATATAATTTAAAATTAGGGGTAAAAATGCCCTTTAACATGTCAAATGTCGAGCCCTGTAATGAATGGTGCTCAAATGTTTGATTCTATTGATTCTATTATCAACAGAATTTTCAAATAAAATTAGTTTCTGTTGAAAACCAGATTTTTTCCACAAAAATATTCCCCCCCCCAAAAAATGAGTCTGGAAAATGGGGGGTCGTCTTATATTCAGGGTTGTCTTATATTCGGGTATATACAGTATTTATGTAAAATGAGTAGGGGTACACAATATAAAAATACCATTATGGTCGATATTAGATTTGTTTGTATTTATTTGTATTGTTCTTTATCAGTGTTATTTTAAAGTTATTATTAATAGTTTGAATAGTTTTGTTTTTAATATTTTATTAATTTGATTTCAGTTTTAGTTTTTTTAGTACAGCAAGTTAAACTAAATAAATATGAGACATGTTGCCTTGGAAACTAGCTGAAATGAAATAAGTTTTTTAAATAATTTATTTTAGTTAATGAATATTTTATTTCAAGAAACAAAATAGTTTTAGTTTAAATTAATCTAAAATAACCCTGTTCATTCATATAAAATTCATCTAAAAAAACATAAAATATGTTTATTCATATTTTAGACCCCATGAATAAACAGGGTCTAAAATAACCCTGTTCATTCATTTAAAAAAATGTTTGAAACAAATAACAGTCATATTCATTTAAAACAATTATTAATTATTATTATTTTAGTTCATAAAATAAAAGTGATGATCAGCAAAAAGAAAAAAAAAAAGAAAAAAAACATTATCAGCCTGCATTTTAATATTGTGGATTCCTAAAATGTTATATTTTTGTGGAAACTATGAAACATTTTTGAGGATTTTTTTTAACGAACAGAAAGTTCAAAAAAACATTTATTTGAAATAGAGATCTTTTGTAACATTACACATTTCTTTACCATCACTTTTAATCCGATTAATGAAATTCTTTGCTGAATAAACAATTTCTTTAGAATAACACTGAACTGATATTATTTTAAAATGGTTTCAGTGTTGATTTTTTTGCAACGCCAAATGTTTTCCCAGTTATTCTTAGTGGATGCTTTAGGTTTTATTTTTGTAATGACTACATTATTTGTTACATATGTCCCGAATGAATGTTCACCTGAATGCGAAGCCACAGCTGTTTGTTTGCCATCTCCATCCTCCTGAAGTTGTTCTCCACCTCTCTGGTTCTCTGGACGTCCTTCTGCATGCGTTTAATATACTCCACAGAGGCCCTCAGAATAGTGCCTTTATTCCAGCGCACATCCCTGAACACAAGAGTTTCCAGAAGGTCAGGTGCAAATCAATATAGGAATACTAGAGTTCATCTCCAACTCTACAAAGTTCACATCTAGTCAGTAGGAAATTACAATTGTTTAAATGATTAGATGAACACCGCAAACTTACAGGTCATTGGTTTTGGGAATCATGGTGCCCAGCTCTTTAATTCGATCATTGATGTTGAACCTTCTCCTCCTTTCAACTAAAAGAAAAAAAAGAAGAGTTTGTAAGTTTAGTAATACTAAAAATTAGCAGTATTAGGACAGAATGAAGAATCCACCCCACTCTTTCTTATACAGACTATAGCATGATATCTGAACTGGATCATCATGTGGTCATCATTTTTTAAATTTGTTTTCGGACTCGATTTAATGATGGGAGATAAACGGTTCTGTGTGTAAATTGCAATGCACTAGCAATATATACTCTCTTTTACCAAAGTACTTGGGAATAGGCCAAGATATGCTAAATTACTGTCTTATTGTACAACTCCAATACTTGTGAAATGTCACAGGCAATTACATTTTAATGCCACAGCAGCAGGATCTGTCCGAGTTAACGATAGACCAAAGTATAGTGCGCTGTCAGCTAAATTTGCCCGGAGGTGGTGGTGACAGGGGGTGTCAATGGCAGGGCACTGGCGGAGATGGTGTACTTTAAACTGTGAGGGGTTGTAAACTGAAAGAAATGAGGGGGAAAAAAAGCGCATACTCACTCAGGTTGTGGTTGTCTTTCTTCTGCCTCTCTTTAGCCATTGCCCGAGCTTCAGCATCTTGCCAAAACAAGAGGCAATTCTGTCAATCAACATGCATTGCTACACATGCAAATCCTGTCTGAACTGGATTTATGAGGCTTTGTAATAGTGGCAATAAGTGACATTGCTTTGGAATGGTGAAATTTGCTTACATTTTATCCAGCAGGGTTATGTTAAAATGATTCTCTCATGTCTTACAGTTGTTAAACGGTGTCTTTTATATTTGGGTAGTATTCCACACATTATAAGATGGGTTAAAAAAATTGCCTCAGGTTTCTCAAGATATAAAACATAAAAACACATCAAGAAATTGTAAATATGATCTAACATTCTCATCAGTTTGCCTTATGATAATGTCATGTTTGCTTCCCATAATTCATGTCATTCAGATCACTTGCATAAACTATTTTAAAGGGTATAACCTATTATATACTTCCAGTCAAACATTTAGACGCTCTTAACTAAATGTATGTTTTTCATATTATTTAAATTATACAGATTAATTAAATCAATTCTACATTTGGATTTCTTAGCAAAACAAATATTTATATATATATTTTTGGTTTGTTTTATTTCACATGGCTTATTTGTCGACCGCTATCTGGGTAGTAATGCTAATAAAATATATGTCTAAACTTTTGATGCCATAGCTGAAATTGTATGCGCTTCCTAACAGTAGGAACCATGTGTGTGCAGAACTTTGTTTTGTAATGTCTAGAGAATGTACCTGACAGTTCTCTCTTTATGGCCAGATTTGCAGGGCAGGAGTTGCTGGTCATGGCGATAGCGGATCCGGGCATACCTGGCCCCGTGTACACATCCAAATGGCTGCTGGACAGCGGGAGCTACAGTGCACAAAGAGGTTATATGTGAGTCTTGGTGAGTAAGACGACAACTGCAGTGTTTAAAGCTATAAAGAAAATCTTTCTAAAGAAAATCTTTCTAAGCACTGAGTAACAAACCAAATCATCAAACATATTGATATAATACATTCCCCTGTTTTTGAAGACTATGGTTTCCTTACAGGAGAAGATTCAACTAGTTTGTCAAATGGCATTTTTATGAAGCTATATTCAGCGTAAACCTGGTAAATCATCACAATCACTAGAAACCCAATAAACACTCAGCTTATTGCTAGAGCAAATCCATAAACGCTTGAGATAATGGAGATAAAACAAAAAACATCACACTATGGCTATTGCTTCTAGGTGAGAGAAATGATTGACTATGTTCTTTCTTATCTGGGTCTTTATGGTTTTATACCAGTTGTATCTTTTATTCCATCTTAGTGTCAGAGTATAATTGTAAGCGAGACGGCTATGGGCTCCTAATGAGCCGTGACAGATAAATCAGCTCAGATACCTTATCACAGAAGCTACTGTGAAGCACGAAGGCAAACAAACACAAATCAACAGTAAAAAGTAAGCAAAGAAATGTGCACCCGCCGTTACATGAAACCTTAGGGTTTTCTTACGCTCAATATTGAGAAAACAGAAATGGCTCATTATGCATTTTGAATGCGTTAAGGTAAACTAAGAGGAAAGTGTACAAAAGAAGGTGTGAATTTGTAAATGCTGCTTCCTGACAAACAATGGGGATGATTCCAAATACATGTATGCACAATGCAAAGTCTTGACGCCTTATTGGTTTAGAGAATTCCACCCCGAGAGGCTTTTAATCGCTGATCAAAGAAACAGTGATCAAAGGAGGGACATGGTCAACAGGGTCAAAGGCGGCCTTTGCAGCCTCATTAGGAGTCGAAACCCCACCTCTGCACCCCCATGCATTTTCTGACCTATGCCTCACAGAAAAAAAAGTATAGTTTGCACATTAAATATTGAGCAAAGTGGCCTATGTTCTTAGACTATTCGCCACTGTTTGCTTTTTTTAATGGCCGTATTACAAATCTACCAGGATTAGGAATTTAATTGTTCCACGGATAAGCATAATGACATAACTTATCAAACAAAACCCTTGCATATGGAAAGAATGGTAGAGAAAAGGGGCAAGATGCTGGACTTCTTTAGGTAAATATGTTTCTGGTAAGAAAACCAACAGTAGCATTTCCTTATGCATGATGTTTCCTGTATGCAGACACATTCACTCAATACTTAATATAATATAATATAATATAATATAATATAATATATAATATAATATAATATAATATAATATAATATAATATAATATAATATAATATAATATAATATAATATAATATAATATAATATAATATAATATAATTTAATATAATATAATATAATATAATATAATATAATATAATATAATATAATATAATATAATATTCACTTTCATGCCGTTTTTCGTTTCATACAAGTTTTCATCCATACAATAAAAATCCGTGTGGTCTAAAACAACACTGAACCCCACTTACTTCCACTGTATGGACAGGTTTAGAACACCATGAGGAAATGATGACAGAATTTTTAATTTATGCGTGAACTATCCCTTTAACAGCTGTACTCAGTTGCTCCCCTGCAGGTCCACCAAAAACAACAGCCATAAACAACAAGCCATTTACAGATGTATGTGCACAACACGCTATAACTGTACGGCTAAATGTGTGTGACAAGGTTACCGGTGTCCTTAAAGTGCCCATGGCGTTTGATTTTTTCTTTCTAGTCCCTTTAGTTTCCAGGAATAAGACGCACAGAAACAAATCGCTGCAAGACTTAAACAACCCCACCCCCTGCTTCCTACCCCATATCGGCCTGGAGAAAGGAGAGCGATGGGAAAAAGTCGGCCTTACCAGCTGAATCTTCTCTCCATCGATAACCTCCACAATAGCATAAGTTTTATTTGTGTCTTTCATATTGGCCTCTGAATCTCTCATAGCTGCACACACTTGTCGTTCACCCTCAACCTCTCCGGAGAGACTAACATGAGCCGCCCAGGGACCTTCTCTCTTCTACTTTCTCCTTACCACTAAACACTGAACTTTCCCCTATCTGGACTTTCAGCCTCCCCTCCCCGTCCCTCTCTCTCCCAAACCTTCCCCCCGCTTCCCCACCTTCACGAAATGCCTTGTAAACAAGTTGAACTCTAACTGAGAGCAGCTTAATTGTTAATGCCGGGCAGTTACTTTAAATACAAAGCACAGTGCTCCCACTTTCCTGATTTCCAGCGCAATGTCTTCCCTTGAGTAAATCAGGCCACAATTTTAAGTCAATTAAACATTTTAAATACATTTCCCTCAGAGACATGCCAAAGGAAGCTGGCAAAGTCCTAATATCGTTTATCCAAGAAATCGAGCACACAAAATTCAGCAGGCAAAAAACAAGTCGTTTTGAGGTTGCATGAGAGAAAAACAGTTGCATCATTTTACTGATACAGTGCTTCGCTAAAATTAGATGCGACTTTTGGTAATCAGACAAAGATGCTTTTCATCCCTATAATCCTGATAAAAAAGCACCACAACGAATGGATCCAGCATAATTCTTCCATTGTCAAAGTACGAGGTTGTGGGGGTTTCAAAAATAGACCTATTCAGAGGCAAGGCGACGCAGAGTGTGCATCATAAACAACATATTCACTCAATTTTCCACTTACCTTCTGAGATTCAGTGATCTGTATTAGTCACAGGCGGCAATGTCAACGACTAAAAGGCCTGAACCGAGTGAAGTCTTTACTTACTGTGTTTGGCATCTGGACCACGGGGTCAATATAAGCATGGATGTCATCATAACTGGACTGCAGGCTCATGATGTCATCAATAACCTCATCCATCTTGTCAAAAAACACATAAGGAGAATTTAGACACCTTGTGCATTTGCATTTTACAAAAGTATGCACATTTTCTCTTGATTATTGAAGGTTTTTGCTATAAATTCTCCAAAATAACCATCTAATTATAATATCATTAGAAATTACAGATGAAAGATGGATTCCTCTAAACAGCCGTACAGACATAATCCCTCTGTAGTTAAGCTCACAAAGGTTGTTAGTGTGCCACAAGCAAACATTCACTTCATATCCCATAGGATTTGGTGGCATTGGGAGCGGAGGAAGGAAGGAAGGACCAAAGTCTGCTCCGTTCCAAAGGGCCATCCTGCCTTGGGTTCCCTGTCACTCTTTAATCTGTAATTATACCTCCATGGCCATAATTGGCCACTTAAACTCCAATGACAATGAAGTTAAGTTAGTTAACACCCTGACCTTTATGTGCACCTGGGCAAATAATACCCAGCAGGGGTGAGAAATGGAGAAAATCATATGTATGAAAGATGAGCAAGACTTTGTCATTTACTGAACTTTAGGTTTCTGTGAACTGAAAGAGGAACTATGGTGCTAAATATAAAACTGTAACGGATATATAAACGGTGAATTAAACATGTTGTGACATCAAAATGAATCACTGATGAATGTGATGATATGTTATGGGAAAGATTTTTGTATCACACATGCCTGGACATGCTTCCAACCACAACCGTATGAAAACGAAGAAACTACCTCGTTCTCGTGACTGGAGCCGATGTTGAGCATGGCCATGGGACTGTTGGGCGCGCTGTTCCCTGCGGAGATCATGAGCTGCTCAGTGCGCATGCAAGGAGAGGGCATGGATGGTGGGACGGTTCCTGTCTGACCCTGGGCCATGGTGGGTGGAGAGGGCTGTACCAAGCTTGTGACAGCGTGCACAGCCTGCTTGGTGGCATATGTGGTGGACAGGTACTCCTTGACTTGCTGCCGTTGAGACTGTCGAATGTGGTAGTCTGTGGGGTTCTCAAGATGGGTCTGCACCTGTAAACAATAATATAATAAATAGAATTCATATAATATAATCGAATGAAATGCTATGATAGAATGACATGATTGATGTGATATTTTGTTTTAAAGAAATGATTTTATTCAGCAAGGATGACAGTAAAGACATTTATGAAACGTAACAAAATTGATATTTCAAATAAATTATATTGTTTTATCAATGAATCCTGAAAGAAAAATATCATGAAAAGTGTTTACATTGATAGTAATGTTTCTTGAGCACAAAATCATCATATTAGAATGATTTCTGAAGGATCAAGTTATAGTAAAACTGGGATAATGGCTGCTGAAAATTTAGCAATTTTAAAATATACAGTATTTGAATAGAAAACGGCAATATTGATTAAATAAAAAAGCCCTGGTGAGCATGAGAGACTTCTTTCAAAAACATTAAAAACTCTTACAAATAACAAACTTACAGTAGTAAAATTATATTTTGACTGGAATATAAGAACTGTAAGAATGCAATAACTTGCCTTTTCTAAAGCAACATTGAGTAAAGCTAGCCTAGAAATCTAGACCAACCCTAGTGGCAGCAAATCTAATCTGCCGCGAGTGTCGTCTAGCAACTCTCAATACCTTCTGAGCTGTAAAAACCAAACTCTGCTCAGGCCAATCACATCTTGTCTAGAGTCAGTGAGCAGGGCTTAATATAATAAGCTACTAGTAAACACAGAAACTGGCAAATGGCGGTCTTTCGAATCAGCTTTGACTGCGATTCTGAAAGACTTGGACTTGAGCTTTTCTCTGAGAAAAGAACAAAGAACTAGCCTGGATGCCAGCCGAACTCAGCCCCGCCCACAACATTTGAGCTTGGGCGGTTCGATCTGGACTCGATCCATAGAGGAGTGATTATGCCCGAACAGAAACTGTTCGTACCAATGAAATCCTCAGGGCGGGCTTTATATGATGACGGACAGATGATCAACAGTAATGTAATCATCACGTCATCAAAGGGGCTTGGATTATATTTGTTCAAATACTAAACTGAGAGCTTGTTTGTATATGCATTCACCTTCACAATTTCTCTCTGAAATGATGATCATGTTGGGTAAGCACTCTGTGTATCCTTGAATTCTTTTTTTTTTACAACACCGGCAAAGATTGTTTATTCCAGCGTGCGTGCAGACAGGGTTGCCAAGTTTTTACAACAAAACGCACCAACTACTAGCCCAAAACAATAGCTTCAGCCAGTAGAAAACAGGACTCGTGCAGGTATCATGTACATGGGTGCGATTATTACCGTTACTGTAGTATGAAGCAGAGCAGGACCGAGTGTTGTGGGAGCAGAACAAGGCCGCTGGAGCGCTTGTTACGCAACACATGCCTCCCGAGCAACGGGAATTTTATTATGACGGGACTTGCAGGTGCCATTTCCGCTTTTACGATCATAAGTGTGAGGTAACACAGCTCTGTTTATCATATTAGTGTGTTTAAACTGAGGTTATAACGTTACTCTGTGCGTTCGCTCAGCGGCTGCTGTGACATTTGTTGCACACAGCTAAGAGTAAATTGTTTCTGCCAAATAAAACTGGAAACCAAGGGTAACACAGATATGATGCAATTGACAGGCGACTCCCTCAGACGTCCCGGCTCCTTGGTTAAAATAGCAATTTTCTCAAAATTTACAAATAGTTGAAAACAATTCGGGTATTGTAAGAACTCAACTGAACAAAATGTATAACACTGGCCTAGTGGTATTTGGATATTTTACTGCAAAAATACTACATAGTGCACCTATAAACAAAAATATATATAAAAAACCTGTGTATCATCTGGCAATATCACGTCTCATGACTATTCCAGTGTTTTTACGGTCACCATTACACCATTAAACAGCCTTCAGGCTCAGCCAGCTATGTTTTAGAGCCACAGTCGTAGATAGTTATGTAACTGTGGGGTTTAAATCTAGGCATGTACGAGGCACAGAGGGGCCAGAAAGAGCCTCTAGGGGTTCAATGAATCACACAAGCACCTGCTGGTGGAGGTTCAGAGTGGGGGTGACGTCTGACCGGACTGGCCTCATTCTTTCACTTCAAAGCCACAGTCTTTAACCGAGTGATTTAGTACACAAAACAGACATTTGATAAAATGTGTGATAGATGTGCAGTGAAGAAAAGAAAACAGATAAGTGCTAATAAAGCAACATATTGTCTGTGAACTTTTGCACGACTGTTCTCATATTTGAGCAAGCATGCGTATCAACAAAACTGAGTTCCAATGCTTGTGTACTGATGGAAAATATTAGCCATAATACATCAACCACATTCCTGAATGAAAACAAGCCTCGGGATTAGTGGATGAAAGCATTTAGACTTCAGCCTCCAAATTATTCTATCTCAGTCCGACCACTTGTATTATTTAAAGATTGAAAGATTAAAGAACATGATGGAGCAAGTAAAACTTTTATAGGCAGTGAAAGCGAAAGATATGGGACTTCAATTTACACACACAAGCTGTAAACCGGGGGCACTGTCTGGGAGGGCAATTCCCTGGTGTTAAACCTCTCCATGAAGGCTATGCAAAAGAATTTTGGGTAGGGCCAGTTGCTCTGAGCTCTCAGAGGTGAAATTACAGAAGGTTAGTTGTGGTTAGAAGTGCATCTAGCATGGAGCTCTTCATTACATATTTTTATTCGATCTAGGAAAGGTGATGGTAAATTTTCCAGCTAAATGATACACTCTGTGTGAAACAGGAGCTACTGTTGCTAAATCCTGAGGTAACACATGGTTGGCTGTATGGGAAGTTAGCAACCACATGCTAGCAGCTCAAGATATTGCTTCTTACACTCAAGAAACACAACAGTGTAGCTATTATATCTTATGATGACCCTTAATACTAATTTGGTCTGAGAAAGACAGAGGTTTGACTATACAAACAGGATCTGTTTGAGGCGACCAATATTACTTTCTGATATAGACACAGATTATTGTAATGTTTGAGTTGCCAAAGTGATGTCATTTTATTAATGTGATTTAAACAGTTTAAATGTTTGGGGTCAGTATGTTTTTTTCAGCAAGGATGCATTAAGTTGATCAGAAGTGACAGGAAAGACATTAATAATATTACAAAAGATTTCCTTTTCAAATAAATGTTCATCTTAACTTAATATTCCTGAATACACAAAATATAAGCAGCACAACTTCAATGTTTTCATTGTTTTCTTGAGCAGCAAATCATAATAGTAGAATATGATTTCTGAAGGATCATGTGACGCTGAAGACTTGAGTAATGATGCTGAAAATTCAGCTTTGCCATCACAGGAATAAATTACATTTTAAAATACATTAGAATATAAAACAGCATTTTTAAATGAACATTATTTTAATTAATTAATAATAATAATAATAATCATCATCTTTCAAATGAATGCAGACTTAGTAAGCAAACTTTCAAAAACATCTCACTGACCCCAAATGTTTTAACAATAGTGAAAGTAGTTTTATTTATGTTTTTTAAAAACAATTAAATGACCACTCCCAGTGAAGTAAAACAATAACACCAGCCACAATATGCATTAGAGTTTATGATTATTAATAATATTACTAACTAAAACTGTAAAAAAAAAATTCAGGTCTCCAATTGAAAACTTTCTAGTGACTGATCACGTCTACATTTTTTAGTTGGCCAAAATAAATTTCTGTGAATTAAATTGCATCAATTCACAGAAATTCAATTTGGCCAACTGAAAAATTTAGACGTGATCAGTCACTAGAGACTGAATTGTTTTTTTGTTTTGATTTTTTACAGTGTACTGTTGTTATTTTACGATTTGATACATTTCCTAAAACAGTCTAACAGATTAAGAGTCTCCATCTCTAATGTTAACACTCCCTAAATCTGACACCCAGTTTGAAGGATTCTTTCAAATATTATTGTCTTGAAGGAAGATAAACAAACCTTAATGTTTTAGTTGCCTACCACACATAACAGAGCCTGTTACTGTCTATTCAGAAGCACAAAAAGTCCCCAAAGATGAGCTATAGTACATTCATTTACTATAAAAAAAATATAATAAAAACCAGGGAATTCCACAACCTCACTTTCTTAAGCTTTACAGATCCCCCCCCAAAAATTTGAAAGATCTGAAAGAAGAATGAAAGACACTGTTCTATACATTTTTTAAAAAACGTGGAGAAATATAAAAACTTCTTGTAGGTGAAGTACAAAGTTTCACAACATCACACACACCTAAACTCAAAATGTACACTGAGAGAAGAGTTGCTTTCTTTAAACAAACTGATAATAATCCAGGATAACAGATGCAATCAGACAGAAACATGTCACCTGTAAGAATGTCTTCCTGTGTGTTATCTCTATGTCAGAGTGGCCTTTCTTTTCAGTCTCTTTCCTCTTACCTGGCTACCGTTCCACCGCATTCTTCTTCAAATTTTCCTCACTTTGTTTTTGATCTTGGTTGAAATGTAATCTGGCACACCAAAGCCGTGGTCAGTCCTGCACGACCCACTGACTTCTAGACTTTGCCCACTACTCTTTCACCGCAACACAAGAGGAGATTACCAGAGTACTTAATCTTGCCTAATTTGGTCTTCGTGCACTCCTTAGAACTCATTCATCCAGTTGGGACCACTAGGGTGGCCTGAGCGCGGCTAGACTATCCAATTGAAGGCAAGATTAGTGTCTCATGGGGGAGCTCATTCATACTACGAACATAGCTGCACAATGATTAGATGGAATTTGACAAGATTTAAGGGAGAGGGAGCTTCTTATCTTAGCAAAGAATTTTCACAAACACCTACTCTTTGTTTCATCTTTTTCATGAAAACCAAAAAATGGTTTTGAACTAACTGACACTTTATTTCTGGGGTTCTCAGAAGTGGAAGTTTTCATAGTTAGGTAAACTTTTATAGTAGTCAGAAACTACAACAAATATAATTTTTGCATTCCCATTCGATCCAATAGCAATAGATAAAATCCACCGTCGTGTTTCTATGACTTTTCCAAAAGCGGAAAAAAATATTGGGAGCTTGATTCCATTGGTCAGAAGAGAGATATCAAACTGACTTCCTCAGTGGTTGTATTAAGAACACTCATTCAGTAGTGTGTTAACCAGTTTTCTGAAATGTAATGCCAAGGTACTAAACCACAAAAGGCAGATTAACTAACAGCTTGTGCACGTGCAAACCCTCTTTTGGCGTTAAAAACTGCTATTATGATTTACTAAAGACACGCTGGAAAGGCATAGACACAGTTATTTTTTATGGCTGACCTTATTGCATATGGATTTGTAAGAATTTTCCTGTCAGACTGCAAACTTTATGGGCGGAGAATATTTAAATAAATCATACAGCCTGATTAACTAAGGTTTGCAGTAGTCAATTAAGTGGTATTTGCGGTATTATTTATTGGCCAAAAATGCCAGTCTTAATTTTGCACCTGACTAAATTTATCAAAAGTATTCTTTAAATGTCTTTATTTAATTAAAAAAATTTAAATATAAAAAACTTTGCTAGATTTATGATATCAATAACTGGGGAAATGCATCATCATTGGTATTTGTGGCCTGTTAAATGTATAAATGTAAATCTAAAAATCACTTAAACTCAAATTAGGATGAGCACACACAGGCTGATGGATATACTTACTTTTAGCACTTCAACAGGCACCTGCATGGGCGTCTGGAAGTGACTTGGTGCGCTGATGGCTGATGAGGGTGCAGGTGGGCCTGGCATGCGATGCTGCATGTAATGCATGGATGCTAGCTGTTCTTGCTGCCGCTCCCGCTGCTCCTCCTGCTGCATTTGGTCCCGCATGAGCTGCAGGCGCAGGCCGATGCGTGACGACATGGCTGGGGGACGCGGGGGGCGGGCTGCTGTCGCCGCGCAGTCCAGCCCGAAGAGTGGTGGGGTGTCTGCAAAGAAAGTAGTTAGAGGAGATGAGTAAATGGTTCCAAGCAATTATACTTTATATTTATACTGTATTAAAAACAGTAAAAGCATTTAGTAATGTTACAACAGATTTATATTTCAAATAAATGCTGTTCTTTTGAACTGTCCATTTGTCAAAGAACACAATCATGGTTTCTATAAAAATATTATGCAGCACAACTGTTTTCAACACACACGCATGCACACACACACACACAATTTATAGATGGTGGCTTTAAATATTTATAAGGTATATATACCTTATTATATTTATTTAAGGTAGAATCCCAATACAAAGCCTCTATATTAAATGAATAATGCAATAAACTGTAGAACCTAAAGAGGAACCTAAAAGACAAAGCATGTAACTTGGCAATTCCTAAAATAGAAAGAAAAGAAAAAAACATTGCGTGCAAAAAGATTTTTATGAAAATTTTATGTATCTCTTATTATATCCACATTTCCCATTTAACCAATATCTGATCCATTCATAATGTCATTTAGGTGTCTTCAAATTGTCCGTAAAAATTTCAAAGCCTATGAAATTTCTGGCCCCACAAGGAGACCAACAGCTCTAAATAAATACAACTCAGAAGTAACAACAAGTGTGATGGGGAAGTCATGTGAGGGTCAGGTGGTGTTTTTCTTTTTTTTTAAAGCTCATGTGAGTTGTCTTTTTAGTTGGGAAATACCTCCAAAACATCCTCACCCCACTATAAAGAAAGGTCCACACCCTGCTTCTTCTGCGGTCCTGGGCAGTCCCTAATCAAAGGAGTTCCTCCTTTTGAGGTGCTACAGAAGACCAATATGCAAACAAGCATGACTTTGCCATTTCTGAAGATATAGTGAGATAGATTCAAACATGAAGGGGAATTTAAGTGTACTTATCGAAAGATGGGGTACTTAGTATACACACAATGTTAAATAAAGCCATCTGAGGTCTGCCAGGCACATCCTCAGTTGCGCCACACCATAAAGTATACTGTACATAGCCACGGGGTTGGAAAGGACAACCCAGAGGGACTGGGCCGCCTATGGAGAAAAGCTTATTGTACTAGAGGTACAATAAGCAAAGCAGCTCCTATTGAGATAGCACTGAAGCAGTATTTAGCCAACAGTGTACATTTCAGCAGTGGAGGGGGGCAAACACACTACAAGCTTTGTGGTTCATGCTGGTCAGTGGACACTTTCAGGCTCTGTCACCAGGGCAGTTGCCAGAGGTTGACTCAGTTCCAGGAGAGCAGAGCTTTGGGACGGGCTGTCTCGCAAACAGCTGTACTGATGTACAGAAGAACCAGACCACCGGGGTGGTTCATTACCTGCAGTTTTGAGGGAAAGTTATTTTTAAAAGTAATGCATTACAATTTTGTGTTACTCCCTAAAAAGTAACTGATTGCATTACTTAGTTACTTTTTATGGAAAGTAATGCATTACATTAGACTGGGTAAACCCAGCCTGATCTGTCGGCGATTTGATTTAGCCCGGCATCTCATCAGAAACCTGTACATTAATTTCTACTGCTTCTATTACACTTTTGCGGGAACCAATCACAGACTGGCTGATCCACCTGGTGCGCTATTGACGAGTTTAACACGATGACAGATAGAGAAGCGATGGGTCGTTTCCCGTTGATCAAACCTCTAGGGGTCTGATTTGGTTGAAGGACTATCCAATTGCACACACAGTCATTTGAATTATGCCTGTTTATCACGCCTCTTGTGCAGAAGAAAATACAGAGCAGACTCCCCAGACCAGTGTTCAAAATTGAGCTTGGTCTGGTGATAACCAGACAAGCAATATTACTTTTGCATAACCTTGCTTGGCTTGTTTGCTTGTTTTTTTAACAACAACAAAAAAAAGTTCTATTTTTGGCAAATGTAAAGGCCCTTTCACACCTTAAGTGAAATTAACAAGCCTCAGGCTGAAAGAAATGCAAATTCATGCCTGTAGAGTAGAGGGCTCAGCCCAAATTAATCTTTCAGCTGTGAATTCTGGATCGCAGAACAATAGGATACAGGAAAGGAAAGTTCAACACTTACTTCAGCAACAAAACAAAAACAAATATATATATTTTTTTAAATGTTAAAAAAAAAGGTTTATCTAAAGTCATTTTTGATTATTATTATGGTTGAAGTTGACCATCAAAGGTCAGCAGCAAAAACATATACCCCCCAGTTTTCACAGACACGGCTTAAGCTTCCCAGACTAAAATGCATGTTTGAGCCGTTTAACTGAAAGCAACTTTTAATGAAATATCCTGTGAGTGTTATTACTTTTTCTCAAGATGCACACCGGTAATGTTTTTTTCTTAGACATGTTTATAAAAACTACTTAAATGTCATAATTGAATTAAGGCCTAATCCTGACTTAATCTAAGCCCTGTCTGTGAAACAGGGCCATAAACATATACAGGTTAATAAAGTGAGATTAAATACACAAAGTATATTTGTGTCATTTAACATATTTAATAATTGCAGGTTTGCATAATAATCTAAATTTGCATTTCACTTTTTTTTAAATACCAACTATATCCATACCAACACATGGTTTTAAAATGAGTGAGGCAAGATCAAATTTGAAGCTGATACTAGAGCTTCATTAGTAATTTGAAAAACTGACCATTATACTAGTGGGCAGGTTTCATTATTGTTGCTTTAATGGTTGCCAAGATGTTATTGGTAGTTTCTAGAGCAGGAGTGTACAAATCTGCTCCTGGAGGGCCAATGTCCAAAGAGTTTAGCTCCATCTTGCCTGTTGCCTCGACACACCTGTCTGGAAGTTTCTAGTGCTGCGTTTGAAATTGCATACCATATAGCAGGTTGGTTTGAAACTTACTTTGCGACCGTTAAAAAAAGTACGTTCTAAATAGGAATATGTTAGTAGTTTGAATGAAATTCGGATGTACTACATCCACCACGTTGTCATTGTCTTGACATACAGCATCATTTGCATCGATCAGAACGAGCATCTGCAATATCAGATATGAGCTCATTCACAAATCCTCTTTCGAGGCCTCATGGGATAGTTAAGTGTCCATCGAATGCACACTTTAGAATCTCACAAGAAGCAGTAGGTCATCCAGGTACTTTTTGACTACTGTGAATACTATGAATTACATACTACTTGGCTCACAACTGTTTATACTGTTTTTTGCTTACTATATAGAGCAGGCATATTCAGATGCAGCATAGTAATCCTGAAGATCTTTGTTAGCTTGTTCAGGTGTGTTTAATTAGGGTTGGAGCAAAACTGTGCGGGTCGGGATTGGACACCCATGTTGAGTGTCTGTGTGGTAGTTTTCTCTGCAGTTTCTAAAAATGTCAAACGCTTGGTTTGAAAGTGACCTCTGTCAAAGATTTACTTGATCCATCTCTCAACACTATTAACAATAGTCTTTTCCCCCATACATTTGTAAATTCGCTGATGTAAATGTAAATTCTGTCATTAATTACTTCCCCTTATGTCGTTCGATACCCGTAAGACCCCTGTTCATCGTCGGAATACAAATGAAGATATTTGTGCTGAAATCTGATGGCTCTGAAAGGCCTTCATTGACCTTAACCACTTAAACTCCGTGGATCCTGTACAGGGTCAGGAATGACAATGTCATGTATATACTTTCCATTTTAAATGTCTGTGGAGGAGCTATGATGTCATATGTGGTGCCATTTGAAAGCTTAGAGTCTCTACTTTCTGGAGATACACATCACTTTGACATTTCTTTTGGACAAAGTAATGTATTTACACTAAATTACTCTGTTGCTATTTCCGTCTGGATTTGGCCGACCCAAATTGAAAAGCCTCCCATACACAGTATCTGCAGGTTCCAAACTGTCTGCAGGTTCCTAGAGCACACAGGGCCTGAGTTACACACTTTCAAAAATGAATTTATATAAAAAAAATCAAAAAGCGCCTACTTTTCTGGGGGGTTATTACAGCTTAGACGACATATACTTACATGTTTATCACTTTTAGCAGTGTTTTGTGTAACTTCAAAGGGTTTCCTGTAAAATGACACCAACATTTTGAATTTAGACCACTGTATGTGTGTATGGGAAGCTTTTCAAAATCCAGGCGGAAATCCTAAAAAATGGCCATGGAGTGTAAGAGGTTAAGATGGGCTTTGTAACGACTTCTCACTACAGTGGCTCTACAATAATTTTATGAAGCGACGAGAATAGTTTTTGTGCGCAAAAACACGACTTAGCCTATATGGGCCGATTTCAAAACAAAGCTATGAACCGTTATGAATTAGTGTATCGATTCATGATTCGGATCACCAAAGTCATGTGATTTCAGCAGTTTGGTGGTTTGACACGCGATCCGAATCATGAATTGATATGCTGATTCATAGCGGTTTAAAGCATTTTATTTTTTATAGGCCATAACTATATACGTTTTTTTTTTTTTTTTTTTGCACACAAAAACTATTCTCGTTGCTTCATAAAATTATTATAGAACCACTGTAGTGAGATGGACTTTGTAACAACGTCTTCAGTGCCTTTTATGGGCCTTGAGAGAGGAAATGACATTGGTGTCAATGGAGACTTTTCTGAGCCATCGGATTTTAAAAAAATATCTTCATTTGTGTTCCGAAGATGAACAAAGGTCTTATGGGTGCCGAATGACATGAGGGTAAGTATTTATTGACAATATTTTCATTTTTTGGGTGAACTAACCCTTTAAGAGTGTGGAAAATATTTTACTCATTTTACCGAATGCAAGTCTGATTGCTTTAAGAAAAGAAAAAAAATGGTCTTACAGCTAGTCCTGCCCCAAGTTACACCATTGGTTGAGTCGGTGTTGTTTTGGGCTGATTAGAGGGGTATTCCAGAAAGCAGGTTGTGAGACATACTGGGTATGTTTAAGAGTAGACAAACGGATAACCTCAACTTTCTGTTTCAAAAACAGAGGTAACTTTGAGGGCAAGCAGCCATAGCAACTCACTCTCTGAACATAACCTGCCCCGGAGCAATAGGGGAAATAGCATGGCATGCAGAATTAAATACCAAATACTGACAAATAGTTAGAAAATCTCTAATATCAGCCAATATCATTTTGTACCTACAATATTGTGCATCCATACTTTTCAAGGGAATCAAACTATCAATAGCTTACATAGAGTTGTCTTGACCTCTTAAAGGTTTTTAGCATTGAAAAAAAGTTGTAAGTATAAGCATGAGCAATAGCTTTGCCAATGACTAAGTGGTCATTTATAAATAACTGGTAAACATTCTCAGTTCTTCCCATGAAGAAACAACCTGATAGCTTAGCTTGATTGTTTCTCAGAAGTCACTGAAGAGTCAGAGTAGGGCGCTCATATCTTGTATCATTGTTGTATCAACAAAACATTTCAGGCTCAGCCCTGAACATAGTGACGTATATATCCGGCATATACTGACGCTGCTCTGTGCGTACACCACCTCCTCTGGTGACGTTGCTCTCCCACACCACCCATCAGCGAATGCCAGGCATACACTGCCCCGATGGAGATGCATCCAAACAAAGCCAGCTATCAAAGTGCCCCATTGTCACAGTAGCCAGTGAATTCACAGCATATCTACATCAAAGGATGAAGGTAAAAAAAGTTTTTCACAGTGCTTATATACACAAAAACACACCTGCATGCTTGCAAAGTCTCATAGTATCCAATATATCACCATGCTTGTGTGCCGCCTTTAACACAGCAAAGCTTAATACTGCTTTATTATATATTTATTATATATTCCAGCATTGGTTTATGTGAACATTTATGTGAACGATGGAAAAGTTAATGCATATCTTCCTTAATTGGCAAAGACATTGATAAAGGAGCCAGAAAATGATAGGGGTATAATTAGGAAATGACTCAAGCGCAAACACCTTTCCTACACAAACACCATGTGTCAGAGCACATGTACTAACCACCAGGCCAATATTCACACAAATATCCAAAATATAACAATTCTAAGAAACACACAAATCTGAGAATGCCCTTAAAACATGTGTGTGAATACTAATACACTGGGTGAGCCGAGGTTTGGGGTATAATCAGGAAATGACTCAAACTCAAACACATTTCCTACACAAACACCATGTGTCAGAGCACATGTACTAACCACCAGGCCAATATTCACACATATCCAAATTATAACAATTCTAAGAAACACACAAATCTGAAAATGCCCTTAAAACATGTGTGTGAATACTAATACACTGGGTGAGCCGAGGTTTGCCAACTAGCCCCAGCTACTAGATATTGTAACTACACAAAAATGGATCTAAAAACATGTTTATGGATTAATGGACTTTTAAAAGTTTATTTGGACAAAATTTAAAAACAATTTGCAGGTACTTTGCATCATAAGGCTACTATTTCATCATAGCATAGACGTTTCCAAAGAATGGGAATGCTAACGGATAGCTTGCTAGAGAGAGAGACTTCTAGCAAGTGTCCTAGACTTCCTAGAATAAACTTCATAATTTCCTAGAATGCAATTAGCATAAGCCAGAGTAGATAAAAGTGATCGGTTTGTGTTCAGAGCGAGCATCTGCAATATCAGGTATGAGCTCATTCACAAATCTGAGGTTTGGTGAGTAACCTCAGATTCATATTTGCATATATGCAAATATTAATACAACTCATAGTCGCAGGATTTTGGAGACTGCAGTGACCTGCACACGAATAGTGGTCAGGGGTCTGGTAATGAACCGGATTATTGGCTCTTCAGTTTCAGCCCACCCTTGATTTACCATCCACCCTCTCTAGCAAAGCAGCGAGGCAAGCGGAACCAAAAATAACACCCACACTTTCTGTTCCCGTTTGCAGAGACACCCTGTTCCCTCGGGGTAACAGACTGCTGCTGTGTAAAATGCCTCTGCAGCACACAGTAAACTTTCCATGCTCTGGTCAACTTATCTGGCATGTTCTAAGATTCACACTTGCACATGGGATTAACACTCGCCGGGATAGTGCTTGGTGGGATGGGTAAGGGAAGGACAACTCTCAAGTAGGAAGATGAACCTTTTGACAGTGTCTTCACAGCACCCTGTTCCTTCCTCTTTTTCCTCAAGATCACCAAGAGCGTCAGTTTTCCACAAAGCTGCTTTACTTTGAGATCTGATTTGGTACAAACCAGGTCACAAATATTACAAGGAATTCAACTGGAGCAGATAACAGCAAATTACAAATATATCAATTCTATGCTATTGTCAAAAAAAATTTGTTAATACTTTACACTATAATTTTGTCAGGCCTACAAGCAAATATAGGCATCACAAAATTATAGTGTAAAGTATTAACAAAAAATAAAAAATAAAAGTAAAAGGGCCATTCAGATTTGAATTAACCGTGCTATAAAAGTAATGTTTTTAAAGTTGAACTTTTAAGTTAATCGTTACCAATATGATAGAAAACAAACAACTTGAATACCCTATGATAACCAATATAGTATTGATATACTGTGCATCATAGTTTTAATAAATTCTGTACAATAATCACAAAGATAGCAGAGCTTATTAAAACGATACGGAGCACTTCAATTGATAAACTGAACATCATCTGATTTCAAGGAAATAAAAAAAAAATAAAAAAAATCCCCAAATGATGCTTGTGTCATGTGGAGTGTGGTCATGCTTTTGGGCTCCATCAACACAGTGATTACCTCACACAAACTCATGCAATCAAATAAATAAACATCAGCAAACTTCTGCTTTTAAAGTCACAGATTCGGCTGTCCTCATTGCTAAACTGATCTTCACCGTTTCATTTCACTGCTGATTGACAGTGAGAATGGAGAACATGCTAATTCACTCAATATCAAAAGAGAACAAACGCTTTCAGGTTTCCCAGATTTCACGCAAACAAGACACTTCCATGACCTCTTGTACTTTTAACTCTTTCCCCGCCACTGATGGAGTTTTTCCGTCATTTATAAAACAACGCTTTCCAGCCATAGATGGAATTTTCAAGCAATCCATGTTTGATACTGCAGGGTGCCATTACATGTCTTCTGAAATAGTACAGAATCTCCAGATCCAAAAACAAGCAGAAATAATAAGCGATAGAAGCATTGCTTATGTATATGTAATCTAATATCATCATCAAGCATTCAACAGCATATAAATCAGAACTGCGTTACTGAATAAAATGTAAGAAGAGGTATCAGTATCTTTTTTATTTATTTATTTATTTTATGAAACTAACATTTAAATGTTGATTTAAAAAAAAAAAAAGAATGCATTAAGCTACGTTTTTTTTTTTAATTTTTTTATGCTGGCGGTGAAAGAGTTATATGCTGGATTAAATGGATTGCTGGATTTAGTCCAAAAGGCAAGACAACTTAATCTTGACACAGCTGTCACAATACATTAGTATGTTTACTTACAACAACACAGCTGGCTTTTCCTGACAGTTTTAAATATATATTTAAAAAAATATAAATTAGAATTCAAATATAAGTATATTTTTGTTTGGCTGCATTTATCTGATTAAAAATACAGTAAAAACTAATATTATGAAATATTATTATTACTATTTAAAATAACTGTTTTGTATTTTAACATTTTAAAATGAAATGTATTCCTGTGATGACAAAGCTGAATTTTCAGCACCCTTACTCCAGTCTTAAGTGTCACATGATCCTTCAGAAAACATTGTAATATGATGAACAGCTGCTCAATAAGCATTTCTTTTTATCATTTGAAAACTGTTTTTGCTGCTTTATATATATATATATATATATATATATATATATATATATATATATATATATATATATATATATATATATATATATATATATATATATATATATATATCTTATATATTTTATTGAAATTTTCTTTTTCAGGATTCTTTAATAAATAGAAGGTTCAAAATTATTATTTTTAAATAGCTTTTTTGTAACTTTTTATCAATTTAATGAATCCCTGCTGAATAAATGTATTTATTTCTTTTTAAAAAATGTAGTTTTTAATTAAGTTATGTCTAGTATCTAGAGGGGAAAAAATATAGTGGAAATACAAAAACGAGGATGACACTCCTACATTCCTGAAATGTCACTGTTGTACACGTGTCTCATGATAAAATCTAGAGCATTGTTAAGCTTGATTATGTGCTAGTGTGTAGTCTAACTTGATTCTAACTTATCTAACAACTAAAATGACCCGCGGGTGACTTCTTTCAAAATGTTCAAAACATACGAAAACAACATGACTGCCTCGTTTCTACCGTCTTTGCCGTGCGAATTACTGTCTGACCTCTTGACTCTGAAGCAGTGGAAAATGTATTTGTTTATTATTATCATACAATGCTGCTATTGAGAAGTAGATTTTCAAAAATCATCTAATAATGAAAACGCTGTGGTGTGCAGTCAGAACCACGTGCAAAGATTTTCATGGACTTGGGAAGGACCATCAAATTCTATTTTAGACCAAGTAAGATATGCTCAAATATGCTTTTTACTTTTTATATAAAGCCCTTTCATTTGGGTCATTTATACTGAGGGGGCATTTTATTTACTCAACCCGTGTCACTGATTACTCACTCGTTCAACAGGAAATCATAACCCAATAAGACTTAACGCAACTTCCAACTTTGATGGCACTTACTGGAAAATACACAAACGACCCAATGGATTTTCCTAACAGGCAGGCCCAGCTGCACTTGGACACACGCTGAATGCGGTATTCTCCACGGCTTTCTGAGCCTTTATTCATTTCTCTCTGTGAGAAATATCTAACAATTACCTCTTTGTGTAGAAAGTTCTGAAAGTGATCTGGGTGTCCTCCACGCGCTGCTCTCTACATGACTGGGTGCCTGCCTATGAGTGGGCTGAAAAACTGGAAGAGAAACACAGAGATGTGTATTAGCGCCCATCCTTTTCCCATTGAGTAACATGAAGAGGTGTCCGGCTGTGGCTGGATGAATCGGAGTGATGAGAATACTGCAGATAGCTGCGGCTGTGCTGTTTCTAGCAGTCAAAGTAACAAGGCAACAGGTGCATCGCAGATATATCTATTTATATGCACAGTTTATATCTGGGTCAAACCATGAAACATATTAAACTTCTTTCCAAACTGTGAGTTAAACTTGCACTCATTCTTATATAGACCCAACAACTCAATAAAGTTGTGTAAAACATCAGCGATGAGGTGTAAAACATCAGAATGTTGAGTATCCAATATTAAAGGTGATGATAAAGATATAATAATGTAACCACAATCATTATATTCAGTTTGATCCAATGATCTTAAAGAAGGTGTCTCCAGAACAGCAAATGTTTCTGTTCTTAGTGAGTATAACAGTAGAAACGCTTTATTGTGAATTGCCCCTGTAAAAATAAAATAAATAATCAAATGAAATAGGAACTAGTGAAAAGCAGCTCTTAAATAATAATGCTAATATTCAAATTCTAATAGTTATTGTGAACTGTCCCTAAATAAAATAAATACTTAAAATAGGACAGTTGAAACATAGCTCTTTTACCTGCGGTTTGTGGCAACACATTGATGTCTTAAGACACGAAATTATCGGTTTTCCTGCGAAAAACCAAACAGTATGTTATTTTTTTATCTCATATCGAATCTCATCTAGTATTCCCCAGCGCCATTACTTCCTTTGAAGAAGGTAAAAAAAACAGTGCAGATGGATATATTTGAGCCCGATCTCACGGAAATGTGTATAAATAGTACGAGTTTGCAATCTCGTGGAATGTATACGCCAAAATGTGTTTTGGCGTGCATATGGTACGCGGTTTTTCGCGTGCATATGATACGCATTTTATGGCGTATTATACATACAAACTGTATGAACATACGAACTCTACTGAAGAAACAAACACACCTACATCTTGGATGCCCTGGGCAGATAAACAGATAAGCAGATAAACATCACATTTTCATTTTTGGGTGAACTATCCCTTTAAATAATACTGCTAATATGCAAATGCTTATATTCTTTGTGAATTGTCCCTGTAATAATACAATCAAATAATACAATGAAAAGGGACCACAGTTAAATGGTAGCTCTTAAATAATACTGCTAATATGCAAATGCTAATATTTGTAACAAATTTTCTTTGTAAAAATAAAATAAATTAAAATGAAGACTAGAGGTAAAATGTAGCATAGCATACACTGCTAAATTTAAAATACAAACATTTATTCTGAACTGTCCATGGAATATAAAAAAGAAAAATAAATAATCATTCTAATATTTGGCTAATTATATTACTTTTTTTTTTTTTAAAGCTGTGGTTTTTAATGTTATTTTGTTATGCCCTATTGTGTGTGCCATGAAATCGCATTGAGCATCGTTCTCCAAAGCGCACTGCAAGCTCTCTTAAACACATTTGACTTTATTTAAACCTAATTGCAAATTTGGACTTTAAAATCAGGGGAGAAAATAACAAAAAGTCCAGTGATTCCATCCAGACCTGCTTATGAGTCTCTGCCAGTGTTCTCACAATACTACGGCCATCATAATAAAAGCTAGTACAAGTCAAAGTGACCTATAAACTGCTTTAAATAGCTCCACAAGTATATCTCCGCAAAGTGTGAGACTTCCAATGAAACACATTTCCCAACCATTGAGATGACTTTCACTAAATGAGTCTATTAATATTCAAGCGCGCTATGGGTTGTTGATATCAAATAATACACAAATCTCGGTAATGATTCACTCTCTGTACCTTAAATGCAGTTGTAGACAGGCAGTGCAAATGAAAAAGGCAGGTCAATGATTATCTCGTCCTATTCTTCACAGATAACCAATCCCCATGTAAGTCCAAACCAAAGTGGCGTCCTAACAGAATACAGAGCCTTCATGTTGAAGCATGGCTCTTATACTAGACTGTGCTGGCTGACAGCGCCGCCACTCGTGACCAATTGCCAAAGAGAAAGAGAGATGGAGAGCAATCAACAGTCCCAGGGAAATCCTTAGTCATGAAGTCTTACAGTAGTGTCCACAACTTCTCTTCTTCTCTCTATTACCTCCTCCAGTTCCCCTAAATGACCCAAACCCTGCGAGCTTCAATTGAGAGAGGAACAAGGGCACTTTATTGTCCCCAATCCCTTTCCTCGAGTCCTCTTCCGTCTCCTCTGACTGTGCCGCTGAATATAATGAGTCTGGAGGAGTGTGGTGAATCACTAGGCTGGGTCAGCAAAACACTCATGTGGACATCCATGTAAACACACTTAAGACGACTACATCTGGATTAGCGTGAGCTATTAGGGAAGTTACTAAATCAAAATGTTAACTGCTGCACGTTGTTGTCCCTCAAGATCTTACCTTCACCGCAAGTTCAAGCGTGCAGATACACGTCAAATGAATGTCTACGAATTCATTCGGCAGAGATTTTAATTCAAATTTAATAATTAGTTCTTGGGAATTAAAACCATAACCGGGGTACTGCTATAGCATTAGTACATGATGATGCTCTAATATGGTCTTCTCACATGATGATGATTAAAGCTTCACATACGCTATTATTCACAATTAATAATTGTTTTAATGTTTTGAGAATCTCTCAAGCTAATATAAAGGTGCATTCATTTGATGAAAAATACAATAAAAACAGTAATTGTGAGATATTAATACAATTTAACAACAGTTCACTATTTTTATTTATATGTGTCATTTATTCCTGTGATGGCAAATGCTGAATTTCTTCAATACTCAAGTCATATGAATTTTAATTTTAATATGCTGATTTGGTGCTCAAGAACTTTTATTATTAACAATGTTGAAAACAATTTAATATTCGGTTTAATATTTTTGTAGAAACCATGATATTTTTTTCAGGATTCTTTGATGAATATAAAGTTCAACAGAACCAGCATTTATTTTAAATAGATATCTTTTGTAATGTTACTTTAATACTTTGTGTTATGTCTTTACTGACATATTTTGCTGAATAAAAATGCTAAAGGGTTAGTTCACCCAAAAAATGAAATTCATGTCATTAATGACTCACCCTAACGTCGTTCCACACCTGTAAGACCTCCGTTCATCTTCAGAACGGAGTTTAAGATATTTTATATTTATTCCGAGAGCGTATCTAAGTGTCCATCTGTGATATCAGTTAGTTAATTAGAATCTCTTGAAGCATCAAAAATACATTTTGGTCCAAAAATCACAAAAACTACGACTTTATTTAGCATTTTCTTCTCTTCCCTGTTTGTTTTCAAACCTCAAATAAAGATTCAAACGGTCATGAATCAGTGAATCGATGAATTCGGATTGCCAATGTTGCGTGAATTCAGCAGTTTGACATGCGATCGGAATCATGAATCAATACGCTGATTCATAACTGTTTCAATCTTTATCTAAGAATTGAAAACAAACAGGGAAGAGAAGACTGATGCTGAATAAAGTCGCAATTTTTGTGATTTTTGGACCAAAATGTATTTTCGATACTTCAAGAGATTCTAATTAACTAACTGATGTCACATATGGACTACTTTGAGGATGTTTTTATTCCCTTTTTGGACATGGACAGTATAGTGTGCATACACTTAGATATGCTCTCTGACTAAATATACAATATCTTAAACTGTGTTTTCCTAAGATGAACGGAGGTCTTCCGGGTGTGAAACGACATTAGGGTAGGTCCTTAATGACATAAATTTCATTTTTGGGTGAACTAACCCTTTAATTTCTTGCCCCCAAAATTTTGAATGGTAATGTACAAGATTTATATCTAAAAAGGTTGGATTTTTAAGATATAGAAGCATGATACAAAATAGTAACTTTGATCATTAAAATTGAATGATTATTGCAAGTAAAAGAGTTTGTCTAAAATTCAGAAATCCCCATTCACATGTCTAAATTCAGTCAGGCCAATTGAGTCACGCTTCATAAAGATCATTTGGTTCCTCATGTCGGTCAGAACCCATTTTCTTGTGGTATACACAAGGAGTTAATATTAAAATATATTATCAAAGCTGCTCTTTCCCATGCAATATAAATACATAATTATTGGCTATAAAGGGATAGTTCACTTAGAAAATGAAAATTCTTTCATCATTTACTCACCCACGTTTTTCCAAACCTGTATGACTTTATTCTTTGAAGACAATACGGTTTCTTTCTCCATACAACTAAAGTCAGTGAGGTTCATTATTGTTTGGACCCTCAATGTATCTTCTTTTGTGTACCGCAGAAGAAAGAAAGCCATCAGGTTTGCAATGACAGAGGTGAGTAAAATGAATGGCAAAAATATGAACCTTGAATATGGCTTTGGATAACTCAGTTGGATAAATCAATATAATGGAAGGTGAATTGCTGGAAAGAAGAAAACATGATATAATGAGAGCTAAGAAACCAAAGCAATTTTTACATAAAACTGAAGAAATTTGACACAAAATTGGTGCTTTCAGAATAAAAATAACAGCTGCGACACTGTCTCCCCCTAGTGGTCATAACATTATAATTATATAATTATATAAGTTGTTTATTATGTAAAATGTTCCATTAAGTGCTCTTGGTAAATGCCAGATGTGCATTTTAGAATGACACTGTGATTTACACTCAGTGGTCCATCAATTTACTAACTCAGCTTGTATAAGTTCACATACAGACAGACATCAACCATTACCACCAAAGAAATTAATCACAATCAGACAAAATAAAGACTGATGGAAGGGTGAGTTAAGAGGAAGCGAGATGTTAGTTACAAGAAATGAGTATTGCATTATGCCTGAATAATTCCCTCCTCTGCTTTAGGTCATGTGCACATAAAAAATAGATTTCTGCATTATGGGGATCTGTGGCATTTAGAATGACATTAGAGGATCAAACTTACTGACACATTAAAACTAATAGTTAAAGGTCTCAAATTCTATAATAGCTGGATTCCCAGTATACCACTTGTCCTTTATAGAACAATAAAAGGCCTTAAAATGAAGAATTTAAATGTGCTAAATGTACTAAAAGCTGCATACATTGTACACTTTTATTCAGTATCATAAATCAAAGGGGGGGGGGGGGGATAAAATCCACTGTTATGTACTGTATTAATGACACAATATTCCAGTCTGACTGTTATTTCTACAAAAAAAATTACGTGTTTTAAGGTGCACAATGAATTACATGCAAAGAAGTTTGGTTTAGCATGGTCATAAACCAAAGTTACCAAAATAAGCATGAGACAGCAGAATGTCTGTGGGCATTTATGGAAGTTTTCAGATTCTGTTTTTATGTGAAACTGCCCGTCACAGCTCAGCAACAGAGCTGGACTAACCAAAGTCAATTTATAATCATTTTCACACTCAAAAATACACGTTTTCAATTATGTCTTCTCCTGTTTATTTGTGATCCAACGGCTAAACAGCTCCATTAGGGCTTTTAGTCCAAAAAAGTGTAGAAAAATATTGATAAATTTCCACATTTCTTTATGATAATTTGCATGCTAAATTATAAGCTTGCTGAAAAGCTTGTGCACTCTCTCCTATCTCACTATACTGTTACCAGTCACATAATTACACTGTAAAAATTATTTAAAAAATAAGTACAAATTTGAGTTAATACAATTAACTTTTTTGAGAAAGACAACCTTTATTCATTGGTTATTGTGTTTTATTTGTGATGATGCAGTAAAACATGCCAAATTGACCTATTTTCATGATTTATCATTTTTGTATGCATTTCAGATAAAATAATATTTTGAATTTCTATTTATTAGACCAATTTCCTTCATTTTATCAACTAAAATTTTTAATTTCAATAAACTAAATTTTAAGGCAACCAAGTTACTAACTATTTTAAGTTAAACCAACAATATTTTTTACAGTGTGTGTGTAGTATGAATGTAATCTGGACATACTGGATTCGCCATGTTATGTTATGTCACTTCACTGCCTCCCGTGGCCTCATGGGATAGTAAAGTGTCCATCATATGCACTCTTCAGAATCTTGCCGGAAAAAGTAGATAAACGGGAACTTTCTGCCTACTTTCTATGAGTGCTGTGAATTTGGACATACTTCTTTTATATCAAACTGTTTGGCTTACTATAAAAAGTGTAAAGTGTAAAGTGTGCGATTTCGGATGCTGCCATTAGAAAGAGTACTAGTCTGCTGCTCCAAATCGGAATTCTGTAGGTCATCTTCCTGAATGAAGCAGGATTTTTAACTAATCTTTTAAATGAATGGTTCAATTCAGTGACTTGCCGCCACCTACCGAAGGGTTTAAATTCATATTGAAAAGTATCATTTAACCCCCCCCCCCAATAATTTAATATTTCTAAAACAAATTCTCATAATACTATTTATACAATTGTAATTTAAAAAAAATCTGTATAATATATTGTATTATAATTGTCGCCATTTAATATTACCTCTAAACTTTGCTAGGCATGTTGCATACACTGTAAAAAATATTTAAAAAATAAGTTACCTGGTTGCCTTAATATTTTGAGTTCATTGAAATTAAAAATTTAATTCAATGAATATTTCTGAGAATCGACAACCTTTATTTAAATATTTTTTATTATATTGTGTAATTTTACGCGTGTTAATTTTGTGTGTGTTTTATTTGTGATGACACAGTGACACATGCCAAATTGTGCTATTTCCATAATTTATCATTTATCATTCATCATTTTTTAAGTGGTTCAGAGACAATAATATTGTGTGTTTCTATTCATTAAACCAATTTCCTTCATTGTATCAACTCAAATTTTTTATTTCAATGAACTCAAAATTTTTAGGCAACCAGGTTACTTACTTTTTAAAGTAAAACCAACAAAATATATATTATATATATATATATATATATATATATATATATATATATATATATATATATATATATATATATATATATATATATATATATATATATATATATATATATATATATATATATATATATATATATATATATATATATATTTACAGTGTATTAATTGTTGTAGGAACCTTGTTCACTTGTCACAGGTCTCTGTGACAGAACCTTAAAGTAGCTTAGTACTTGTGCTACTTTATAATGATTTTGTTTTAGTTGGTCATTTGTAGAGGGCCCGAACTGTGACTAACTGGGACCAAGTCCTCCCCTGCTCAGCAATGGTATAAACCTTTGATTATGATGAACTACAACAAGCTGCTTTCAAATGCATTTAACTTAAATTTACACCCATCAACTTTACGCTCAAATGTATACCCTGTGGGCTTTTTGTGATAAATTTAAAGCTGTTTTTTCCCCCTTCTTTAATGGCTTTGTTTGAAAGGTGCATGATGGGTAATAAAAGGCTGGACACCATGCATTTCCATTCAGGGGCTGTGACCTCTGCAGTATACTCAAACCACTGGTGACCTTTCCTCTAAAAAGACCTCGCCGGGGGGCTTTTTAAATCATAAACACAGACAGAAAGAGTTGCGCAGATGCAAACTGTAGCAAAAGTGGTTTAAACGGCTTGTTGACATTCAACATGCGAGACAAGACCAGCCTTGTGCGCACACACAGAGGCAGTTTAATAAACTAAATACAGACAACAATGTATTTATTTACAGTAGTATTTGGGCCATAGAAGGAGCACCAGAAACAAATCTGCATTTCATTGGTCCGAACAGCTGAGGGCCTGTTGCACTGCTCCAGCTCCTGTGTAGGAGGCCGTGTTTATGATCAAGGAACTGTTGTGTTCCTGACAATAGCCTATGGAAAGGAGGATATTTCTAGACCCTCATTTTTGTGTAAACCAGCTGGTCTGGCATTTCTATTGTTTACCCTGATCAGGAGGAAACTAAAAACCCATGCATTTTGCAATGATATTAAAATATGAGGGGGATCCAAAAGTTCCATATTCATGGCCTGCTTGTGGAGTATTTTTGTAATAATGTATGTCATTTTAGCCAGACTGTATAGGGGAAAAAACTAGCTCAACAAATTAAACCTTTTGTTGGTCTTCGACCAGTTTAGACAAAAAAAAAAACATTGACATTTAGAATATTTCTAATATTTTTCTTTACCGGAATTATCTAAAACTTTGTGAATTTGGTGGCACTTTCTATACGCACAACAACAACAACAACAACAACAACAACAACAACAACCACAAAAATCACTTGATTCAGACCAATTTTATTGGGTACAATCTACAAATCAAAAAAATAGTTTTGATAGTTTCAATACTATATATGGCATTACACATTATACATTCATTTAATTTAAAACAATGTTACTCTTATTGACTCTTGGTGACCTCTAACTCTAGTGAAGAATACCAGAGGGTTAATTTGTTGGTGAGGGCTTAAACAAGAATGCTTGGAGATCAGCCATTGGGCTCTTTAGGAGATATGTTGAGAGATTAGGAGCGTTGGTAGCGGCAGAACACTGTTTGCAATTGTCAATGCTGCTTATTCTGCATTACAACACAGGATCCACCTCCCCCACTCAAAACTAGCAGCATTTACTTGACAGTATGGCAGCTATGCCCGCCTTTGGCCTATCTGGCATGTGTGTGGAGAGAGAAAGGTTGAGAAAGAGAGACGGGATGCTTTGAGACCTTAGTCAGAGGGTAAAGAAAGCAACCATGTCCATGTTTAGCTGTGTGAGATTTACAGGCCATGGTGAAGCTGACATAAACATTGTGCATGCTAGTAAGACAATAATGGGATGAGAACAAACTAATGTAATTTCATTTGTTAATTGTGTAATTGTAAATGGTAACTCATTGCCAGCGAAGGACAACTGTACACAGATGATGCCGATTTGACTAATTATATCATCATTATTATATCATTATACCTTATTCTGGCTTTCAAAGCCCAAACACAGTTTTGTTTATATAAATCAAATCTGGAACTGGACATTTCTCAACACTTCCCATGTTTGTACGCAATATGCATCAGACGGTCAGTAAACGAGCCTTGCCATACGAGACTAGACCAGTGATTCCAAACCGTTTCGATTTCAAGCACCCCATTGGCAAAGGCTCCCTATACTGTAATGACAGCTGCCAATTTAAAATAAATAAATAAATAATATAAAATAAAAATAAAATGTAATTTTATTTATTTTTTTAAATTAAAAAAGTATTTTATATTACTTTATTTCATTTTAATTTAATTTAGAAACTGTTAATATATTAAAATAATAAAATAAATAATTATAATAAGAACTACATAGCCTATTAATATATAACTTATGTACGCTAATTTTTAAAATAAAATATAGATTATTAAAATAAGTATATTGCATAATATTCCAGGGGTCAGTTGCATAAACATAACCATTACATTAAGACTGTCTTAAGTTCTAGTCTGACCAGCTAGCAGTTAGTTAGTCTTGCTTTTCGGTACCAAATTAGACAAATCTATGTAACTGACTTAAAGTTATCAACAGTCTTAAAAGCAAAACAATCTGGTTCTTAAATAAAAAATGACATTAAAACTAAGTGAATACAAATAAATATTTGTGTTTCATTTCAATGTTTTGGTAAAATTTCTAATTATTTTAAATCATCCTGATGCCCCCTATTTGGCCCTGGACCCCTGGGTGAGAACCATTATCTGCCAAGTTTTGCATAATAACAACTCTGACCTTTCGGGTTTGAAAGCTTGAACTACTATAAAAGTTAATGTGTTGTGTAAATGTATCATGCACCTTCTTTAAAGAAACAATCCATGATTTTTAGAAATAGGGCTTATTCAACTTCTTTCCTATGTGGGCAAATGCATTCGTCTCAGTGCATGCATTGTTTTTGTTTGGCAGGGTCACTGCTAGCTTAGCATAATGAATAGAATCCTATGTTGCCAGCTAGCATGTCCAGAGTAAAAGTGATCCAAAAAAACACCCAATTACTTCTTGTGGCCTGCGTATTCACATTGAGTACAAATAGTGATGCAGATCAAGACTACACTGTAAAAAATTATTTAGAAAAAAAGTTACCTGGTTGCCTTAAAATTTTGAGTTCATTGAAATAAATTTTTTGAGTTATTACAATGACATTTTTTTGAGAGTCGACAACCTTTATTAAAATATTATTATAGGATTTTATAAGCATATTGGGTAATTGTGTGCGTTTTATTTCTGATGACGCAGTGAAACATGCCAAATAGTGCTATTTTCATGATTTATAATTTTTTTAGTTTCTATTTATTAAACAAATTGCCTTCATTGTATCAAATCAAATTTTTTATTTCAATAAACAAAATTTTAAGGCAACCCGGTTACTTTTTTAAGTTAAACCAACAAAAACCTACACAATTTTTTTTACAGTGTAGACGATTTCCTAGGCAGATATTGACTTGGGACTTTTTGTATGACTTTATGTAATATGGGAATTATGGGGAAGCACAGGCGAAGCACTGGTACTTGGATGCAGAGATATCACGCAACACATTGCGATCGCTCGACAGCCGGAGGATGCGAGGATGAGAGCCACACTGTAAAAAATTATATGTTCAATAAGTTATGACAACATATGTTTTTACATTGTTTTAACTCATCAAAATAAGTTAAGAAACGTTAATAAAAGTCAGTTTAACATAATTTAAGTTGAAATAACTTAAACATCCAAGTAGATTGTATTGCAAAAGTTCAAAATTTGCCCTTTTTTTTTTACAGTGCATAGAGTGTCTGTGCTGTGTGTTGCGAGTACTGCAGGATGGATAAACGCCGTGAAACGGTACGCTCATCTTGATCTGACGCGTTGAGCCTCTACATATGGGTCACCTACATTTCATCTCATAAAAAAGGCTTTCTGGTTTTAGCAATAAAACTGCATTTTCAGAGGGATAGGAAACTGACTGTAAAAACTGTAAAGCAACAACAAGTGATCATTGGTCTGATAGACATTATAGAAGCATAAAATACATTTTTATCACTGAAATACATTTGTATTGCTCTCATAACTATCCCAGAGCCAGGGCTATAGGGTCAGGATGACCCGGCCTGAACATCATTCTGCATGTTCACTTTTTGTCCGTACACCACATCGTCCGTACTGTTTTCATGCTCCCCATCTACACTTTTAATTACCATTGATTTTTATCTTCAATACT
This sequence comes from Pseudorasbora parva, assembly GCF_024679245.1. Taxonomy (NCBI): domain Eukaryota; kingdom Metazoa; phylum Chordata; class Actinopteri; order Cypriniformes; family Gobionidae; genus Pseudorasbora; species Pseudorasbora parva. The sequence goes on from NC_090193.1 coordinate 23,988,954, forward strand.
AAAAGACTAACTACAAGACTCTCCAAGCGGTGTAACCATTGATCATATTATCTTCACTCTCTGCTACTGCATACAGTAAGGATGAGGCTGAAGTTAAACAGGATATTACGCCCCTGTATACATAAGAACAGGACCGCCTGGTCTGGTTTCAGGTTAAATTGCATGGCTTCTGAAGTCATGAATTTGAGAACAGAACTATTATGCAACATATACATTAATTGTTGCAAATTACATGATGGATCTGATGAGGTCCTTTTGATAATTGTGTTCAATAGTTGGCTAATAACATTACAGCTAGATGTTTAAAAGGGATAGTTCACTTAAAAATTAGCATTGTGCCATGTCGTTCCAGACCTGTATGACTTTTTATTCCTGTCAAACACAAAAGATGTTTTGAGGAATGCTTTAATTGTTTTTGTCCATACAATGAAAGTTAACTGGTCCAAAACAACAGTGGACCCAATTTACTTTTTATTGTGTGGACAAAAGAAAGACATTTTTGAAAATATATTTTTTTGCGTTTGACAGAAAGTTTCAGAGCTGAAAACTTCCTTTTTAGTCAAAGAAAAGCTTTTATCGACACCAGGCCCAGAAATCGATCGTGAGCTTCATCCTTATGTCATAGCGCAACTGTTTGGATCACTAGCCAGCAGCAATAAACATGTAGAAGAAGATAGCAAGATATTGTGGAAGAACACAGTCACTGCATAAGCTTCCTTCGGATCATAATATTAGGATTATTTATTTTTAATGAAGTTCAGCTCACGTGGGGAAGACTTTGTATGTGTGTTCGCTTCATTTCACCACTAAATCATTTGTAAACAAGTCGCAAATGCTGGATTTGCAGACACAATGTGTTCCACCGACAGGAATGGTGCAACAAACTTATGTGAGTAAAACATATTTTTTATATGTAAAAGTACTAGTCCTGGGGCTGTACCACACCAAAACATACGCTCGTCGGCAGACATTCTTTCTTGATCTGGGCGCGCACGTGTGTGTGTGTGTGTGTGTGTGTGTGTGTGTGTGTGTGTGTGTGTGTGTGTGTGTGTGAGAGCGTGGTTTGCGCTTATATAGACCGATCGTGCGGGTGCAGGCCATGTAATACAAACGCAGGTGGATGAGAAGTAAATCATTGTTTGTTTGATAAAGACAAGTTGCAGTTGCCGCTTCCAAAATAATCTATCCCTCATGTGAACTGAACTGACGGGGGCATATATGACAGCGGAGCTGAAGCTCATTAAATATGCAAATCTTCTCCAATCCTAGCCGTGGGCTTTTACTTCAAGTCTCCAGTGCGTGACGCCCATCAAAACCCAGCGTTCAGAAGACAGCCTCAAAACCAGTGTTGAAAATAGCCTATTACTTATGTTTTTGAATATAAAAACCACACGAACGTCATTAGTTGACCTCAGACAACAGTATAAATAAAAGCCAGTTCATGACACCTTTAAAACAACATACAATACAGTGTATTTTATGGAAGCCTGTTTCCGCCACTAAACAAAAAAATAAAAAGAGTAATTCCGACTTATCTCAGAATTCTGACTTTTTTCCTAACTATTGCGAGTTGTAAAGTCACAATTCAGACTTTTTTCTCACAATTGCGAGTATTAAAGTCAGAATTCGAGACATAAAGTCACAATTCTGACTATTTCTCAGTCAGAATTGTGACTTTATATCACGCAATTGCGAGTTTAGATCTCAGAATTCTGACTTTAAAACTCGCAATTGTGAGAAAAAAGTCTGAATTGTGACTTAACAACTCGCAATTGTGAGGGAAAAAAGAGATACATTTCTGAGACAATTTCTAAGATAAAGAGTCGCAATTACTCTTTTAATTTTTTTGTTTAGTTGCGGAAATGGGCTACCACACCTGGTAAATTAAAATATATGCACACAAGGCCCCCTATAAGGAAATATTCCAGGGCCCCTACACAATACTTTTGACCTCAGAACAGCAATGATTCAAAACAGCTTTCAAACATATGAGAGTGAGTAACAGATCTAAAATCTGAGGAAAAGAACAGGGATGGTTATGGTTCTACATAGCGACATTTACTATATAGATAGGTGCTATATAGCACTTAAAGTGGTTCCCCTATGGTTGCAAGCCAATTCACTACTTTTAGTGCTATTTAGCACAATTTTTAAGTGTACTTCACTTTTTTTGTTCAAAACAAAACACAAAAAGTTCAAAAAGTTCAAAACACAGAAGGAAGATATATCGATGCGTATAGTGTATCTATCTATGCAATATTTTATTGAGCCGTTCATTTTAACAGTTTTAACATTTCAGTCACCGTGTGTGAAGAACAATACAATCTCCAGCCAGATAAAGACATTTTTATGCGAAACCAGAGCGTTATCTACAGATCAAGTGAATCATCTTGCAGAGAGTTTCATCATGTTGACTGCCGTAACCGAGCGCGACGCAGTTTAAAGCTGAATGGAGAATGACTGACAGGGAAACATTTACGTGAACTTGAACTTAATGACTTATAATACACTTATAATATAGTGCATGAGGCGTTGATGGTGCTTTATAATGTTTTTGTGCCTTTTGTGGGGCACTCGGGCTGAACAATAACACAGAATATTATGTGCACAGTATCGAATTTGGATCGGTCCTGTCTGTCCGGCACCCGATCAGGCAAATAATGGCGCATCGGAGCCGATACCGATACTGAGTAGAGCGGCACATCCCTACTAAAGATTACAAAAACAAACTATTTTGTCTGTGTATTAACTTGCAATGATTAATTGTTCAACACAAGACTAGTAACACAAGCTAACAAAGTGCAGGAAACAGGCACCATTTTGATTCCATGCTGAATTTTAGGCTAAGATTGATCACAAAAGACAAGAGGAAAACATGACCATGCCATGCTAACCTGGCCAAGACTGCCAATACTTTTCGTAACAACCAAAGAAATCTTTTACAATTGATGAAAATGTTCTCAGACAGCAAAACTATGGCCAAAATATGTGCACCGGGCTTTAGAAACAAAACACAGAGCTGTATTGTCTATCGTACATTCTGCTTTCTCAGTCAGTAATGCCTCCGTCATTGTTGAGAACAGCTGTTGCATTAAATGGCCCACTGCTCTTTCTCTCTCTCCACGCTCCATCAGCTTCAAGTATCGCCTCAGAGTGCCATTGTGAAAACAAGCAGAGAGGAACAAAATTTGGTTTCATATTTACAGGAAAGGGTTACATCTACAAAGCAGGCTTTTGGCGCATGATTTGGTGCAAGAGTTGGCTAAAAAAGGCACATCTTGACCTTTTTGTTCTTAAAGTGCTGAACAGAGGGCTAGTTGTTCTACCAAACAATACTGATTTAGAATTCAATCAAATTTTTAGACTATAAGTAGTCCAATTTCATTTTCCTTTTGACCGTTAGCTATATCACAGCCTAAACATGAAAAAGGGAAGGAATTCTATCATTGTTCATTTGTGTACACCAACATATTGTTCCGTAGCAGCTCGTTTTAAGTCAAGGCGATGGGGTCATGTCTAGAATTAACACAAGTGTAGTTTATGTTCAACTAAAATGCTTGACTCAAAGGCAGTGTAATGGAAACAAAGCAACAGCAAGCCAACCCAAATGCGCAGTAACCAATGTGTTTACCGTTGTCCTCGCTGCTGGGTGTTTGTGTGTCCACGGGTGTGTGGGAGAGGTGAGTGTTCTGAAGTTACCTATCATCAGCCATACTGTCTTCCTCTCTGTGTATATCTGATCAAGTCACTCAATTGCATCAAAACAGACACATAACTGCCGCCTAATGCACTGACTTTGTTTGGATGACAAGCACCAGTCAAACGTGTGCCGGCGCGTGTGATGGACAAGGCCATGGTGCCACACCTGCAAAAGGACTGTGCGTTTATCTCTCACCATCAGAGAGGATAGATAAAGCCTTCAGCTTTCTGCTGCTGTCTGATTTGACCTGCGGGTGAACTTGATTTTCTGGCATGTCAGAAAATTTATCCTATGGATGATTCAGCTGAACTATTAAGCAGCGGAGGGAACATTTGGAAAGGCCCATTCGATTTAATGAAAAATACAAGCGCCAGAGGCAGGAATTTCCACTTGTGTAAAAAGTCGACAGGATAATTTTTTAAAAAAATATATAAGCATATTAATTGTTAGATAATAATAAATATTTGTTTCCCCCCCCCACACACACAACCTCACTTTATGAAGGTGAAGGTTTGTGTACTTACTACACAATAATAAACAAACAAGGATTCATTTGATACTATCATTTTCACTGAGGCAAAAACATTCATACATTGTTCACTTTTTCGCTCGACTAAATCTGAATACTGGATTATACTGTAGCCATGTAGGCTATTGTTTCTGTGTGGGTTATCTGATATTTGAATAAATTAAACCAATGCAACCATAAAAAAACACCTAGCTATTAATTACAACTCTCAAATAGATTATATGACATTTGTGGTCAGTATTATGCTGCAAAATAATAAATAATGACTGTTCAATAAACAGTGATTATACTGAAAGTAATGACTGGATTTACATGCACAAGATTGTTTAATATTGGAATATAAACAAATATGTATTCATTGTATTCAGAATATGCTAAGAAATGTAGCTTAATCAGAAAACTTGTTAATGTGCTCTGATACAGATCTGCACACAGAAATACTGAAGTTGTCGGCCTCAGATTAGGAAGTATATTCAGATGCCTTGCTTATGCTGCCTATAAATAACTTGCGCGCTATATTTGTACATTATGTGTAAATAGCTTAAACTTTTATAGGGGACGCATGTGTGGGGGTTTGTGCTGCGCTGTTCGCATTACATAAGACGCTGTTTATACATATTTCGAGAGTTTGAGCAGATCGGGTATCAGCAGTATAGCCTATGGCTCTGCGCCAACGATAGGCACAAACGACTAGCATTAACCATAGGCTACGTTAGGTTAATAAATAAACATAACTTTATCTCGTGAACAGCATTGAAATTATTATATATATATATATATATATATATATATATATATATATATATATATATATATATATATATATATATATATATATATATATATATATAATATATTAGGCTAAGTACTAACACAATTAAAGAAGCCAGGAAGCATAGACTGCTTAACTTGAATTTAAGGCATAATGATTTCAAGCATAACTAAGTTTATGATTATGCAGTTGAGAGTTACTTTTCCCTCCAAGAGAAGTCAATGACTTACAAAAAACGAAAAGCATACGCACCAACCGCGGTTCTGTCTATTGTTAACATGTAACATATGTAAACACTGTCGCTAAGGAATAAGCTAGAAACGAATGCAACTCTAGCAGAGGTAGACTTATTTAGACAAGAGTGGAGCGCAATGAGCTGTATCACTTACCCGCTGAAGGTCAGAAAGTACAAAGTTGGGACGTAGTTTTTTGGAAAGGAGCGGCAGTTGTGCAGACTTCAAGCCAACCTGGTATCAGTTCCCTCTACATTCGTATGGAAGCGAAACTGTGAAAGAGCACCGCTTACAACTTCTCGATAATTTCAGCAGAACTCACTCCCCTGTGTGATGTGCGATTTGTTTTCTCACTGCGCTGTGATGTGACAGCTTCGCACACCAGTCACCTGTAGGCACTTGTGACAGCCGCAGCAGCCGAGGCCACCAATCACAGCCCGGACAGTGGATTGTGGGAAATGTCGTTCAGTTCGGCCAATGTTAAAGGATGACTGAACGTAGCCTATTATGTGTCCAAAATAAAAGTTGTGCGTTTACATGTGTACAGTGTATAATTATTATGGAAATATAAATAGGCACCCATTCATATGTGTAATATAAATTTAAATATGTGTGTATATACAGTACAGGGCAAAAGTTTGGACACATTAATATTTGTAATGTTTTTGAAAGAAGTTTCTTCTGCTCATTAAGCCTGCATTAATTGATTTTCATTGATTAAAAAAATAAAGGAAAAAAAATGTAATATTGTGATATATTACAATTTAAAATAATTCTTTTTCATTGTAATATACTTGAAATGATCATTTATTTCTGTGATGCAAAGCTGAATTTTCAGTATCATTCCTCCAGTCTTCAGTGTCACATGATCCTTCACAAATCATTCTAATATCATGATTCCTTTTCAAAGTTGGAAACAGTTATGCTGCTTAATATTTTTTCATAACCTGTGATACTTTTTTATAATAGTTTGATGAATAAAAGTAAAAAAAGAGAAGCAAATGTTTTAAAGATACAAATCTTTTGTAACAACAACATACACTATTTGCTCAGTAATTTGGGGTCAGTCATTTTTATTTTCTTTATTTTTTTTAAATAAATCAATAATTTTATTCAGAAAGGATATGTTAAATTGATAAAAATGTATAGTAAAGGAGAATTATATTATTTGAAAATGTTTTTATTTGGAATAAATGCAGTTCTTTTGAACCTTTTATTCAACAAATATATTAGGCAGCAGAACTGTTTCCAACACTCAGAATATAAGAATGATTTCTGTAGGATCATGTGATAGACTGGATGTCACATGACACTGAAGACTGGAGTAAAGATCCTGAAAATCCAGCTTAGCATCACAAAAATAAATGATAATATAAAGTATATTAAATTGAAAACCAAATATGTTAAATTGTAATAAATCACAATATAAATAATCTGTATTTTTGATCAAATAAATGCAGGATATATATATATATATATATACATACATACACATATATACACATTCTATTTTTCTTAAATATATGCATGCATTTATAAACCTTTTGCAAATTCAGTTTCAGAGGGCAAAACGTTTATACAAACAATTATTTCTTTACTTTCTATGCACTTTTCTGCAGTTAAATCTTGCAGTTTCATGGCAGTAAACATTACATTTAAAATAATTAACCCAAATATAACTAGATTAGTATAAAATGTTTTGCTATTATTCATAATCTTATACTACCTATAAATGAAGAGATAATATACCAGTCAGCCAGTTACTAGTGCAAATAAATTTTGCCAGACTGAAAACCCAAGCAGAGGCGCAGCAGCTGACTGTATCTTATTCATTACCTTACTCATATCTTACTCATTACACATATCTCTTGTCTTGTTGATTGTGATTGGTCAGCATTCAGTTTTCAAGCATTTGTTTAATGCACAGCTGTTATTTACTCCAGCAAGTATGCAATCATACAGCATGCAATTCAGTGGCATTACAATCAAAAACCAGCAACATAATCAGACAAACAGCAATTGGGTTCAGAGGTTGTTTCAGCTTGGCCCACCGGGTGTCCTACTTTCCCACACAGGACAGAACCACAAAACAGTTTCAGGCTCATCTTATTTAATATTGCAAAACATCATTGCCTTCTGATGAAACTTTCCAGTCTAAATCAAAACACCCCAAAGCTTAAACAAAAACAAAATAGATTTTACTTTACAAACTTTTATATTTGATTACAATAACTTTGGCATTATCTATAACTTCTCTATCACAACAATTTTATTATTTTAACTAAGACACTTTAATATCTACAACACATAGAAACTCCCTCACCAATGCAGTCAATTAGAACCACTTTAACTAGGCAATCACATACAGTAGCAAAGCGGAACTCATAATGGCCCCAAAGAAAGCATTCGAACACATGAAATTCCAGCTTTCCTTCCCTATCTAACACCAATCTAAAAGTTAATTCAAAATGGGGTTACGCTACACTTTTTACAATTTTTTTTTGATAGATTTAAATGTTCATCCAGTTTGCCGAATCACAAATTTGCTGAGACAGAGCAAGAAAAATCAGGAGTTTAGTTTAGGTGATGCTTGGGAATGTTATAGAAGAAAAACCAAAAACAACTATAAAATCACATGATTCAAGAATAGAGTCAGGCAAATCCAACTATGTGACTGTTATGATTACTTAATGCTGAAATCACTCAAAGGAAAGAAAGGCATGTCATATAATTCTGATCTAGATGTCATATTTAATTTGACAATTAAATCTAGCCATATACAAAAACGGAGGGAAGCAGGCACAGTATGTTCAGTGCACTTGGAATTTTGATCATTCAAGAAAGCCAGGAATTTTCCAGTGGACCAAAAATTAACCTCTCTAGAAAACATCCCATGTTGTTTTCATTTTTGTCAAATTAAATATGGCAGCTATACAATCTATTAAAGGCAATTTCCTTCTACAATGTCTTTTGAGTTAGGACTTCTAATCAAACTAAAGTCTTCATAAGAGCAGCACACTAAGTGCAGAGCATAAAATTCAATAGAAAAACAAATAGTGAACGCCAGGCCGACTGAGGACTTTAAGATTGAATTGTCTTCTGCAATAGTTCTGTAAAAATAGAAGGTTGGTTGACAGTAGTCTAATAATTATATGAAGATGTGGGGTACTGAGGGTGCCACCAGTCCATGAGGCGCACGCTGTGGACAGGGTCCAGCACTACCTGCACCCCCTGTTCACCCCGAAGTTTCTTTCCTCGAATGACCGGTGAATCCTGGAACTCCAGGCGCACTCGGTGGTGCCTCATGTCTGTGCTCACATTAATGGTGAACTGAAAGACAAGGACATCAGCATAACTACTTGTGAAAATGCGAGTAAAAAACATGAATGTGGCAACTTCAGCTGGTCTACACCGCTAGGCATTATCTTACATAACTTTCATAACACAGAACACTAAATTTCCTCTGAGGCTATAGATTCAACAACAAATACCAAGTGACATCCATCTAAAATCATGGAGCAGATTACTAAAGGCTAAAAGAACCCGGATGACCTAATACTTCCGGCAAGATTATGAAGTGCGCATTCGATGGACACTTTACTCTGGGAGAGCAGTTGTAAATTGCTTTAAAGCGACACAACCGATGCTGGAAGGTGGTGGATGTGGTATGGCCGAATTTCCCTCAATACACACACACACACACACACACACACACACACACACACACACACACACACACACACACACACACACACACACACACACACACACACACACAATATACAGAACATACTTTAAGGGTCGCAAATTAAGTTTAAAGCTACACTGTGTAACTTTTTTAGTTTATTCTTAGCTAAAAACACTTCTTTCTATTAATAAAGTATTCTCGTAAGTTTATAATATGCCATTGAAAATACATACGGGTGAGGGGTTCGAATGCCGATCGCCATGTTGCCCCTCCATCTTGAAAGTACATTAGTCAAAGAGGGACATAGCCATAAATTCACATAAAGTCGCCAAGGACTGATAAAAGTTACTTTACCAAGATTAGCTTGCATTCGTGTGGGAACCTGATAGCTGATGTTAGCAATGAAATGGTAAAAAAAATAACGAAAAAGTACAACTATTATTAATTTTACAGATGTCATAACCTACATGTTAACTGACAAATTAAATAACTGCAAATTATAATCGTTTTCTAAAGTAACCTCATCACTTGAAAGAACACTCATGGACAAGTTCGAACTGGAAGGCATGTCAATCTTGGACTAAATCAGCCACTGTAGAAGTTTAAACGAAATTGGAATTGAGAGGAACAGAAACTAATATTCACTGGATGGTCATATACCTTTTCACTGCTAGATGAGTAAAAATATCACGCAGTGTAAGCTTTAAAACCAAATGTAGTATTTACTACACTGTATTCAATTTCGGACAAAGTGATGATTTTTTCTTCTTATTTTTTATCATACATCACATGAAATCAGTCAACAACAACAAACAAATTTGCAGACTGGCATCAACTCTTGGCCAGATTTTTGCCCTGGAGAAGTTGCCCATTCCCAGTTTGTTGCTCAGTTTGCCCATTCCAGGCTTAAAGGATAGTTCACCCAAAAACACCCCCAAAATTCTGTCATTAATTACTCCTGTTGTTCCAAACCCATAAAAAGTAATGATACATGGGGCCACATTTTTTTTTTTTTTTTTAGCAATGTTGTATATCTGGATACTTTAGATGAGGCGTTGGGCCGTGTCTTATCTGGTTGCCCATTGATGGCAACATTGCTCAGCAACATTGTTTAAAAGTTGCCCCGAGTATCATCACCTTAAAACTTTTGTTCATCTTCAGAATACAAATGAAGGTCTTTTTGATGAAATTGAATCTTTCTGTCCCTCCATTTGACAGCTACACAACTGACACTTTGATGCTTTATAAAGTTCATAAAGAGATTATAAAACTAATCCATATGCATTGAGAAGTTTAGTCCAAATTTTCCAAAGAGCTTTATATGATAAACAGATTTAATTTAGGATTTTATTGCATATAAAAATTCATCAACTCAAGGGGCCTATTGCACAAAACTAGGATAAGGGATTAAGCCGGGATATCTTGGTGATCCTGACTCAATTTATCCACTAATATACAGTTATCTTCCATTATCGTTATTGTTCTTGGTGCAAGCTTGCCTTCAGGGTACGTTTACTACGTGTACTAAATTTTGCATACAGATGACAAGATCACCAAGATATCCCAGCTTAATCCCATATCCTGTTTTGTGCAATAGGCCCCAGATATGATAAAGGGAAGCTCAAGCATGCTCGATTGACGTTCAAGAACCAATGAGGCTCACTCTTGTGTCACGCAGCACGTTTGAAGCAGTTTCAGTTGAGATTCTGCTTATGTTCCCTGATCAATGTTTATATGTGAACAAAACCCTAAATTAAATTGGTTCATCGTTTAAAGCGAGTCTTTTCAGAAAATTTGGACTAAACCGCTCGATTCAAATGGCTTTGTTTTACGATCTCTTTATGAACTTTTTAAAGTGTAAATAGTTGCAATGCATACCTGTCAATGGAGGGACAGAAATAATTTTATTAAAAAGATCTTCCTTTTTGTTCCACAGATGAGCGAATGTCTTACGGGTTTGGAATGACATGAGGGTGTGTAATTAAGTGACATTTTTATTTTTGGGTGAAAAAACCCTTTATAAGGTATAGTTTACAGTTGATGGGCCTCGTTGACTTTCATAGCATAAATTGGGGCTATTTGGGGCTAAATTTAAAACTATTTGGCTACCATATTCTTTAAAATATATTTTGCGTTTAGCAGAAGCAAGAAATTAATACAGGTTTGGAACATAGACCGTAAAAAATATGGACGACTCGACATCATCCGTTTCCGCTTGGCAGATTTGAAGCTTTTAGGCGGCCTGCACGGCGCGGACATCTTGGGACCGAGTCTGCGCAGTAGCGATTTCGGGACCGGAGTTGCGCAGTAGAGCGCAGGAAGTACAGCTGCGATATCAAAAGCCCGCCCACACTCTCGCAGATGCAGAACAATTAATTATGTTGGTGTGAAATAAACGGTTATGAAAATGTAGAAATTAAAGCTAAAGCTCCAATCTGCTCCCAAAAATTCCGAAAAAAATCTGTTAGTGCCTCATTGACAACTTCACTCAGAGAAGCCGTCAGTCTCAGCTGTCAATCATGACGTCACACCCCACCGTTTTTATAGCATCAGATAACTAACTAAAACTAAACTTATTTTAAAAATGAACACTTGAAATAAAATCATCGTGATGATAACTGCCTTCAGTGACATAAACTAACTTTGGGGAAAAATATTTGAAGTGTAATTTTATTATTTAGTTTGTCTCGCGTCCATTAGAAAACACAGAGGGGCGGCTTTACTGGGACCGGTCACCGGGGGGCGATCGAGGCGCGAAAGCTTCAGTAAATGAGAGGGAGACTGCAGGCTTGGTTTGGAACAACCCGGGGGTAAGTAAATGACAGAATTTCCATTTTTGGGTGAACTATCTCTGTTGATTAGAGATTCAGCAACAGGAGTACATATAGTATTTCATTCTGTAATTCAACAATGTTATAAATACATAATCATAACACGTTAAATTGACTTATCACTCACCAAAGACAACGTCATGCCCATCACAACAGAAGTAAAAATGAAATTGAGGGTAGTGACCCGCAGTAGATAACAGTCTGAGTCTGGATTAGTGTGAACATCTTTATACTGCTTGGGAAACTGAAGACCCATACTACATCCATTTTTGCCCTTGGTTGGCTGAAAGTTAAAATACAAGGGAATTAAAAACAATGCATTCATCTCATATTCTGCTTTTACAACAAAGGTGTTGAGGGCATACCAGTTTTACAAACTTGAAGTTGAATTCCCACATCGGCTCTGACCTACTTCCAGACACTTTGTTGATCCAAAACAATAAACACTGGAGGAACAAGAAATACATAAAACATAAAAGTCCTCACAATAAACGATTTAAAAAAAAGAGAAAGTACATCTACAAACCTTGGAATTGAGGAGTGTAGTAGGTGTAGATTCAGGAAGAGGAGGGCTTTTGGAAACCCGCAAGCTAAAGGGCTCATATAAGTGAAAAAGCGAGCGAATCACACGGGCACGAAGACAGCGCATCCTTGTGATTGAATCCGGCCGAAGGCGATCGGGGAGGTCTGCATCAAGATTATAGTGCCTGGGGAAAGGTATAATTTTTTTTTTAAATAAATAAAACACATCAAAAGGAAATTTAGTCATGCATAAATGCCCTGGATGGGGAAAACAGATAAGTCTAATAGTGCACAACAGTGCCAGTACACATTTTCAGAAGGCTTGGTTCCGAAAGTATCTTTCCCATTGCTTTTCCCTCATAGGAATGATAAAAAAGTCTTTGTTAAAGAGATATAAGACATGAACAAAACCAACCAGCTACAAGGTGAATCACAACATTATAAACCTTTGTCCTATTAAAAAGGGGACAAAGGGGACTTTTAAAGGGTTAGCTCTCCCAACAATTCTTTCATTATTTACTCACCTCAAGCCATTCTAGGTGTGTATGACTTTCTTTTTACAGCCAAACACACTCAGAGTTATATTAAAAATATCCTGACTCTTTCGAGCTTGTACCATAAGATTTTAAATCACCAAAAATTAAAAGGAGATGATAAAAAAAATTATGGGATAATTACATTTTTTGGGTGAACAATATCGAGAGGGAGGAATTTATGGAGAAATATAAAATTGACCAACTGTTTTTTTACAAAATAGGTTTAATACTATTTTTTGGCAGCTCACCTTTTGTAGAGTCGTGTCCAAAATGCAGCTGTGCACGTGGCAGTCCAAGCATTCTTGCAGATCAAAGAGAATCTGCAGACGTCTTCTGGCCGAATGTATGCAGCAAGCACAAGCCAAATATCAATGGGATACTCCTCTCCATCTATGCTTTCACTGTGTTCTGACAGGGTCATAATGACAGGGTTTACTTAATCTCAACAAGCTCAACGAAACAAATAATATCAAAATACATTAGAACCTTTTTGCCAGCCAAACCCTTTTGACCTAAATAAAGAGCCCTTTGAGATTAAGTTATTTAAAGTTAAAGTGTTAGTTCACCAAAAAACAAATATTCTATCACCAATTACTCATTCTTGTGTTTTTTCCAGAAGACTTTTGTTCACTTCAAACACAAAGATATTTTTACTGAAACCTGAAGGACGACTATTCCTCTATTGAAGGTCTATTCAGCCAAAACTTCAAAAACACTTCAAAACTTTCATAAAGATATCGTAAAAGAAATCCAAATGCATCAAGAGATTTCAGTTTTTAATTTAGACTTATTCACATATAAACATTGTGAATAAGAAATTGATCAGCGAACGTACATAGAGCACTGATATATGGTAAATGAAAGCTCAAGCATGCTTGTGTGTTCTGAAGCTGAATGAAAGCCTTACACCTGTTTCACACCGCAAGCGTGAGCAGCGCGTGAGCAGCACTTCAGTGTAACTACACCGTGACTGCAGCTGCAGACGCGCGAGAGTATTCACACTGGAAGCGTTGGTGCAGCGTCACAGTAGCGGCTCCCACAATGCTAGAGCCTATACCTGTCTGAGTATTAAATACTAAACTAAAATAAATTTGATTATATTTTCTGGTTAGTTTACTTTACTTTTTATAATACTTTCACCCAAACTGAATAATTAAAACAAGTTTAAATGGGTAAATCTTCTACAGATGATTTTTATTCTTCGTTTTCTTTAATGACATACTCCAGTTATTGTTAGAACACACCACATGTGCTTCTTGAGTGCATTTTGAGTGCTTTTTTGTGATATTATTATTCATTTTGTCCATCAAAAGTGTGCTTTCACTTTAAACCGTGACTGCAGCTGCAGACCGAGAGCATACCTGTCTGAGTATTAAATACTAAACTAAACGAAAGTTTATTATATTTTCTGGCAACTTTACTTTATTTTTTATAATCATAACCATACTTTCACCCAAACTGAATAATTAAAAGTTTAAATTGGTAAATCTTCAAAAGATATTTTTTATTCTTCATTTTCTTTTCTGACATACTCCAGTTATTGTTCAAATATACTACACATGCTTTTTGTGTGAAATCATATTTATTTTGTCCTTTAAAAGTGTGCTTTCACTTTAATTGAGCGTCAGCAGCGCAGCAAAAATAGGCTCTCTGCCGAAACCCCCGCTTCACTGCTGCTCACGCGACGCTCCTGCTTGACGCTCACGCGCTCCTGCTCCCGGTGTGAATGCACTCATTGATTAACATGGGCGCCGAAAAAATATGCGCTGCTCACGCGCCGATCACGCTTGCGCTGTGAAACGGGCGTTAGGTTTTGAACGATGTGAGAGTGAGTAAATGTTTTTGGGTGAACTAATCATTTAACACATTTGCATTTAGAGTCCTCTGATGTCCGTAAGTAATCAAATGACATGGAGGTAAAAATAAAATAAAATAAATAAAAAAACACATTTACTCTACATTGTTTTTTTTGGAGTTTTGGTAAATAAGTAACTCACAACCCCCTACAGTTCCTTCACAAACAGCAGTTTGGGAAACTCTGCATTAGACAACTCACTTATCACCAAATGCCCTGAGGTTACCTTTGCGTCTTTTGTTTTTCTTTTTGCAGGACCCTTTGATTTCATCCCCTTCCTCTGAGTCCAGTTCGTCACTGCTCTCATGGGCTACGTTACTCACACCGACTGCAGACGAGAGCACTTCCTGCACAGGACCCTGAGATGCCTCGAGTCCACAA
The DNA here is from genome assembly GCF_024679245.1 of Pseudorasbora parva. Classification (NCBI taxonomy): domain Eukaryota; kingdom Metazoa; phylum Chordata; class Actinopteri; order Cypriniformes; family Gobionidae; genus Pseudorasbora; species Pseudorasbora parva. The sequence continues at coordinate 24,004,001 of NC_090193.1, forward strand.
AGTAATTTCACTGAAAAATAAAAACGATCACTGCTGGGTTTTTTAAGTGTCAAATAAATACGTAGCAATTTATACGGATAATCTCAGCATACTGGATAACAGTATCTTCTAAATAGTCTGAACTAGAAGTGTTCAGTCTTGCTTTTGGAGACTGTAGAGTTTAGTTTCAGTTTTAATCAAACACACCCGAGTCAGCTAATTAGGCTGATTAAAGATGTTTGTGGCCATTGTAAAGAGCAGCTGTAATACAGAGGCCTCATTTAGAAAGATATATGTAACGTGAAAATGTTCCAATGAACAGTATTTTAAATCATCACTTCATCTGAAAATCTCCTACTGTATAGTAGGTTCTAAACTTACTTAGTATTACCATTAAATATGTTCCTGCCCTGTAGCCTCATGGTATAGAAAAGTATCCAGTGGATGTGCACTTCAGAATCTTGCTATAAGTAGTAGATCATCTGGCTACTTTTCACCAACAATTCTATCAATTCTTATATTCTTTTTGTACAGATTGGAAGTAAGCTTGCCAAGCCTTTGTAAATCGCAATTACATTTTTGAATATTTGTTTTGTGTATAGTAAAATGGCTTCTCAAACAAGACAATGTCAGGCAGAACTTGATTTTGTCCATCAGAAATTGATTGGACAAAATTGTTGTGGTTTGTGGGTTTTGGAAGTAAATATTCATTTTCTCCATAGGGAAACAGACAGACCTACTGTGAGCTCAGAGGTTGTTAATCAATGGTATATGCTTCTGTTATAGCCATCAGCCTGCATTATTTAAATAACTGTTCAACAGAAAAAAAACCTACATTACCCATGATGCTGTACAGACAATTCCACCAATTTAGAGTCAAAACAAATAAAACGTGACAAAAGAGCTCTTTAGTTCTGCCCACTCCCATGAAGCACTGTGAATGATGTAAGAGTCGGTCTCACTGCGCTTTCAAAATACTTAAATATTTGTGTATATAATGTATGCATATTTTGCAACAAACTTAAAGGGGTGATGAATTGAGAAATCTACTTTCCCTTGAGTTATTGATATATAAAAGGTCATGGTAATATAAGATTGTCCTGTAAAATTCAGAGCAGAAAATGTCCTTGTTAGTCAAAGAAAAGCTTTTATAGACACTAGGCCCAGGAAACGATCGTGTTGGTAGCCCTGCCCATCGACTAATCGGATCACGCTAACCACCAGCATTACATATTCCGAAGAATATAGCAAAATTTTGCGCTAATCCTGGTTGTGGAAGAACACAGTCGCTGCATAAGCTTCCTTCATATCCTAATATTAGGAATGTGTGGTTAAACTTTATTTTAATGAGGTTCCAGCTGATGTGGCAAAGACAATGATGTTCACTGCGGGATTGTTTGTAAACAAATCTCACAATGCTATTCTTGTATATTAGATACGACAGGAGGAATTTTGCAACACACGTATGTGTGTGAAGCATGTTTTTGATATGTAATAGAATTGCATTGTTATAGATCGTTTTGCTTAAGTGTAAGTGTCTAACAGAACATTCCTTTAGTACGCTGGACTCAGACATGTATGGGCTCCAAAACGGAAGCCCGTCGGCAGACCAATGAATATCATAATACTTCTTTCTTGTTCTGCTATTGCGCACATGTATGTGTGTGGGCGTGGTTCACACTTATATCGAACGATTGTGCGGACTATGTAATAAAAAAATAATAGTCCAATCAATCGCAGGTAGATGAGAAATCATTCATTGTGTTTATTTGTTAAAAACGTACTTGAATCATTCCACTTGCTGCTCTTTAAAACAACCTCGCCCTCATGTGAACTGAACTGACAGGGGAATAGATATGAGAGGAGCTGAAGCTCATTAAATATGCAAATCGTATCCAATCCTAGCCGTGGCCGTTTACTTCCAAGTCTCCAGTGCGTGACGCTCATCAAACCCCAGTGTTTTGGAGAGAGCCTCAAAACCAGTGTAGAAAATAGCCTATCACTTAGGTATGTTTTAAATGTAAAAAACACACAAAATTCATTAGTTGACCTCAGAAAACCGTATAAAAAATGAAAAAGCCAGTTCATGACATCTTTAAAGTAATACTTTTGCATATTGTATCAACATTTTTATAAAAAGTAGGTTTCAATTTGATTATGGTTTTTGCAACAGTTTATGGGATTGTAGTTTTTACAGTCTACTAATACAAGTACACAGTCTTGTTCCATTGACACTTTTCAAATAAAAAAAGTTTATGTTGTGATTCACCTCATAACTGATTGGCTTGTTTCATGGCTCAAAGCTCTTAATTAAAGAGAAAAATGAATGGGGTAAAATATATTTCTGGAACCAACACTGCTGATAAAAGTGGGCGGATAATAATGCACTCTATTGCTGTTATCTCATGTGAGTGACAAGCTGTCCCGCCATGATTTCATGTTGACGTACATGTAAGTATTTCTGAATTTACCTTCTTTTTCAATTGCATTAACAACAGCCTTTTTAACTCTTCCCGACTTCACGATGGCTGGATCGGCGTTGGCATAGTCAGCCACAGTTACTGTGAAGATCAAGAAATATAAGAAATTAAGTTGACATAAAAGTACGCAGCACACATTATACTGTATAAGCCATCAGCCCGCCTCGCTCTATTATTACCTGACTCCGAGCAAACATCCCCGGCTTTAAATTTCAGCCGTTTTCGGTTCCCTTTCTTGGGCATGACGCGAGCTGGGGTCTGTGGCCGTTTATCGAGGCTGTGTGCCCTGCCATCTTTCCAGCAGAGGTAACGAAAAACCGATAAAAATGAGGGTGAAATTAAAGAAAGCTCCTCCAGGATCTTCAGCCATCATGGAACTGACGCTCAAGGTCGCGTACATTCTCGCGAGATCTCAGAAGGCAAACGACTCGCCAGACCGGACGCAGAAATCATATGCGAGATGATTCGTCCAATCAGACGGTGTATATTCATAACCCAAGCTTCAGCGAAAAATATGTACAAAAACCATGACGTCATCTCAGCTGTTTTTTTATTGCTGAAAGTTCTTGAAGTACTAATTATTATACTGATAAATAAATTGGAGAATCAATAAACATAAAAAAGACTATTGAGCCTCGAGAAAAGTCATTTTAGCAGGGAGTTTGAACGGAATACTTTTAGATTCTGCCTTTCTAACGAGATTCATGATATTCTTCATAACGTTTACTATTGTAAACACTTGATCATGATCATTTGATTGTGTTGATGAAAATTGTTTAACATAGAGCAACCAGAAACAACATTTTCTTTTTATTTAATAAATGTTCGCTTTTTTAAGTTTTACTTTATTTAATCTAAACCATGTTTTAATGTGTGTGTGTTTGTTAGTTTTTGTTTTTACTTTTAGTTCAACTTGATGCCAGTAATGTTAATAAAGCGATGCATAAAAAAATTACAAAACTTTATAAAATGGGCCTAAAAATAATATTTTAAGAACAAACGCTAAAATAAATATGAGATTTGCTACAAAAGATGCATGCAAAAATTCCTTTTTAGGGCTTTTGAAATATTTTGGCACTTCATGATAGGTCCGTCATTTCTATGAGCCTGCCTGCCGCCAGAGGGCGCTGCGCGTGACAACATTTCTCACACTGTCGTCTCGTGCATGACAGTCATGTAGTCGCGTGGTGCTGATGTGAGGAACTCCGATTTTACGCTGTTTGAACGAGCTTTACAGAGCCACGCCGGGTGGATATGATTTTCGCCGACGACGTGGGAGACGTTTAACCTTTACGTCCACCAAAGCGTCGGTGCATTTATATTTTAAAACATGCCCGAATGTTTGTGGAGATAGCTGAATAGCTGTGTTGCAAGCGGGAATGAGCTCGTAGAGGGAGGAGCGGTTCGCTCGGCTCGCCGTGAAGGGAGATGATGATGATGGTGGTGGCAGAGGGATCTGGAGGATGCGGCAGACGCGAATTTCACCGTTTTCTGAAAGGTTAATGGCAACTGGTGGATGTTAGCGCGAAGGGCGCCGAGGTTCAAGCAACTGAAATCGGAATATGCATGTGGCGAGCGCTGTGATGAGCGTGCATCGAAATGCATTGAGTTCCCAGTCAAACTAGGTGGATAATGTCAGAGCGGAAAAGGCCGACAGTCATGGACCAGAGAGGTCAAGGTGTGTGAAGAATCTAGACAGGGATGCAAGTAGTAAAATTAGAAGATGCATTTTAAAATACATGGACATGTTTAATGTGTATTTAAATGGCACTAAATATATATAGTGCACCTCAATCCTGAATTTAAAAAAGCAATTTCTAATTTGACTTAGACTTCATAGTACAACGAGCAATATGATGTGCGAAGTGATGCCAACCATAAATGAGGGGGACTCGGTGAGTTCCCAGAGAGGCTCTCAAAACGGCACCGACGCCGAGTCTAATTTTGAACAGCTGATGGTGAATATGTTAGATGAGAGAGATAAGCTGCTGGAGTCGTTACGGGAGACACAGGAGACCCTCATCCAGTCACAGACCAAACTCCAGGATGTTCTTCACGAGAGAGATGTGCTTCAGAGACAGCTGAACTCCGCGTTACCGCAGGTAAACACACCTGACACAGGTACACAGGAAGTTGCGTTATGGTAATCAGGGTTTAAGCTAAAATGGCAAAATGGCGTTTACTTTTATACATTAACTGTGAGGTCTATGAACAGTGCAAAAAGCTAATTTAAACGTCTATTTTTTGTTACCAAATTGACAATAAATATGCTATTTTGAAATAAACTATGGTTACCATGTATACTTGCCCAGTGAGTTCAAAATAGTTAATTTTCAGCCCACTGATGTGTTTAAAGACCCCATGATATCTTGACAAGAGTGGCAGGATATGCCAAGGGGCTCGTCCCATTTTAGCTACACCCAATAGTGCCGGCCTTCCCACTTTTTTAACGGCCTTGGTTCTGGAAGTATTTTTCCTATATGGAATATTAAGACATTTGTTTTTCCCATAGGGAAGACCTTTTTTTAAGTTCATCCCAAAATTAAAATTAGTTTATCTGCTTACCCTCAGGGCATCCAAGGTGTGTTCGTTTCTTCAGTAGAACACAAATGAAGATTTTTAACTCCAACCGTTGCTCGTATAATGCATGTCAATGGGGTGTTTTCAATGAGAGTCACTGAGAGTAAAAAACACACAGACATACGAATCCATATTAAACCCTGTGGCTCGTGGCGACACATTGATGTCTTACAGGGGTCATATAATGGTAAATGCTTTTTTTACAAGCTGATTGTATGGAAATGATAAAAATCCAAAGTGTTTTTTTAAAATCTCCTTTTATGTTTTCCCCTGTCTCAAATCGAGCCGTTCGGACGCCCCTCCCACGAATGTTGATTGACAAGCAGTGTTTCATCTCAGATCCGCCCTGAGCAAGCTCAAGCTGTCATCGTAGCATCCTGATAACAATCAAAAATAGAATTGATCTCATTAGAAAAAATGCATTCGGTAATTTAATGCCGTCTCTCATCTCGTGACGCTTTGCAGAATTTGCTATGTGTGTTAATGTGTTTTGAAGGAGACATGGCTTTGGAGACGCTCTGAAGGGACGGTGGAATCTCATGGTTTCAAAGCTAGCTTGCTATTGCTAGCCACTCCGAAATTGCCTACACTCTAACTTTTAAGTGTATATACTAATCTATAGATAACATTGAATCTAACAGACTTGACTTCATGAACTAAAAAGTTGCAAAACAAACAAAAAAAAACCAACAAAAAAAGATTTTGTGATATTTTTCAAAGTAGCAAAATGTATATGGCAAAGAGAATTCAAAAGTTGAAATGTTTCATTATTGTTTATGACTTAAGTGACCATTAATATGGTATTATAGAGGACATTTTTTGCAAATGTGTAGTTATATGAACCAATTGTCTCTTAGAAGAAATGTTCCCAGACGAGCTGTTGGTAAAAGAGCTAAAACGGATGTATTATTCATTTTGTGTGCATTCTGTTTAGTGGCTCCTCGGACTCACACAATTATAGGGGATGCATTGTGAAACTGCTGGTGGCAGGTAAACACTTGTTTTCACAAAGGTGCATCATTTACTTAAATATATGTGTCCCAGAAATTTCAGTGGTGGGGATTGTGCATGCATCACAGTCAAATAATGGCAAGAAGGTTACAATTTAAAGAAAATTCCTACCACAATTATAGAATTATGGATATCAATAGCATTTTGTTTTTTCCTTAGTGAGGTGTATGAGGGTGGTAGCTTCAGTTTACGTAATGTAGGAAGGGGCAGAGATGTAGAGGGTTTCTTCTAGTGTATCTTCCTTTGTATCACATTGCTCTTTTTGGTCATTCGCCAAGGACACAAGTGATATTTATCGATTCATCTAAGCATCCAGTCCCCATCTTTCCCCCGTCTCCCTCCCTGTGATGCAAAAGCAGCTTACATCTCAGTTTACGTCACCCTCCTCATACAGACTGCTAATAGGTGGTATATTATGAATCAAGAACTCTATTCCCGTAGGAGGAATTTCAGACTGTTACTTGAAAACTAGGTTTAAAAGGAGGTGACTGAACCTTGGAAATAGAGACCAGGACCAGCTTATGTAGTTCAGAGATGCATCACCATTCTGTCTCTAGAGGAAAATTGGACTTCCTGTCTTGCGGCTTGCATGTCTAGGACTGTTCAAAGGAAAATGCCTCCTTTCATGTGACACTCTGGGGCATGTGAGACTGTTGCTAAGAGGCCAATTAATCTAAATCTAGTTTACAGCCAACGTTTACATTTAAACCCCTTGATTTAACGTATTGCCTGTATAGTATTATCCTCAAATGGCATGCAACCTCAGACCTCAGACTGTTAGCACTTTCTTGACCTGGCAAGCTCTAATTTGATTGGCTGTCCTCATGCAATCTCTGGGAGTAAGGGCATGCATGCAAGGGCATTTCTATCTGTCCATCTGGAAAATAAAGTCTTGTTTACGGTACTACTGAGATGGTGCATGCAATGAATGATTTTGAGGATGAAAAGTTTGAGAAGCACCATTGAGGCACTTAGTAGCAAGGAATCTAGATATCCAGACTTACGCTATAGAATTTGTGGTCAGTAAGATTTTGTCATTTTTTTTGTTTACATTTTTTAACTTTTATTCAGTAAGGATGCATTAAACTGATCAAAATGGACAGTAAAGAGACATTTATAATGTTACAAAAGGCAATTTTTCAGATTCCAGAATCAATATTAAAGCTACACTGTGTAACTTTTTTATTTTATTCTTAGCTAAAAACACTTAGTTCTTTCAAAAATATATGTGATCATTAATGTATATTTACTTATTTCAAGTAATAAAGTATTCTCGTAAGTTTATAATATGCTATTGAAAATACATACGGTTGAGGGGTTCGAATGCCGGTCGCCATGTTGCCCCTCCATCTTAAAAGTACATTAGCCAAAGAGGGACATACCCGTAAATTCAAGCTTTGCCTTTCGCGTTTTAACACTCGATGGCACCATGTCGAATGTGAAGAGGGGGATTGCCATGTCAATCTTGGACTAAATCCGTAGGAGTTCAAACGAAATCAGAATTGAGAGGAACAGAAACTAATATTCACTTGATGGTCTTATACCTTTACGGAAAATATCACACAGTGTAGCTTTAATTAGTATATTAAATTACTTTATTTTAGTCCTTGCTTATAGATAAGATGGAGGAAAGTTGCCTCTTTTATTTCAGCAGAGAGCAGAGCTTGACCAACCAGAGTAAACGTCGATCGAGACAGCTGATGCAACCAATGATATACCAATGGATTGCATCAGCGCAAACCCTCTTTTGGGGTTAAAAACCACTGTCAGGATTTACTAAACACAAAAATTAGTGCTGAAAAGGCATTGTTTTTTGCGGCTGACCTAATTGCAAATGCATTTGTTGGAGTTTTCCTTTCAGAAGAAAAAAATATGCGAGGAGAGTATTTAAATAAATCATGCAAGTTGATTTACTAAGATTTGTGCTAGTCAATGTACTGATATTTGCACCATTATTTACCACTCAAAACATCATAAACCAGATGTTAACCTGCGCTTCTCTTGGTAGATTGCATTGGTCATTATGAAAATCATCCTGCTTGCGCTCTTACACTGTTCAGTAAATCTGGCCCATAGTCTGTTATACCTTAAAGGAACTGTATGTAAGAAATGTAATTCAATTAATCATAAAATGGCCCTGATATGTCACTGGACATTAAGAAATCATGTTAAAGGGGAGGCTGCATGCGATTTCACTTTTTTAACTTTAGTTTGTGTGTAATGTTGCTGCTTGACCATAACCAAAGTTACAGCGCTGAAAGTTCAATTCAAACGGAGATATTGTCTTGTAAAGTTATGGCAGTTTATTGCCTACAGCATAACATAACATAAACACTGCCCCCACGAACACGCAACAAAGTGGGCGAGGCCGCTTCACAGTCATTACGGAAGAGAGAGCTGTTGCAGTAGGCTAGAGTGTTGCAGACATGCCATCAAAACTATGTTATTTTTACCACAAGTGCACGACTTCTGTGTTCGGCTTTCCTTGGGACACTGGACTTTGGGAGCAATGGTTACAATTTGTGTTTAATTCAGTTCCTGCTGATTACAGTATAAATTTAGCCGTCTGTGCTGCACATTTCACGAAAATCTTAACGATTTTACTACTGTATATGCTCAAAGGCTCATACTAAAAGATGGAGCAGTTCCCACATTAAAGGTACCGTTATGGTAAGGGGCGTGGCGTTTAAGGACAACCTGTGCTTGGCACTTCAGCAAATAAAAATACATGAAACTACATTTGACCATCTAACCAATCTAAGACCATTGCGTTTTTCGGAGGGATGGGCTTCATAGAAGTAGATAGCAAACGAGCTGTTTAAAGGACAGTGAGGACAGCGGTGTGGAATAAAGGTAAAATATTTTAAAAAATACAGCGTTTTTAAAAAAAAAGCCAAGCTTAGAAAAACACCATAGAACCACCCCTTTAATTTCAAATACTTATATCACTGACAACAGTAGTCCGGCCAGGATATTGTCATTTAAAAGTTGTTGTTGCAGCCCTCAACTGATGTTGATGTTGACATGTTGTGTTTTGGCCTGTTTTTGAAGACAATAACTAGGCCTTTTTTTATTTATTTATCTATTGCTTTTTGGTGGGACCACTAGCTCAGCCGATTCATTTGCTTTATGTTCATAGGCCGCTATAGGTGCAGTAGACTGTTTAATTGATAGCTGTTTAGTACACACCACCTTTCTTTCTGTCCATAGTGTATGAAGAAAATTTTACCTTGCCATGGTTGATCATTTTTGTTTTGGTGGTCTGTTGCTGTTCGGCAGCTAGTATGAATTGATTTTCAAACATAAAGCTGTGCTTTTAATCCTTCAGTTGGGTCCGGAAATTCATTTGCACTGTGTTTTTTAAATTACTGATGATTATGAGTGTATTGTTAATGCAGATCATGAAGACAATATTGAGGAGATTGATGAGACATGAACAGTATACAGACTTGATTCTGCAGAGTCATCTTTAAGACAACTGGTAAAGACAGCTGACAAAAATGTGTCCTGTGCACTCGTGGGGTTTACCACAGTGCAGAGTTAGCATCCTCTTTCTCACTCTTGAATTATCGTCTATCAGGGATGTTGGCTTGTCAGCAGTGTTGTCAGTCAAACATGTTTGTCCATACAGGGAGACCTGGAGTGGGGATGAGGGCTGGTGAACTGGCCGAAAGCCACGCACTGAGTGGGGAGAAATGCCAGGCTGTCTCTGTCTGCTGTTGGGAGGAGCTCTGTACCCTGTTTATCTGTGTGATGTTTAGAGGAACTGGCATGTAGAGATGGTTCTTGAGTTGAGCAGTTAAATCCTGAGTCATCTGCTCACTTGTGTAGAATGGAGGTCAAGTGTGGGATTGTTTAATTTGTCCACCAAGCAGTTGTTCCAAGAAACCTTTGAATAATAACTAAATAGCAAAAGGGATCCATTTGATCACCCTAGCACTGTGTGTGAACTGTGGCAGGGTGGATTCTGCAGCAGTTTATGCCTGACATAAGAATACTCTGGAAAGAGTTGAGACATTTCTGCTTCTTTGTGCTTGTGTATCTGATGAATACTGCCTTTTGATGTCTTTTCCCATTTTAAGCTAGATTCAAATCTATTTCTTTTTAAATTGTTGTTGGTCAGTTTTTCCTCCAGTTTTTTGATGAAATGTGATGTTTAATGGCTTCAAAGGATGACCCTTTTCAATTAGAGGATCTAACATTTAAATCAAATAGCCAATGTAGCCAAGCAGATTCAAAATGTTTAATCAAGAAGAAAAACACAGTACAAATCTAAATAAAAATAATGAATGCTTTCTCCTTTTTTCCAAATGAAAATACAAGGAACAATATTTTTTACAATTCATTGTTACAACTTAATTCTTAATTTCACTTATTGGCTGAAAAATAAATTGTAATACATACTATTTTGGATTGTAGTTGGATTGTAGCGATTGGAGTGCATGTTTTAAAGTGCATGGCGCAGGTACACTTAGTCCGAAACCACTTTTGCTAGTTTAATGATGGAAAAGGCGGTTAGCGTGACAGGCGCATGGTCCAAAAGGATTGTATCTAGTCTCCAATGAATCATGGGTGTGTTTTGGGCATAACGTGCAATAAACCAATCAGAGTCTCATCTCCTATTCCATTTAAAAGCCAGATGCGCTTGCACTATGGCGGATTCTCTTTTTACATGTCGGAGTTTGCGAGGGGAAAGAGAGGAATCCTTTTATTTTTATATTTAAAATATATTGTGTGTGTAATAAGCAGACTGTATGTGCGTTTTCCACCCGCCTATAGGCGCAAATTACTAACCCTCCCTTTATATAACACACAAAATACTGTGCTGTTGGCTTTAGACCAGGTTTTTGATGGTCAATGGCACAGTCGTTTTCAGTTACCCACAAAATAGAAACACACAACGTTTTTAGACCAGCACTCCCATGGGTTAACAGATGGGCACGAGTAAAGGGATACTTCACCGCTTTTTCATATTAAACTATGTTATTCCCTTAACTAAAACGAGTTGATACATACCTCTCTCATCTGAATGCGTGCACTTAATCGCTCTGACACGAGGTGACGATCTGATAGCATTTAGCTTAGCCCACTAAGCCCGGTTCATTCACTATGGTACCAAACAGAGATCAAGTTAGAAGCGACCAAACACCTCCACGTTTCCCTATTTAAATACAGTTACACGAATAGTTGAACGATCAAGTATGATGACATAAAACGTGGGACTTTTCTAAGCGGATTAAAAAGGAGAACTATAATGTATGGCGGAATAGCAATTCTAAGAGTACTTCGACTCGCCGCAGTAAAAAGTGCCGGCTGAAAAATCCTCCCTCACATCTCCCCCTCCCCCCAGAAATGAGAGAGTGAGGGGGAGATGTGAGGGAGGATGTTTCAGTCGGGACTTTTTAGTGGGCTAAGCTAAATGCTATCAGATCGTCAGAGCGATTAAGTGCACGCACTCAGACAAGAGAGGTATGTATACTCACGTTTTAGTTAAACAACGAGGCACTGGAAGTGAAAATGTGAACTGCGCCGGGCTGATAGCAAAAAACACTTGCGTCAAGCCTGCCGTCACATTGCACAAGGTGTATAATAGGGCCCATAGTCTTCAGAAAACATAATGGCCCAAAAACAAATTATAATAATACATTATATATATATATATATATATATATATATATATATATATATATATATATATATATATATATATATATATATATATATATATAAAAATAATTTGGCCATATATATTTTGCCAGAACAGCTCCTGTCCTATTAACCCCTGAAATAAAGTTTGCTGTGCTTCACTGACCACTGCTTTTCGTCTCTCGTCATTGAGCGACTCAGCATTCCCCAGCTCTCAGTGATAGATGAGACTGATGATCAATAGATGCTATTTTCTCATCGCTGCCTCATTGGAGGATGTGTCAGTTTTGCAGAGTCTCTGAAAATTTACACTCTACTCTCAGAGAACAGTGCGACCCAGCAGACAGTTTAATTTTAGGCAGCTGGGCCAATCTTATAGAAATAACGGGATGCATTTCCTCATTTGTAAGTCGCTTTGGATAAAAGCATATGCTAAATGATTAAAATGTAAATGCAGAAAATTCCAATGCTGTTTCTTTATGCTGGTATTATCTGCATACTGATAATTATGCTTCATCAAATAGACATATTTGGTTTACATTTGTTTATAATATGCGAAAAGAAACAGTACAGGCTTTGTTTTCCTAAACTAAAGGATCCTCACACCATTGCAGACTAGTACTGGGCCAGCACAGGTGTAAAAACAGCATCACATGGCTTTTGGCAGCTGCCGTAATCTCCAGCATGACACCTCTGAGCTGCCGGACCCTCCCTCAGCAGCTGCGGGCGATTTGTTAATTTAACCTCTCACATGCACATGTTTTACTCTCTTTCTTTGTTTTGGACAAAGCAACACTCTTTAATTTTATTAAATTAACTGATATTTCAGGGCCTCTGTCAAACATTATTGTATTATTGTATTTTTCAGATGGATAGGTTTTTAGGTTATGTTTTTCTTTTTAAAGTGGACCACCCTGACATTAAAGTATCTCAGGCATTTAGCACTGGAATTTTTTTTGGTCAGCAGCTGGTTCATGATCTCTATTGCAGCTGATTGAAAGGAAAACAAATTTGGATCTGCCCCATCACATTATTTTTGTTCTACTGCAATTTTTTTTTGCATCTAATTAAATTCAAATGAAGCACCCCGAAGCGTGTGGCCGGCTTATGTCTGAAGTCATTTGTGCACTCAAGCTTGTTGTGCACAGCTGACTGTACAAAAGTGCCAGAGAAAAGGGCTATATTCTCACATGATCTCTGACAACACTTTCCCATCAAGGCCTTTTACCCAGACGGCTTTACAAATGCAGCTAAGTTAGATGAATCATGCTACTATGTTCCTAAACAAAATAACTTGTGTCAGGCTGCTTTTATTAAGTCTAATATTATACAAATAATATTATACAAATAATACAAATATTATTTGCGGGACCAAATACAATAATGATTGTCATGCAGGTTTCCTATAGGGCCCTATAAAATCTGTTCTATTTTTTCCTAAATTCTGTTCTATTTCCCCCCCAAATTCCGTTTTTTCTGTTTTAATTTTTCTGGCTTCCGTTTTTTTTTCTGTTTAAATTTGTTTGAACTTTTAATGGTTTAATTACATTTTAATAGGCTAATCAAAAAGCATGTCTAAATAATTAAATCTACAACAATTATCAACATTGTATTAAACCTTTAAGAAAAATGATATGGTTAGGGCCCTAAGAAATATGTTTTATTTTATTTCTCAATAATAATAAAAAAAAAAAACTCTCGGATTCCATTTTCAGGTTTAAGATTATTACTTAAATTTGAATAATCAAAAAGCATGTCTAATTAATTAAAAACATCAATTTAAAAATAAACTGGAATTTCTCTGAACAGTTTTTATTTTATTTTATTAAAAGATTAATTCTGTGTTGTGTATTTAAATTGTTTTGGCAAATTCTGCACAAAACAATTACATTTTAATAATAATTTACTATTATTAGTGTTAGTATTATTATTACATTAAGAGACGTAGCTAAATTCTTCTGTACAACAGTAATATATTTCTGTCACAATTTCCAAGTTAAACCAAACTTTTATTTTGACAGGTTGCCGTAAAGACCTTTACGTTTCTGTGTGTTTATGATATAATGGTAGTTTATCTTAAATGAAATGGTAAAAGGTTGGAGATGAAGTTTATGTATTCAGGTCCTCATAAGGCAGCAGAGGGTGAAAACACTGTGAGTCAGTGTGTGTGTGTGGGAAATGAAACCATTAATTTGCACAGAGACACTTAGAATAGTCTTTAAATAGTCTTTTTTTGCGGTTTAATATTCACAGACACCAGTCTATATCGTAAATTGTTTTAAGTGTTCTGACCTGGTTTTTATTTATTCATCAAAGATTTGACAAATTCTGTGAAATTCTAGACTGGGTAAATCCAGCCTGATCTGCCAGCAATTTGATTTAGCTCTGCAAGATCAGGCTGGAAACCTGTATATTAATTCGTCCTGCTTCTGTTACACATTTGCAGGAACCAATCACAGACTGGCTTATCCACCTGTCACACTATTGGCGGGTTTAACACAATGACAAATAACGATGCGATGGATCAATGCCCGATGATCACGCCTCTTGTGGTCTGATTGGTTAAATGGCTACCCAGTTGCATACAGAGTCATTTGAATTATTCTCATTTATCACGCCTCTTGTACATTAGAAGATACAGAGCAGACTCCCCAGACCAGTGTTCAATCTTAAAAGAGTGAGCTTGGTCTGGTGATAGCCAGACAACTGAAATTCCGTTTTTATGACTGAAATTTCTCCTTTGCGTTTTCCACATTGCTGAAATCATAGGGCTCCAGTTACCCGAAGGAAAGATAGAAAGGAAAGGGCTATTATTAATCCAATATGTCTTTTCTTTGTCATATTAGAGTATAAAAGTCATTTTAGCTACAGTATTTGTAACTTTATGTTAACATCAGCTGTAAAAGTAGACAAGAGCCCTTGCTATAATAGAGGGCAAATGGATTTGGAATTTCTCAAGGACCTTTTCCTTCAAGAAAATTAACAGCTGAAGGCATAATCTGAGGGTCTCTTGTTGGGGATTATGATATCTTGGGTTGTAGAGTGAAGAAGCAACCATATATAAATCAGGAAAAGACTGTCATGGTGGTCTGCATGGGTTTATGAATGTCATTCCAAAGTTTGTTGTGTACGAAACCTTAAGGAAATGTGGAATTGACCAATGTGGAATTGGTCCGTTATCTATGGTATGTTTTCCTCCAGGCGTGATATAAGCGTAATGCCACTCAGATGCTGTGGCAGGGGATTAGGAAGAGAGCTTTGGTGACTTGACAAACAGTGAAAAAGTGTTGCAAAGTGAGAGGAAGAGAGGCACAGAGCAAGCGAGAGGGTTTTTGAGTATCTTAAGGGATTAGTCTGAGGGCATTTACTGTGTGCACAGGGGAAAAAAATCTCTGAAATGTTGGAGACAAGGTGAGAATTGCAGATTTTGGGAAAAAGTGCATGAGGGTTGAAAGCTTTTTTTAGGTCACGCTAAAATGTAGGCTTGTGTCACAGGCTAAAAATGAAAGTGTTTATGTATATTTAAAGGAGACTGAATAGGCGAGCAGAGTCTGGTCTATTTCTATTTTTCGAGATGCTGTGACTTTTTTGTGTGTGTGACTCATTTTGTGCTAGCTTTTGCATAGTTAGAAAATAAATGGTCACAGTATCTGCCTATTTTGAAAGTGATCAAATTCTGGATTCATAGAGAATATCAAAGATCGCTGTGGTTTCTCGTGTCTCCTCTTTCAAGCAAGGGGGCGGATAACCCATGCAATGGATGACAAGACATGTTTTTTATCAGACTATATATTTATTTTCATTAAGGCCTGAATGAGCTGTCAAGTCTTTGTGGTCTTATTTATTCAAGAAACCAAAATTTGAATGATAAAATAAGCCGATTGAAACAGTCTGAACACTTTGTTGTGGAAGGTTTGCTCACTGAGATTTTCAAATATAGTCGTATGTGTGGTGTTCTTGGCGTCTCAGTGGCATTTATAATGCTAAGCATTTTATAATATTAAAAATTTCTATTTGAAAACAATTATAATACAGTATATATATCACAGTTTCGATTAACATATTAAGCAGCACAACTGTTTTTGACACTGAAACCATACTTAATATTATCAAATCAGAATTATTTTTTGAAGCATCATGTGACACTGAAGACTGGAGTAATAGCTAGAGATCGACCGATATGGGTTTTTCTATAGCCAATGCCATGCCGATATTTAGAGGTCTGGGTCAGCCAATGGCCGATATGTGCTGCCGATTTTTTGGCCAATATTTTTAAGTTTCCCCCTTCATTTGTATGATAAAATGTCACTAATAATAAGTGGATGCACAATTTCTAAACTTAATTATTTATTGACACTGACTTGAAACTTGAAGGTATAAAAGATATTCTTGAAAGTTAACATTATGCAGCTTTAATGAAGATAACTGTGCAAAGTTATTATGAACTTTATTAGCCTGATATCCATTTTTATTCACATTATACAGTTAATGGAAGCACACATATGCAAATATTCATGAGGTGAATATATATATATATATTTTTTAAATAAATTTAAAATAAATGCAAAGAAACAGTTCGTAATTTTGGCTTATCTCAGTGTTTCCCACACATAGACTAATTTGAGGCGGTACGCCACAGAATCAACACGGGACCACCACATATTGCTTCTTCATTCATTTTTTTACTCTATTTTAAAGATAGCATATTCGCATATTCGTTCAGCTGCATTTAGCTCTCCCTCCGCCTATCACGCGTCTCTTACACACACACACACACACACACACACACACACACACACACACACACACACACACACACACACACACACACACACACACACACACACACTCTGTGCGTTACATTTGACCGTAAGTATTGAACAAGTTTTGTTGCATTTTGCCGCATTTACTGTGGCATAACAGTTAAAGCCAGAGCAGTTAGATAACAGAGGCTTTCATCTCGCGGCAGCGCGCGTGGTCACGGCGCTCTCAATAGTTCTAAACAAAAACCAGTGCAAACTGGGGTGCCGAGCAGGAATGCCGTGTAAAAGGTGCCAGGACGCACTTGCACTGCGGTTCATCTCACACCTGATGATGCATCTTTAATATGGGTTAACTTGACAATAATGCTTTATGTATGTTTCTGTCGATGGATACACGTGCTGGCTCCTCAGTTATACACTAAAACAACAGCGATGATAAAAGAAAAACATGGGCAAAACGGTCTCTCTTAGTAAACTTTGTTCAATGCATGCGAATATGAGCAGTTATTTAAAGGAGGGGTGAAACACTCAGTTTCAGTCAATCTCATGTCAATCTTGAGTACCTATAGAGTAGTATTGCATCCTTCATATCTCCAAAAAGTCTTTAGTTTTATTATATTTATAAAAGAAATATGGGCTGTAACGAGTCTTTCCGGAAAAAAACGAGCGCCTGGAGGCGTATCATGTGGGCGGAGCTAAAGAATGACGAATGCGCAACGCGGTGACGTCCTTAAGCGTGGCGAAACCCTTGCTATTGATCTCAGCTAATAGATATGACCAAGAATCTAATTCGGAGGCTGAAATAGAAACAGCAACAGCAGGACGTTCGTCTCTGTGGTATGTACTGTATTTAGTGGCCTGTCAACATATGTGTCTTTACTCGCAGTTTATGAGGACATGATTCGGTTTATGGACTATTGTATGCGACTAAACCTTAGCAGTAGCAAGCAAAACGGTTTTGCACGTCAGACTAGTGTAACGTTATAACTTACATAGAACAGCAATGAAGTCCGTTAGCGCATTTGAATGACGAAGCACGCGATCGTGTCGTTTACTGATGTTTACTCACTCGACGATAAGCAACAGCACAGACATTTGAAGCAGTTTTACTTACCGGCTGCTTCCAAAGCAGGACCGAACCTTTATCGCTGGGACCGCTCCGTCAATAACACACTTCTTGGAGTGTGGAGATCCACTTTGCGATGCAATGTTGTGAAGCTTCCCGTCATTTCTGTGTTCAAATCGGTTCAAATGCAGCGCTGCCTTTCCGGAATGCTGTGCTGAAGCGTTGAAGTCGCTTAATGTCAAAGTGGAGGAATGAAGTGGAGTGCAGCGCGGACAATAACCGACATGAGTGTTCACGGACGACTGGATCTGCAGCTTGAGAGAGTGTTTATGGGCGTTCATTTCCTCTCTCGCTCTAGTCACGCGCGCGCGCACCCTACCGGGAGAAGAGCTCGTACGACCCATACAAGGACCTTCCGTTCTATTAACGTCAAGTCGACCCATACTCGAAAAAAACTCTCCGAAACTTGTGAGAAACCGGAAGGAATATTTTTAACACAGAAATACTCCATCAAACGTCCAACATTAGTTTTTGAAACTTTGTCTATGTTTAGGATGGGAATCCAAGTCTTTAACAGTGTAAAAAGCTCAGTATGCATGAAACAGCATTTCACCCCCCCTTTAAGGGAAGTAAACAAACCTTCAGCCAGAAGTAGCGTTATGCCAGTTCCCGACGGTACTAAGCTATTCGTTTTTTCCTTTACTAAGTGATTTAGAATTTGAGCCTTACCTTTCTCTCCCAGTACTGTTTTCAAATGTTTTGGCTTGGGGTCCTTCACATGCGCCAGCAGCGGCTGTTCCACTGTACAAATAACATGGCCGCCCGTGGAAGTGCCTGATTTTAAATCGGCACTACTGAACACGGATATCGGCCAATGCCGATATATTAAAAAATGATAAATATTGGCCCGATATATCGGTCGACCTCTAGTAATAGCTGCTGTAAATTCAGCTGTGCCATCATAGGAATAATGCATTTTTTAAAAAGAATATATATATATATATATATATTAGGGATGTCAATTTTCACAAATTCCCATGATCGATCGTCGTTTAAATTAACGATCAATTAATCGATTAATCGTTAACCATAATACTGAAATATGCGTCTACAGCAGTGGCTTATAGCTGACAGCATGACAGTAGGACTATGTGCAATGCTGCTCAAAACGCCATGTTCTTCACCAAATGAATGAGAAGGATTTTTTTTTATCTAAACAAAGAGCTATGGGATTGTAAAATTAGTCGATGTTATTTATAATTTAATTAAATTACTTATTTAATAACCGAATACAACATGTAACACGAACGCCGCCTCAGATCTGTTATTCAGAATTTGTGGACGCACTTGCAAGAGCAACATGCTGAAACGTCACCTAAACCCAGTTAATTCAAAACGATTTATTAAAATATTGTTTTCATTAATGTTATGTAATGTGACCGTCCCAATCATAGTTATTATTAGTCGTGTGTTGCTGTTTGAACTGCGCGAGCTGAAGCCGATGCGCTGAATCAACACTGGTAAGGGACACTGAAACTTTGCTAGCACGTTATTTACCTCAACAAAAAGCTTCCTATATGAGATTAATCAGATTTATATAAAGTTAACAAAATATTACAAATTATATATCTTCACAAAATGATGCGAATGGACACGTGTACTTGAATTGAGTTGCTGATATTCATATTCAGAATGGGAGACGCGTGGTGTTCACGCGCTCTAGGAACAACGCTCTGAACACGGCACCTAAACCCAATGACTTTACAACCATTTATTAAAATAGTGTTCTCATTTCTGTTATATAATATGACTGTCCCAATCATCGTTATTATGCATTGCTCTGTAGCCTATGCGCTAAAGCCGAAGCACTGAATGAAAACCGGTAGCCATCACTGACTGAAGCCATTTGTTAGTGCGTTTTATTTCGCTGAAAGAAACGCATCCTATATGATTGATCACATATATAACGTCACAAAATAAATGTAATATTACAAATTACTTCAGCACAATCTGATGCGAATGCACAAGTGAACTTGAACTAAGTTACATGCGCGAGTCAGAATGCGTGACTCATGTTGTGCATGCGCTCCTCCTGGATCAACGCAATGAAACACACGGCAAATAAACCCAAATAATTAACAATCACAATGTTTGATTACAATAGTGTTCTCATTAATGTTGTGTAATATGACAGTCCCAATCAGTCATTATTAGTGCTGTTGGAGCTGCACGCTGAAGCTGATCACTGCCACGCTTTTACTACCGCTCACCTCTAACATTAATTATTAACCAAATGCATCCTTATGAGATAAATCAGCTAAAGATAGGCCTGCACAAAATAAACACAATATTACAACTTACATTTGCACAAAACAAAAGGCTGCGAATGCACATGCAATTTTGCAGTCATGATGAAGGAGTAACTCCAGCTGTAAAATGGTTCCAAATAGAACTCGGGCGCGCTCGCATCATTTTTCCTCCCGTTTCCTCACGCACGCGCATGACCCTGCTTAATCGATGATCGATAAGTCTTATCGATCAAATGTCTTATCGACAATTAATCGATCATCGATTAATCGTTGACATCCCTAATATATATATTTTATATTCAGTGTTATTACTTAAAATTGTAATGGTACTTCATAATATTACTGTTTCTATTTTTGATCAAACAAATGCAGTCTTGGTAAGCATAAGAGATGTCTTTCAAAAGCATTTAAAACATCTCAGCCCCAAACCTTTGAAAATTAATTTGTATATTATTATTTTTTTAAATTAATAATAATAATAATAATTACATGTATATAGCATTTTCTAGCTTTACATATAGAAGGGGTGAAACCACCACAATTTAAATGTGGCAATTGTCTTGTGACGTCAGTGAAGGTCGAGCGTTAGTTTTGATAAAATTACATCACATCCAGTTGGCCGGTCGCATACAGTCAAGTCGCAAATGTTCAAATATTTCAATGCATCTTCCAGCAGCTACCTAGTTTTCCCAGGAGGTCTCATATCCAGGTACTGACCAGGCTCAACCCTGCTTAGCTTCAGTGGGAAACCAGTATTGGGCTACAGAGTGATATGGCTGCTGGTAGGGCTGGGTGATATGCCTCAAAAATATTATAACTATAATTTTCCATATCAGTCGATATTGATAAATATCACGATAAATGTAAAATCTTTATTTCTTTAAAGTTTAAAGGCATAGTTTTGCTCCTGAGTGAAAGATGTAGAAAACAGGCAGTTAACTGGGGTTTTAAACTATCCTTTATTGTCAAAACATGACAACCTCTTCCCAAACAGGTGAACATTTTTTGTTAAAACTGAGGTAGATTTATTTATTAAAATCTTAACTGTGGTCAGCGTTTTTTTTACTCTATACTGTGTATCAATAATATCATTAATTGTGTAAGTAGGAAAACACTAAAAATGCAAACAAGCAAAAAAATAATTATTTTAAGTTAAGAAACATTTCGAGTCTCCTCTCTCTTGCCTCACAGTGGATTGGTCCACTGTGCACCTTAAACACATACACGCACGCACGCACGCACACATCTCACTGACAAACGCACCTCACCGACAGTGGGCTGGTCGGGAGAGAGCAAAGTTCAGTTTTTGTGGATCTCCAGAGCTGTCTATTTTATTCATTTTAAACATCGGATGAAATTATTTCTCTTTTGATACAGGCGATGCTGAGTCATTAATACATCACCAAAGACAAACAATTATGATAGTGTTGTGGCAAAAAAATAGCGATGTACAAGTCAGATGTTTTAGTGATTATAGTTTGGTAACGTTAGCTTAAAAAAGTCACCAACTACAACTAACAAGATGATAAGCCTGTGTGTGAATGTAGTTAATGTAGATTTATCGCCGTGTTGGGCTCATGTTATATGGAAGAACTTCGAAGAAGCACAATAATTTAATAATTAAATTCAGTGTGGAGAAAAATGATAAGCAGTCCAAAACCACTGAAGTTGAGCAAACTAACTTGCCAACGATATCTGTGTCCTCCGAGCTGGTCGTGAGCTCTGAGTTTTCTTCACTATCGCTCATTTTTCTCGCTACACTTCACTCCGATCCTTCGAGCCTGTCAGCCACTGACTGTAAACAACACCGCTTGCAACACACAGAAGCTCGGTCTGCAATACGCATGCGCAGCATTACGCATAGCGCGTAAACATATTGAGATTTGATCTAACTGTTGTTATCCTTTTATCTAAGAAAATTATATGGTGCTAATTATCGTTATTGTTTTATCGCCGAGCCCTAGCTGCTGGTAATTATTGTAGTCTGATCATATAACAGCACACCTCTGCTCAACAAACCACAAAGTTTTGTGTTTCTTCATAGCAATTTTGACGCTACTACAAAATTGAATATGCTTTTATTAAGAATTAAAAATTAAAAATTCAAATTTTTGTTGTATTATCAACTAAGTATCAAAGCACTAGTTTGAGTCACCCTTAATAGGGCTCATTAAGCTCTGTAGCACCATCGGTGCTGGGTGAGTTAGTTGCCAAGGTTTAATAGTTAAGGTTAAAGTGGATCTTTGTTTCTATGCTGTTCTGCCACCTCTGTAGCTCACTGCCACACCCATGACCAGTGTCTTGTGATGTCCCGCCTTTGCTGAACACAACCCTGGCCATAGTTCACTCCTTTATGCGTTCACGTAAAGATAAGACTCTTGAACACTAATGAAATATTGCTGTGAGTGCTTTCACACAGCATGACGCTGTGTCTTAGCCTCTGTAGGTTTGCCAAACCATCTGCCACCAAAGGCTCTCAGCGCGATTAGCGCACCGAGATGCCAATTTGTCCTTTCTTGCCATCAGATGGGGTGAATATTATCAGCAACGTGGAAACTGTCACACCTGAATGAAGAGCAATCATTAGTGGGTTTTAGAGAAATTAGCACTTTGCATAACTTAAGAACCCTAATTGGCCCATTTAGATTTAGCAAAACATGTGTATTTCTTCATAAAGATTCTACCAACCATGAATGAATGCAATACTGTGGTGACTATTGCTTCAATAAAACTCCAGAAATTAACACTCACAGTCCTGACACAATGAGGATCCATTCATGAAGCTTAGGTCCTACATATTTCAGCACACACAGTTAATATCAAATATTGTAAGTGGTACCTATAGATTGCTATAGTAAAACTGTTTTCTATGGAAAATATGCTGTGTCATTGTAGGCCACTTTGCCGGGTATGCTTGCAGTATTTGATCTGTCAGTACTCAGTAAATGTCCAGCTCTGTATTACAGAAGCACGTAATATGTCAGGCATGTTGATCTGTGTGCAGTACATTAACTTCAGCTGTCTGTCACTCAGGCTAGGAACAAGAAAGCATTTCCCCTCGAGGGCCTGGCTGTCAGTGTAACTGCAGTTTTTCAGAAAACAGCCAATCTCTGAACCTTTTGCAAAGCTCCCGCAACATCACAGGAGTGCCGAACCCTTCTGAGGCCCAGCGCTCTTTAAAAAGTCATAGCGGCAGCATTAGTGCATGGTGAGGAGCCTGGATTTGGGGTATTTAAGGATAAGATGTATAATTAATGCATATTTGCTTTAGCATGAGAGATTCTGAGAGATGGATGGAGAAATTAGAGGGGGATTTATAGAAAAAGTACACTGGTAGAGGCTTGTATGCATTTCATGGAGCTGTTTTTTTCTCTTGTACTTCCTCTTAAACAGTCCTTTATGCTATAGGGAAGAGTTACAGTTTTATTTACTGCCAGTTTTAATTTCATCTCATTGTCTTACCTTGTCTCACCTTTTCTCTTCTCAAGTGCATGCCGGAGCAGGGAGTTACAGTGGATAGTGTGCTGTTGGTGATGGGAGAACAAATTGGTTGTGGAAATATAGCCTCGGCATTGAGGATGAACAAAGCGGTAGTGGTCTTTCTCAAAGAGAATAACATTGTTGCGCAACTTATTGAGAGTGGAGTGGTAATTAAAGTTTTTGTCTTATCTTTCCAATAGCTACATTAACATCCAAGGAATTTTCTCAATTTATCCCCAATAAATTTAGCGAGAAAGATCTCATTAGGTTTGGAAGAAACGCTTGCCAAATAAAATCCATATCACTGGGTTGTAGAAGTTCGGAACTAAAACATGTCATGTGGTTTCGAAGACAAGTTTTTATGTTTTTAAGAGAGCCAACGCTAGATATATAATTTTGGGTCATAAATGAAGGTAAGCCATCTACGTAGGTTTTATGCTTCTACACTGTAAAACCCAACAAGTTACGGTAACTCAAACCATTTGAGGAAACCGATTGCTTCAAACCAATTAAGTTTTAAAACCATTAAGTATGAGTACTGAAAACTCATATACATTGAGTTAAATTAACTCATATTTTAGTGTTGTTTAAGTGTTAAAACTTATATTTTAGTGTTGTGTTGATCAATTATTAAGAGTAAACTGAACTTAAAGATTTTAAGTTAATTTTATTAATTCAGTTTGAATTCAGGTAACAAATCTAACTAAGTCTTAACAACTACATGGTTACTTAAATGGTTTTAGGAAACAGATTGCGGCAAATGGTTTAAGTTCATCAAACTCAAAGTGATTAAGTTACATAAGACTAAGCACAACCTAACATTGGTACAAAATGAAGACAGAACAGGAGGGTATTTTTAAGTAATTTATTGAAATATAACATTTACATCATAAATACAGTATGCCATATGTTCACAAATATAACTAGACAAAAAATATTAGACTTTTTCACCAAATAAAACAGCACAAACATGTTTAAAAAAGTCATAACATTTAAATAACAAAACATATAAAATAAAAAAAATTATGTAAAAAGGTACGTTTCCTCAAAAAGCAAAAGCACTATATGATCTTTAATGTACTCTAAGTGTATTGCACTGACCGAAGACTTGGCAGACATCACCACCTCATCTTTAAAGACAATCAAAGCATCCAGTGGGTTTAAAGGTAACGTTCCCTCTTCCTCCTCGACAGTAAGGATGGTGACTGTTGGCTTCTGCACCTGGTCAAGCTCCTTTTTCTATATGCATTGGAAAAAAAGTTTGTATGTCACCACATATAAGAAAATAACCCTTGTCAGGGCAGACACCATATTTCAATTTTCATAAATAAAAAAAACGTTGTTATAAGGAACGGATTATTGTTGATTTAATTGGGCGTGTGCTTATTTAAAACCCTGTAGTTCAATTTTGTAAAGATGTTAAGTTGTTTGTCAGCAAGGTTTAATTGGGGGAAAAACATTTTCAGGGGTGTATCAGCCGAATGTTCTAGACCTTGAATTGAATGACGAATTGAATTGAATTGAATTCAAGCGATAATGCACACATTGCAAAACATTTGTTTTTCATGTCAGTATGTCATAAATAGAAAGAGGCAACAGTTTACTGTCAAAGATTTGTCGCTCACATCACGCCGCATCCAGTGTAGACAACATAACGGACTATAAGGGGCTCTTTTGTCCTGTCGCGCTGCTCACATCCGGTGTAGACAAGGTGAAACAAGACAGATTTGATTAACAAATTTTAAATGGATAATGGCAAGACATCCTTGGTGTAAATTACGTTCTTCTTTCAGATTAATATAATCAGAGCGGTATTAATAAATGTCCTGGTTAATCCAAGCATTATAATGGCAGTAAATGGCTGTCCAAAATTTGAAGCCAAAAAAGTGCATCTATTCATTATAAAAGTAATCCACATGACTCTGGAGGGTTAATAAAGTACTTCCGAAGTGAATCGATGGGATTATATAAGAAAAATATCCATATTTAACTCGTTATAAAATAAGAAAATAACTAGTTTCCGGCGCAACGATGAGGTCGGATATAGCGTAAAAAAGCATAACAGCCACGGCGTTGACGGCGGACGCAGCGTAAAAAACATAAATGATGTGACGATGATGTCGGGCGTTGCACAAGCGTTTTGAATCACGAGAGGATATTTTTCTTACACAAACCCATCGATTTAATTCAGAAGGCCTTTATTATTCCCCCGGAGCCGTGTGGAGCACTTTTAAAATGGATGGATGCACTTTTTTGGGCTACAAATTTTGGGCTGCCATTCACTGCCATTATAAAGCTTGGACGAGCCAGGACACGTATTAATATAACTCTGATTGTATTCGTCTGAAAGAAGAATGTCATTTACACCAAGGAGGACTTGAGGGGGGGAGTAAATCAGGGTGAACGATTCCTTTAAGCTTGAGCTGAGATTGGTTTATTATGTGTCAAATAAGCTTTTGCTGTGCTCAATGTATATGCTAATGAAAGCCTAAATTAAACGTTTTGAAGACTAGATTTTCAATGGACAGATTAATAAAATTCTTATGTGTTTGGAACAATATGAGGGTTGGTAATTTATGAATCATGACTGAATTTGTATTGGCAAGTGGACTATACATTTAAGACAACTTGAATGATCAACTATCAGTCACTGTAACCACACCATGCATTTATGCTGGTGGCAGCTGAAAGGTTAACATGTTGCTAAATAAATGTAATGTAGTTTTGACATGTGTCCTACCTTGTGTCTTGAAAACATCTCCTGACTCTTCCTTTTAAATAGTAACAGACCTGCCAGGATCGTAGTTTTTTTTATGATTCATGACAAGACTTCTTTCAACCACTGCAAATCTAGCATTGCCAATTACCTTACACCTTTACAAACCCAAGGCAACTTGGGATAACTGCCAGTGAAAATATAACACACGAAATGTTTCTGTTTATATTAGGAAAGCCGACTATAACAACAACTTTCAAGACTTGACCAGTACTCTCCTGAAGCAATACAACATGACTTTGAATGATAGACAGACTGGACTTTGGACTTTAAGCCTTTTAAAAAAATCATATTGCTTCAGAAGACTTACAAGTTGTGCTAAAAGACATTTATGGTCATAATTACGTTTGCAAAAATAGCAATTCATTCAAAAATTAAAATTGAAGAACAAACTTATATTTGTATGAACATTATGTAACTGTTCATAACGTTATCATTTGCATTTTGCACAGTAACGTTACAAAATTCCATTGATTTGTTCAATGTTAATTCTAACTTACTTACTCATAGAATTGTAGCCACGTTGCTGCCATTGCACCTTCGTCTTTGCTCTGAAAAGATTTAAAAGCATGGCAACAATGTGTTAGTGTGAGTTTCAAATGAGAAAACGTCATGAGAAACAAATAACAGTTTAAAATTTTATCTAACGTTAGCAAAACAGGATCTAAAATGCTCCTCAAGTCATTCACCCCGGAGCTTCAGCTGCTTTAGTCAAATTAACTAGCATCACATATGATAGAGGAAACTCGAATTCGATTAACAATACATTTAAAACGGTTGTAATATAAGGAATGCGGGAGTTTGCATTAACGTTACCTTTTGCTTTAACGTAAGTTAGTTAACGTCACTGTGGCACGAGACGAGACACATGGAAAGATGGCCAACTGTCTCAAAAGCCAGCGTTTATCTGTCCGACTGTGAGAAAGCACAAACATATATTTTTTAATTCCCCGCTGACAAACTGCAGTGTAAAACAGCATAATTAACTCCAAACGTGTACATTACCGTTGATAACACTGGTGCAATAGCGCATTTGCTCCTAATGTTAGATTGTTTGCTGGCTAACTTTACACACAACATTACTGTGCTGGTTAATCTTCGGATAAACATAAAAGAGGTACGAAAATAACACTGAAAACGTTCAAACATGAGCGAAATATGAATAAATAAGTTTGAAACGCTTACCTTTTGTTTTTCTTGACTGTAGCGCGAGCCGTCCTGCTGTGACTGGACTGAAGGAGGGAAAATGGTGCGGTTTTTGTTACCTCGGAAACTCACTGGGATGATACTTTGACATGACTAAATGTAATGACTTTAAAAGAGCTTAATGTAAGACTGTAGGCTTAATATGAGGTAGATTAATGTATATACTATTGTTTATTTATTTATTTTATCAGCTTTTAGTTATTTAATTGGCCATAGATGTAAAATACTAGATTAAATAAATATCTGTAACTTAAACCATTAGAGTTAAAAAGTTTTAGTAACTTATTTAGATTGAGGTTTGCTTACAATAATACATTTTTGAGTTAACATCACACATATTTGTTAAGTTGAATTAACTTTTTTGGTAACATTAAGTAAAATGAACTTATTTCATTTAGTGAATTTCACTGTTAGGTTTTACAGTGTACAGCTGTTGAAATGTTTTGAATGTGGTGACATTGGTTGCAAGCATTTTGCCCTCATAAAGCTTAAGTGAACACTATGAGGTGGTCAATGTTGATACATGATGCGAACGAGCAGGTTGGAGAGAAAACCCAATTTGAATGAACTGAAACAGAAAATGTGGTGCAAAATGAAAGTCTGTCTGTAGAAATACAAGATATTATGGATAATAATGTGAGTATGAGTGGAGCTGGGATGCTGAATTATGATAAAATGCAAATTATGGTGGTAGGCCTACTAGAGGATGATAATAACTTAAAAATGAGGGATGGAGATACATTCTCTCAATTGTCTGGCTGTTTAAAATGATTTGATCAATAAGTTAAGACAACATATGATTTTAAGTCAATTTAACTAATCAAAATAAGTTAATCAATTTCAAGTTACAAATTTATATAAAATGCAACTCAAAATTGTAAGTCAGTTTAATCGAAATTGTAATATAGTTTATTGAAGGCAGCACCTGAAATTTTTTACAGTGTGTAGGGTTGCAAAGGGGCTGAACATTTCCAGTATAAACAATTCCGAATGTTCTGAAAATGTCCCCCCAAAAATTCTGGAAAGTTCATGGAAACTTTCTGAAATGATGGAAGATAGCCATCAGTATTCTCTTCTGGAGATAAATGATATTTAGGATAAAACACAAGGTTTGTCTTCAAACAAATAGGAAAATGAGTCATACACACTAGGTATTTTTTCTCTCCTATATATCTTTTTCTGCTCTTCGCTGTTTTTCCCCTTTTATTAATATTGGGCTTATGGGAATGGGCTCTTTTAATATACATGTGTAAGAATGATAGCTCCGTACTGTGCCCTGGCCCTTGAAGAGGTATACATGTAGTGTGATCACAAACCGTGCCGGAGCACTGAACAGCTAACAAACATCTTCTATTGCTATTTTGATGGTACACTTTTAATTTAGTTTGAGTGTATTTAGGTTTATAACGGGTCTGGTTCTCACATTATTGATTTGAGTAGTTTCCTCCATCAGCGTCATCAGCCTCGGTAATATTGTTCTGATATGCAGCACAATTAAATGTAAATCGCAGCGCTGTGTAAGTGATAAATCTATTAGGCAGTCTATTAGCGAAAGCAATTTGCTTCCTGTTTTCTTCAAAATAAAAGCATCGTAATTTCATAAGCAAGCTCCGTCCTGCAACGTTAAGTGCAATGAGAGTGCAGGCCAGCGGGAAAGTGGGGAGATGGGACCATTGCGATTGGGGACATGCCTGATGTGAGTACACCTTTAATTCTACCCCACCTTGGAATAACATTAAAACCGACAAGCATGTATTTCTAACAGGCAAAATGCCACAAAAGAGTGGGTCAAATCTATGACATCCAATCAAATTACATCCACACATGCACAGTGTGGATATGATGTTGCGTGCAGAGTATGGTGCCTTAGCAAATCGTGCTACATTACTGCCATTCTTGGGAATGTGAAATGTTGGGATTTTGCACTTATTAGCATGAAGAACAAATATTTTTTATTTTTTATTTTATTTGTTTATTTAACAGGGACAGTGTACATTAATCGACATTACTGTAAATGCACCAGAATTAGCCAAAAGGCTATTTTTCATCCGTTGTCCCTGGACAGATCTTAAAATTGTCTACCTAAAACACAATAAAAAGATTACAGAAAACAATACAAATATAAACAGCAGTAAAACAGATTTAACTCTTTAAAACCTGTTGTTAAATACAATAAACAAATTTACTATAAACAAAAATCATGTTAAAAAAAAAGAAAATAATTAATATTATACAAATTTACACAGCAGAGACACAAATATAGACAAAGACTGTGCATAAAGATCAATTTACGACTCAAACTCTCATCGATACAAAAACATGCCCATACCATAAGTTTGTTTTTTAAGTTAATGTTATTTAATGATATAATATTATACGAGCAAGAATGCAATTTATCCAGTTCAACAAACAAAAGTAATATTAAGCGATGTACATTTTAAACAGTATTGTCTGCTCCATTTTGCAACAAAATAATAGTTCCAACGAAAGCAGAACTGCAACACAGGGGTGTTTCGTGAACAAATCTTCGGCTGTGAGCTAGTTGTGAGAGTCCAAGATTAAATTACCCTTTTATAAAGGTATTTATAAAGGTAAAAGGGCACTGGAAAATCGAATTAAAAATCCTGATCTATTGAATGGGTACAGCAAAAATAGCAATCTTGAAAACCAGGAGAAAAACATTTCTGGGTCTAACTGGAGTGGTTGTTGAAGGGGTTAATTGTAAATAGATTAAAAATTGAAATTGAGTTATTTGAGTGATTGTGATTTTGTTGGAGAAGTTTTATGTTGTATTTATAAGGAACTCTTCTCTGACTATTTTAGTGTTTGACAGGACCATGAGTTATCGCTCAATGTAGTCATTGAGGCAGTCAATTTAGAGTCCAGTTACAGTAATATCATCAGCCCTCACACCCGCCCCCACAGCTAAGCCAAACATGGATGTGATAGCCTCATTTCATAGAGGAGCCAATGAAAGAAATTCCCATTTTTCATTGGACTGAGAGAAGGTGACAAGGAAGATTTCATGCACAAGATGGACCATTTGAAGTCGCTTAAGATCCTTTAGGGGGTCGAACGTGACTCATAGTGGTGTCTATTTTAAAACTGGACAAGTGGAGAATGGGTCAAGGACAGTAGGGGATAGTGGGGAAAGATGTAAGTGGGTAAGCGCCCCTAATTTTAGAAAACTGTGCGCATACATGACCTTATGTTTGGAAAAGGCCTATCATATACAGCTGAACGAGAGAAACACTTTCTTCAACTAATTTCTTACATGAAAGGTTAGATCAGTTTTAAAATCAAAGCAAGTCTGTATAGATTTTTTACAAAGTCATTGACAAGGATTTTTCCCCCAAAATGCTAGCTAGTGTGTTAGTTGTTTTGAGATAAACTATTTTCCATGTAGAAAATAGTATTCAAAACAGTCTTAGAATTATTTTTAATTAAAAAATAATAATAATAATATTATTTTTCTGTCTAATGGAGCAAAATCCATCTTGCTTATCCATCCAGAAATATAGCTGTATATCTTAAAACTCTTTCTCATTTCTCCTTGCTTAGAATACAACTTGATTGGCACAGTTTATAATGTAACAGTAATACTTAAGGCAGACACATCACTTGTTAAGTTTCCTCTCCAGATACCATCTGTGTTATTTTCTTACACGTTAACAATCCCTCTCTAGGACAGGCTTGTGTTTGTGTGTGCTTGTGAGCTGGTATTATCTTCCACCAGCCTGTCCATTTACAGAGCTGGTTTAGTGTGGCATGTCGTGGAAGACACAACAATTGGCAGCCACAGCTGAATATTCAATTAGACACTGTCTTGTTTCCTTCATGACTTTCACGGGGAAAATAATCCAATTTAATTACGTTTAAGATGAGCTCTTTTTTTCGGGTGTCATGGACATTGTTTTGCTTATGCATGCAATAGTAAACACATTCACTTAATGATATTCTAGTGGTTTAAAGCATTTCCAAATCCTTGACTAATACGTGTAGCTCTGGCATATCCTTGAGAACAGCCCCCGAGACGTCAAGACATGCACGTTGCCAAGAAGGTGCCATCCTGGACCCAAAAATCAATGGAGGGGAAAATATCTCAAGGAGATTCAAGTAAATTCGCTTCTGTCATGCTAAATAGGTCATCCACTGAGCCAGACAGCTCAATTTTAGCATGCCCAAAAGGTACAGAATGAAATGAAGAGAATATGAGCAGTCTGTTAGAGGAACTGGTCTGTTTATGTAGCGTAGCACTCGTGTGGACCATTACATGGTAACATGGAAAGCTTGTGCGGCCTTAGGAACGCAATGATAATTGTTAAATAATTGAATTCTGTAAAGTCAGGCTTCAAGAAATCAACTTAGGCAGGCGAGACTTTTAATGAAGTCCTAACTAGGTTAATGATTCCCACTGGGAGAGAAGATGTAGGGGAGATGTTACCACTTCTGAGAAACTTCGAAAGCAGTTTTACATAACTTTGTTTCTTGTTGTATCGTAATCAAAGGAACTTTGTTAAATCTCAAAATAAGTTAATACTACCGCATCACGGAGCGTTTTCCTGGAGCACCCAGTGCTGCTTTTGCACTTACTGGCAGGAAAGTGCTTCACTTGCAGCCAGAGCCAGTAACACGCTGCTGACCCACCATAGCTTCAACCTCCAACTGTCCTCGGGAAAGAAAAAAAAACACTTGGCAAAATGTTATACTTTTTTCCACAGTTACTTTCTCTGTTTCACATTTGCAATGATGGATGCTTCTGTTCATGCCAAAGCAGTTCACTGCCAAAGTCCAACTCAGACAAGTAAGACAAGTCAACCCCCTCTGGCAACTATTTTTTTTTATGTTGGCGATAAACATACAAGTTTGTCCAGATTGCATTTCTATAGCATGTCAAATCAGCAATAAACAGTTATACATTAGTTTCTTGTGTTAAATGATCCATTTTCCAGATTGGTCCAGCTAATGTGTAGAGTCTAGTGTTATTTGGAAAAAAGAAAAGAAAAAAAGGAAACAAATCACAGGGGATCCAGGTTCAAATGTGTCCCGCAGTAATTTCCCGTTCCCACCCTATCTCTCTCTTCAGTCATTCTTCATTGTCCTTTCGGAATAAAAGTAAAACGCTTAAAAATATACTCAAAAACATTATTCACACAGTATAACCATAATGACACAAAATGACATTACACTTTATTGGATAACAATAAAGAAGACAGAAGACAGAAGACAAATAGAAGACATCCTATAACTAAACCACTATGCTCAAAATAAATAAAATATATAATATATATTTAAAATACCCTATAAACAATATTAAAATTATAATAATATAATAATACTAAATAAATAATGAATGAACAAATAAATAAAAACTATAAAAGGTTTGAAACGATCCATTGTAACATGTGGCATTTAGCGGCTTTAGTCTTTATTTGGCTCCATTTCTACATCCATATTGAGCATTGTGATTTTTTTTCTATTCACTTTTCTTTGAATGCTCTGCCATTTCTTCCTCCCTCTGGTATCAGTCATCAAGTGGTTAAAGACAAAGTCCTTTTTAAAGCAAGTCAGTCCACCCAATGGCCTTGGTAACACTCAGGGGCAGCTATTTCCATTCATAGAAACAGTACAGCTCCTGCACAGCCAACTTGAATAGGTTGAAATTTCTTCTGATCTTGAGTTTTAACAATATAATTTGTCACATGACAAATCACCAATATAATGTACACATTTTCTCCAAAATAGGTGTGCCAAAAATATTGCCACCCTACATTCAAATAAGTAAAAATCTAACTGAAGTATATTCCCATATAGTATATTAAGTTTACCTTAGTGATCAAGAACACTTAAAGGTGCATTATGCAACTTTTCCGTCCACTAGGGCACCTATTCAAAACAATGGTGTAGTTTGATGATGCCAAGTTTGAGCTCAGAATCTTGGGACATGTGGTTCTGACCTCAGAGCCAGTGGAAAATAGGACTCGGGCAGAAATCATGTTCATGGATGCGGTTATTAACGTTACTGTAGTATGAAGCAGAGAAGGACAGAGTGTTGTGGAGCTGAGCACGGCCGCTTGAGCGATTGTTACACAAACAGACGCCTCGTGAGCAGCGGGACTTTTATTATGACGAGATGGGACGGGACACCTCCACTATTGGGATATTGTAAGTACTCAACTGAACAAAATATATAACACTGGCCTAGTGTTTCTTGGATATTTTACTGCAACAATACTACATAGTGCACCTTTAAGTGACAAGTCATGACTTCCACTAAAGGCTCTAAATATGAAGTGACACACAGGCCAAATTCCTATAGTCATATATCACCATTGGAAAGACCTGAGAATACATTAATGATGTGTGACAAAAGGTTGTTGAGCTGCACAAATCTTGAAATCTTGAAGAAGATAGTTTAATTGTTGAAAAACTCGTTTAAACCAACTGGAGATGGTAACATTTTACCTTTTTCCATTGACATATCAGGCATGTCCTCTGATTCTGAAGGATCTGGAGAGATTCTGTATGGTGGAATGGTCTATAATCTCTTGCCATATGTGCATCAACCTTATTATGTATTGTAGGAGAAGATACAGAGCTGTTACTTGGCAAAGAAAGCTGCACAAAGTATTAAATGAAGGGGAGCCAATAATTGTGGAATACATACACCGATCATAACATTATGACCACCTTCCTAATATTTTACTGCCAAAACAGTCCTTCTTGCCTTCTTCCCATAGTGCATCCTGGTGTCATGTGTTCTCCAGATAAGCGACACACCCAAACCCGGCCCTCCACGTGATGTAAAAGAAAACAGGAATAATCAGACCAGGGCACCTTCTTCCATTGCTCCATGGTCCAGTTCTGATGCTCATGTGCCCACTGTTGCCACTTTCTGTGGTAGACAGGGGTCAGCATGGGCACCCTGACGTATGCGGAAATGCAGCCCCATACTCGAACAAACTGAGATGCACTGTGTATTCTGACACCTTCATCACAATTTCTTGATTGTTTTCCCAATTTTGATTTTAATCACGGCTTTGTGAGTGTACACAAATAAAAGTAGACACTTTATGGTTTATAATTATGTCTTGCACATATCTGTATGGCTAAAAATGTCTATTGAATTATGGGTTAGGCCTATATCCGCTGCCATAAAGGACAATGTCCATCCGAATGCGCCAACTTCGTCGGCCATGGGTTAAAGAAAACGTAGCCTATTTAATTAGGCTTTGTTTAAATATTAGCCTTTAATATTAATTTTTATTTATTTATTATTTCATATGTTGATATGTTTCATATGTTGCATTCTGATTGGTTCGGATAGAATACTGGGAGGTTGGGGCCAGGAGCGCGGAAAAATCGTGCTATGAAACGATTTAGAAATCGCGCATGCTCAAATCGAGATTTTGTTATGATTTCGATTAATCGCACAGCCCTAATCAGAACCAGCATTAACTTCTTGCTGGTTCACCACTGTTCCCTCCATGGACCACTTTTGATAGATACTGACCACTGCAGAACGTGAACACCACACAAGAGCTGCAATTTTGGAGATGCTCTGACCCAGCCATCACAATTTGGCCCTTGTCAGACTCACTCAAATCCTTAGGCTTGCCCATTTTTTCTGCTTCTAACACATCAGCTTTGAGGTCAAAATGTTCACTTACTGCCTAATATTTCCCACCCACTAACAGATGCCGTGATGAAGAGATAAAAGGTGTTATTTACTTCACCTGTCATAATGTTATGCCTAATTGGTGTTTCAGGAGGAAATTATAATTTTTTTAGTCACTAAGGTAGTTGTTAAATTTATGTATTGGGTAGGATTAAGGGATGTAGAATATATGGTAATGCAGAATAAGAAATTAATTTTCAGTTTTTACATTTTTTTCTTCTGTTTACATGCAAATTAACACAATATAATCAATTAATAAATGAATCAATTCCAATTTGTTATACTTGTATATAAAATGCACCACTGTTCAAAAGTCTGTGGTCAGTAAGATTTGTTATATATTATATTATATTATATTATATTATATTATATTATATTATATTATATTATATTATATTATATTATATTATATTATATTATATTATATTCATTATATAAAAAAGTCATATTGGTGTGTATGACTGGTGTTTTTATAACGGGACTAAAAACATACCTGTTTAGAAAGTTTTTTAATGTTTAAATAGTTTTATTATTATTATTATTATTATTATTATTATTATTATTATTATTATTATTATTATTATTATTATTATATTAAATTGTACAAATATTTTACTATATTATTGGTTTCACTGTATTTTGGATCATTTACATGCAGTCTAGGTGAGCATAAGAGACATCTTACTAAAACGTAAAAAACAAAATCTTATTGATCCCAAACGTTTGAACTGGAGTTTATGAGATTAAACTCATATGGCTTCACAAGCCTCGAGAAATCGAGCATTCCAGCAAGTAAAGAAGAAATCAACTTAGCTAATGAGACTGTTAACCTGTTCAACCAAAGTCTTTCAAATAAGCTATGTGATTCATTTGATTAGGGCTGTAATTGGGATGTGTAGCGCCCTTTGCTATGCTAGCAGGACTCCCAGAATGTGGCCAGCACAGGGCTTGTTAAGAGAGACAGTCTCAGTAAACAGTGAGTCAGGCCAAGTCATGTGTACTGGAAATTAAATTTGCTGCAATGAAACTACACTATTTTTATCTTTTTCTGGTCAAAGTTTGACATGAAGACATAAAGAGCCACTAAGAGATTTGCTTCCAGCACAATCAGAAGTAAATGCATCTATGTTTTTTTAGAATTTTTAAAATGTAATAATTCATTTGTAATAATTATATTACAAAAGACATAGTTATATGATATTAAATAAAACGGAATATAAATTTAACACATTTAAAGAAAAAATTAACACAATATATAATCCTCTCCCCTCCATCACTTACTAGTACAGTGCAACTCTATAGGCCACATGAGCCAAACACAGTCGTATTTACATGTAACTTTTATGAGATGTTTATTTTGGGTCTTCTCCTTCTGTATGCTATTTTGGACCTTCAGGCATGCCCGGAAGATCAATACAAACCCATTCATTCAATGTTCAGCTTGGATGGGTCAATATAGACCACAATACTTGGCTCCAGTCCTCAATGTGTGAGAGGGAGGACAATAGAGCTGGAAAGGAGATTAAAAGTTGGGAGGTGACAAAAAGCATACATTTTGTAAATAATAAATATTAGTCCTTGAATATTTACAGGAATCCCCACAGCCATGAATGTCAGTGTTGTTTTCCACCGTGTTCCAGTCACCCGAGACGGCGGGCCTCTGTTCTGTATTTCTCAACCTTCCTACACTCTTTTTAACTACCTCTTCAGATGTTTTGCTTTTAATAGAGGCACAAACATGACCGCTCCTGCTTGTGGTTACACTGTAATCTCCGTGGGAAAGAACACTTTAAACATTCTCTGAAATTTAATTCATCACTAGTATGTTACTTGTATGTGTACTTGATAGTTAGCATTTATTAATATCTCTATGTGGGATATAAAGAACTTGTCTTCTTTTGGGCCTGTGTGTCTTCAGGGTAGGATATAAACCTGATTTCAAATAAATAATAATAATAATAATACATCAGTAATATGATGGGTATTAAAATCAACATATTTAAGGAAAATACTGAATGCAAGACTTTTAGTTGTTTTTATTTCTATTTAAATGCACACTAGGGGCCTCAGCAAATTTTCAACAGGGCTGTTGGATAACTTCATTATTTAAATTCATATATTATGATTACATTATTATTATTATTATTATATAAAACAATTAAAATGTTCTAAATGTAATGTCATGTGACTTTAGTGTTTATGATCAATTTACTACTTTTATTTCAATAGACTAATGACTAAAATAGCATTTTATATAACTGCAATTGAAATTTAAAAATAAATAAATAAATACAAATCCAGTATTCAGCATATTCCCTGCCAACTCATCAGGTAGTGAGCAACCATGCAATTTCTTAATTTAAAACAGCAAATAATAGGTCAAAGTGAACAAATGGCTGAAAATACATTTTAATAAATGCATTCATGTAAATAATTGTGTAATTTTTATTTTTGTCTTTAAAAGTAAAATCAAAAGATACTAAATACCTGGCTACTAGGATGCAATTT
The DNA here is from genome assembly GCF_024679245.1 of Pseudorasbora parva. Lineage (NCBI taxonomy): Eukaryota > Metazoa > Chordata > Actinopteri > Cypriniformes > Gobionidae > Pseudorasbora > Pseudorasbora parva. Next base: position 24,041,483 of record NC_090193.1, read on the forward strand.
ACATACTTTCTAGAAAGTTAAAGGGATGATTCTCCCCAAAAATGAAATTAAAATTATCCCATAATTTACTCAACCCTCAAAGCATCCTAGGTGTACATGATATTCTTCTTTCAGACAAATACCATCAGAGTTATATTCAAAAATGTCCTGGTTCTTCCAGGCATTATAATTGCAGTGAATGGAAGCCCAAAATTCGAAGCCCAAAAAAGTGCATCTATCCATTATAAATGTAATCTATACGTCTCCGTGGAGTTAATAAAGGCCTTTTGAAGTGAATAGATGTGTGTGTGTAAGACGAATACCCATTTTATATCCAAAACTTTAGAAAGTAATAAGAAAGAAAGAAATAAGAGTAACAATATATACAAATATTTGAATACCACCAATATTTGTACCACCTGACATTTTTGGGTGGTGAAGTAAAAAAACAAACAAACGATTTTAAACACTTCGAAATATTACTTAACAATTGAAATGGAATAACTTTTTAGCAACTTTATTTGTCAGTGGAAGTTTACGGAGGCCTCCTGGTTCAGAACCACTGCTCTGGAAAGATTGTTTTCAATGTCCGAAAAGTTCTGGAAGCTCTTATCAGAGCAGATTATTCAGCAAAATCAATAAAATGCCTGACCTCTTTTGAAGAGTGATGTGGTCAGGGTGCACTGCAGCAGTCTCTTGCCATTGAAAGGTTGTGACTGACTACAAGTCTGAGATGGACAAACGTGAGATGAACAACAAATGCTATCAGATTCGTTACATAAAAGTGACAAGGTAATGCCTCTCCCTGTCAGCAATACCTGCACAGACGCACACAAGAAGTCCTTTGTCGTTCTTGTATTTCTTTAGCTCTTTTGCATCCACATTTTTTCCCTCTGGCTTTCTTTCTAGGTCTCTCAGTGTTAATCAATGTTTTCCTTTTTGTGCACGCATGCATCAGGGTGTCCTTTATCTTCAGGGCAGACACACAGGCTCCACATACTCTTTCTCAAAAACATACACACAGGGCAATGCTCTTTAATTGTTCAAGATTGGATGCGGTCACTGGCATGTAAACTAAAGACACGGGCAAGGCGCAGGGAGGAATTGAAGCGTTCTTCATCAGTGCCATTCTTTTCCACTCAGTTTGCCGATCTTAATTGGCGTTCATATGACTCACGTGGCTCGTGCGTGTGGTCCTATAACTGTTACAGTTGAGACTGAAATAGATCTGTTCCAATGTAAGCATATGTCTTCTTGCCCATATTAAAATGTAATATGTATAAACATGCCATATTGACTGCCTGGCATGAGCACCTTTGCTCTTTTGTTAAAAATAGATCACCGGCTGATCCTCGCAATGCCAAACTGTTTCCATGGTAGCCATTTTAAGATTATTATGGCTCCAGACACTCTCCACAGTGCATTTTTTGGTGACTTTTTGGTGACATCTGGTGACTAGGCTAAGAGCACTGCGAGAATGTGTAGCGGGGATGGGTTTCTGCAGACCATGGCATGTTTGAGATCACTTTGGAATCTGCATATTTGCAAGTCAATAGTAATGATTATGCATTAGGCATCCTGACCCATAAATAAGGATTCCTAGGAGAGATGCTAAATCTTGAGTTGGAACATTGCTGATTTTAAAGGTGAAATAATTTCTACCAGAAAGACTCGGGGAGAAATATATTAACAATAGTGCATTTATTAACAGCTCAGCAAGCTGATAGTGTACAGAGTCATTTTGGCGTAGGCCCCGTCCGAAGAGCATAATCCGAGGGTCTCGGATCTGCAATTCCTGCCTGAAGACGAGGGCAGGGGCGCAGCCGACCCCCCGGTAGGGTATGGACAGGGCCATCCTGGTGGTGGTGGGGAGGATGGGGGTAATCGTCACTTCAGTATCTGCGAACTCAAACATGTGTAAGTACGGAGCCTTTATACCGTGAGCATGAGAATATCATTGGATTAGAGTGAAGGCATTAAGTGACGTGGTAATTGAGTCTTCCCAGCAGAACTTATGCTAGAGCTTTCATTTCTACCAGAAAGACTCGGGGAGAAATATATTAACAATAGTGCATTTATTAACAGCTCAGCAAGCTGATAGTGTACAGAGTCATTTTGGCGTAGGCCCCGTCCGAAGAGCATAATCCGAGGGTCTCGGATCTGCAATTCCTGCCTGAAGACGAGGGCAGGGGCGCAGCCGACCCCCAAAAATGGGTGGAGTGTAAATCCACCGGGACGGGTTCCGCCAACCCCCAAAAGTTGGTAAATGATTATACCCACCGGTCTAAAATCTTGGGATTCCTGAAATAGAGAATGAAGTTACTATATAATAGAAGTAAAAGGAGAAAAGATACAGCATGCCTATATCTTAGAATTTTTTTTTTTTTTTTTTTTTACATATAAGGCATTTGCCAGTTCACTCATAGGAACGCAGAGACAAGGTCTTATTGGATCATCCGAACGGCTGCCTTGGCGGAATAATAATCAGGCCTCATTTCACCACGCAGACGAGCTGCATTTTTTATTTTTATTTTTTATAATTATTATTATATAACATTTACCAGTTACTCCTAGGAAAACACAAAGACAAGGCCTCATTGGACCATTTGAACACGAGGCCTCATTGGACCATTTGAACACAGAGATGAGGCCTCATTGGACCATCTGTACAGCCGTTTTTGGCAAAATAATGAACGGGCCGCATTTCACCAGGCAGACAAGATGCCCTTTTTTTTTTTTTTTTTTTTTTTTTTTTTTTTTGTAATTTGCCAGTTCACTCCTAGAAAAACACAGAACAAGGCCTCATTGGACCATTGAACACAGAGATGAGGCCTCATTGGACCATCTGTACTGCCGTTTTGGCAAAAATAATAAACAGGCCGCATTGGACCACAAACACAGAGACAAGGCCTCATTGGACCATTTGAACAGCCGCTTTGGCAAAAGTAATAAACAGGTCACATTGGACCACATATAGCGGCCACCTAGGGCCGTACAACACAAATTCTGGCCTCATTGGACCACATGGCCTTTATAGACCACAGAGACGAGGCTCTGATGAGCCACACGGCCTCAACAGACCACAGAGACGAGGCGTCTAAGCCACAACGGCTGCTAATGCCACATGGAGACGAGGTGGACTGGACAGTACATGAACGAAGCCACTTGGCTAGATGAAAACAGGCGCTTCCTTAATAAAGCAAAATGCTACGGGTCTAAGACCACACATAACCTATGCCCCGAGGGGCGACTGGCCAACTTGGCATCTTTTAAGGACGAGACCAAGCCACTAGGGCAACACATAGACAGACCACGCAAAACACCGGCATCTAAGCCACATTGAACATATGCCCCAGAGGGGCCACTGGCCGATTAGGCATCTTTTTGAAGGACGAGGCAAACATATGCCACAAGGCGCCAAGCCCCACATAAACACAAGGCCCACGTGGCCACGAGGCCACTAATGCCACACATAGACAGACATACTTAAGACAAGGCTACTAGGCCACATTTAACCATGCCATGAAGGCCACAAGACCACGAGACAAGGCCACATTAGGCTACACGGTCACAGTAGACCACACAGAACATAGACCGTTTCCTCTGCCATGATTCCACATTTAGACAAGACGTACAGACGACGGCTGTTAAGCCACACGAAACATGGTCATGAAGGCCGGACGTGGCACGAGGCAATATGTACCATGAGACTGACATAGAGACTAGGCCCCTTTTCTTTGCTGGGCCACAAGGCTACTAAGCCACACTGAATGAGGCCAACGAGACAAAAGCCACTAGGCCACATTTAACCATGCCATGTAGGCCACAAGACCACGAGACAAGGCCACATTAGGCTACACGGTCACAGTAGACCACATATAACATGAATATCGCATTAAATATATGGATTTATTTATTAATTTTATTTAATTTATATTTATTTATTTATATTTATTTCATTATTTTTATTTTATAATTATTATTATTTACTATTTTTTTTTTTTTTTTTAACTTATTTATTTGCTTTAATAATCGAACATGTAACGAAGGCACAACGGCTGCTACAGCCACATAGAGACAAGGCCACATAGAACAGAGCCGTTAGGCCACACATTAGATGACTAGAGAGTCGTTGAGGAGTGCTGGCTAGAGTAATATAACGGGATGAATAATAATGACACCACCACCAGTAGTTGCATAGAAATTTACCTTATAGTACTGTAGAGCTTGCTGAGCTTGAAGAATGGTGATAGAATCTGATCTTCTGTATGATTTGAAGGCCGAGGAAGATCACCTACCCAGATGCTTGATGGCTGACATGGGGATTCCTCGTTCAGCTGCTGTAGTTGCCCTGATTCTGAATGAGGGCCGGTGTAGAGAGAGGGGGATAGACTACAGCTTTTAATGACAGAGTTTAAATGGTTCTGACCAGCCTTTGAAAGAGGTGCACCGTTAGGTAAGATGAAGAGAGGGGCAACGTTAGAAGTTTTAGGGCGGATTTTAAGAATTTTAACCATAGATGTAAATGCAAAAATTATTATTGATTTAAGGGAAAGATAAGGTGACGCCGGAGCTTTGAGCGTCGTTTTTGAATGTTAAAGAATTAGAGTGAAGCAATTTGGGAGAGAAACAATATCAGAAAGGAAATGCCGTGAGAAGGATCAAAAATATTAGGATCATAAGAGAATTCACCTGGACGCATGATCCGTAAAAGCAGCTAGTACACTGCTACTAGCAAGATATTGATGTTAAGGGAAGAAACCGTTGCGGACGGAATTGATGAATTAAGCAACAACGGCAGAGTAATGGGCAGACATTTATCGATCTGTTTAATAGAGGATTTAGCTACGCCTTAAGGAGTAAACGAATGAAGTTCGGAGAAGAGAATTGGAAAATTAGGATTATTTATTTTTGCTTAGGATTGAATACCTGCGAGGAGCCGGCGGATGGAAGTTTTTTTTTTTTTTTTTTTTTTTTTTGAACGAGAAAGGAACACGGTCGAAATTAAAATGGGAAATACTGGAATTGGAAGACTAAACAGAACATAGAAAAGCTAGCAATGCGGACGTGTAAGCTTGAAGTTGTAGGAGCGACACCTTAAGACACACGTTTAATTAGGTAGTTTTAGATTCCGTCTAAAACTGGAATCGATCGATAGAGCGCATCAGCAATAACATGGCAGTGCCATGAATATATTTCGAGCTTCAATGTTAGGATTACGGCGACGGATTGCCAGATAAACCGTCTCACTAAAGCTTACTGGAAGGCAAGATGATCTGCCTTGTTATTGGGGGCAACCGTGCATTGTTTTCGCAGAACATCGAGATGCGTGGGCGAGACTATGAATGGCCCCAGATCGTGCTAGCGACGGCTATGGGGTAAATGTCGTAGAGCGAGAGCAGACCTATAGAGTCTGGGAATCAACGTCACTGCGCGTTGCGTTCTGGGGAATCGCCGCCATGTTTTAGGTCACGCTCGTGAGCGTACGATGATAACAAATACGAATCACTAGAGAAAAAACGACTGTATTCGCGTTATTTAAGAACTGCTTGCACTCACTTGGAATGCATGTACTAATATTTGAATCTCTTGCGTACATGAGCACTCAGTCGTAATGCCAGGACATTGCACATATTCATCTCATTTCATACAATCAGAAATCAAACGGCCGTCTATCGCACCACACACAGGACTACACATTGATTTCTCTTTCGGAGTTTTTTTTTTTTTTTTTTTTTTTTTTTTTTTTTTTTTTTTTTTTATATTGCTAACTGACTGCGTGTAGCATTTACTGCTCTGTTTAGGAATCTAAGCATGGTTTATATTCAGTGGAGAGAGGTCACCTTGGAGTGAAGCTGTTTTTTTTTTTTTTTTTTTTTTTTTTTTTATTTTTTATTTTTTTTTAATTTGCTTACATATTTTGTTCACGTCACGAGTAATAATATCAAGAGTAACTAAATAATTGTCATCACCTGTGTACCTTAGCCCGCTCTTCTCGACGTTTCCTGGTGGTTTATAGACGAGTACTCGGATTCACCCTCTGTCATTTTAAGAATAGCACGACGGCGAGCGCGTCAAGTAACGTCTCGTCCGATTGGGGAGGAGCGCGCGCAGTCTCGGAGGCTCACGCTGCGGAGCCAGCAAAGTATGAACTAGCTTAATGTGTTCAGCTCCTTGGACGGCCTTGCATCTGACTAGCCTGCTTGATGTCATGATGATGAGCGCCGTTAATGGAACATGCCAGTTTTTTTTTTTTTTTTTTTTTTTTTTTTTTTTTTTTTTTGAACCACCGAAAAGCGAACGAGCAATACCGTGACGGTAACGGACCAGACTAAACTGGAGTTGTAGAGCGAGAGGAGTAGATTTGGCTGAGAAGGTTTATGATATTCATAGAACAAGTTTCTCCTGTACCTTCGGTTAGAGTCAGCCATTAAGCTAATTCAGATCTAACTCTTCCCTCCGATCAGGAACCTGGCCCAATATGGCTATGTAAAGCTGAATGCGATGGCGAATCGCCGAATTAACTATTCCGGTTATCTGGGATCGTAAATTATGAGAAGCACTGCCACGTCACCACGTTCTACCATTTTCTGTTAACGGCAGACGATGGAAGCAGAAGTGAAGCCAAGTTAATATCCTTACCTTAGACAATGTTCACTCTAATAAGAGGGGACACTGCAGCTGGAGACAAGATGCCTACCGGAGACTGAGCTGAGCTGAAGAAAGTTAAAAGAAGGAGTTTCGGGTGTGGCAGAGCATCCTGAAATGTTGACTCCTCCGGTTGAAGAACGTTTAGATGGCTGAAGTAGAAGGCACGTCCAATGTAATGCTTAATCCGATGTCTGGGGGAGGAAGCTGGTGGGTTGCAATACGTTAGTGGCTGGGACCGAGCTCGGAGTTATTAAAAGAATGTTCGAACTCGACGTCTTTGATTCCAGGGTCTTGACTGCTTGAAGAGGCTTGGATGTCTTGGAGAATTGAGCATTAAAGCTACAAGCTGTGTAACTTTTAATTATTCTTATCTCTAGCTTAGTTCTTCAGAATATGAGCTCGATGATGTATATGTACTTATTCAAGTAATAAGGTATTCTTGTAAGTTTATAAAATGCCATTGTAAATGCATAATTACGTAATCGCCATGTTGGCCCTCCATCTGAGTACATTAGTCTAGGAGGGACATACCCGTAAATAAAGCTTCGCCTTTCGCGTTTAAACGCTCGATGCACCGTGTCGAATGTAAGGAGGGGGATTGCCGTGTTGATCTTAGATTAAATCGGCCACCGTAGAGTTAAACGAATCGGAATTAAGAGGAACAGAACTAAATATTCCAGGTTGGTCATATGCATTTCCGCCGCTAGTTGGGGGAAATAATACGCGGTGTGGTTTAAACTCCGGCGGGCTCGGATAAATCCAGTGAAGTAGAAGCTTGAGGGTGCTGCGTAGACTTCTCTTCCTGCCGACTTGTTGCGTCTGCCGGGTGAAGGAGCGGTTACTGGCTGTGAGAAGCAGGTTCTGGTGGATTAGTCAGAGTATTAGGGCCAGGTGCAGTAGGTACACGCTGGATAACTTCGGCTGATGGGATACCGGTAAGCCTTCGCGGCTTGATAATGTCCTCCGAAGGCCCTTTTTCCGGTCAACCCGCGACACTGAATGTGCGAGCTGCGCATGTGGATGGGAGGAAGCGGCAAACTTCGTCGTCAGTGACAGGAGAATGACGAACGCGGGCGTGTCAGTGGACGTGACGATTTGGCAGGCGAGCGAGACGAATCGTCACTTCAGTATCTGCGAACTCAAACATGTGTAAGTACGGAGCCTTTATACCGTGAGCATGAGAATATCATTGGATTAGAGTGAAGGCATTAAGTGACGTGGTAATTGAGTCTTCCCAGCAGAACTTATGCTAGAGCTTTCATATTTGCATTTATTCTTTAAGCCTGCATAATCACTGCAATGCTTTGGGAGGTACAGTAGCATTTGAATGCAGAATGAAATCCTCGAGGACGAGTCCTCTCATGAGGGAGCTCGTAGGCATATATGGACGAGCGATACCAGTGAAGGACGAGAGAGGACCAGGCCTAGATTTATGTTATGTTTACGTTTTATTATGTGGGTGCGGGCAGTCGTCCGTGAGGGGCTGCCCACGTTACTTTCGTTTTGTTTATTTATTTTGAATGAAAAGTCTTTCAATGGTCGCCAGTTCCCGCCTCCTTCCTTCCTCCGTTATAGTGTGCAATATGGAGTCACTCTTGAACTCGCAGTGGTTGACATTAGTTTTGTTTATGAGCTAATTAATATATTTGTGAAATAAATATATTGATCAGTTCATGATCAATATATCATGAACTTGAAAGATTTGTGGAAAAAATCTTTTAAGTTAACAAATCCTTCTAGTTTACTTTAATGAGCAATTGAGTGTGGGCTCCGTTTAAGGTGCGGTCACATTAGTGACATTTTCAGGGCAAAAGGTTCATTGTCTTCAGATAGTGTGGCGATGTATGAAGCACAGCTCTCACAGAGGTCATATTCAAACCAAGCTGCTTTTTGTTGGTCAATGGCAAACTCACATTACCAGCTGAACCTGACATGAAATCTGCGTGGATAATTATTTTGTGGATTCCAGATCATGTGGATTCCTTTTGAAATGACTTTTTAATTTTGCCTTCCAAGATTTGCAGAAAACAGAAAATGTGACTGCACCTTTAATGAATAAGTACCATGAAAGCTTCAGTGACTTGTGTAAGATGACTCAAGGCCCAGATATATGGAATATTCCCAGTCTGCCCCATCTTGTGCACAGTTGAGCGCTTAAGCCTTTCAAAGGATACTCTTAACGCTGAATGTCCTCTACAGCGGCAAAACTCAACTCAGTGCTGCTGACAGTGCTAAAATGCCTCCGCTTTGGGGTGTGTCTGTAGCATATGTGTTCATCACAATTGATAAACATTTGTAAACCCAGCCAGTATAATGTATGTGAAGTGATGAGAAGGATGGTAACCCATACCCAGAATTTATCCTCTGCATTTAACCCATTCAAGTTAGTGCCCACACATTAGGTGCACTGAGCACACACACACACACACTGCAAACGGTGGACACGCACACCCAGAGCAGTGGGCAGCCGCTTTTGCCTCTCTCAACACTTTCTCTGGCCCGCTGTCAATCCTACAATTCATCACTTGAGCATGAAGTTTGAACTTTCTATAGGAATGAATTGAAAACGTTCACTCAGCTACGCTCCACACACACACCCAAATGACCATAAGCTTAGGTGAATGTGCTCAGACTATTCAGTGATCCTTTCTGTTCAAGCACTCAAATCATTTGCGCATGCTGAAAGCCAGTGTTGCGCAAGTTATTAAAAATTAGTAATTAGTTACAGTTACTAGTTACTTCTTTAAAAAGTAATTTAATTACTTTACAAATTACGGTATATCACAAGCAATTAGTTACTAGGGAAAGTAACTTTTAAGTAACTTGTATGTAAGCTTTTTAAATGTAAATATGTACAGTATTGAACAGTCAAACACAATAAACATAATTTTTACACCTAATTATTGTAATCCCAGGGCAACAGGCCTTCAAATCAAGCAGTAGTACAAAAGTTCCTTTTAATACTTGAAATGAAAGAACAGTTTCAGTCATTTAGCAGTGTTTTTTTTTTTTAGGCTCAACGAAATAAAAGTGATTGGCCTACAGTGTTAACACTAATTAAAAGTGACAAACAAAGTGCCTGAGGTGCTGCATATAATTGAATATGTAATTTTAACAAAAGTTTAACCAAATGGTTTAACAAACTCATACGGCAAAGCTTAATAAAGAGATTAAGAGATGAGATTCTCAACAAACATTCAAATGGGCTAACAAGTCTCATCTCTCAAAGCTCATCAGTCTGTGAAAGCGTGGTGTTCTCTGATTGGCCAGTGATCCAGTGCATTGTGATTGGCCATAATACCTTAGGCGTCTGACAAAAATATCATGCTTCTTACCATATTTGGAACATCAGCTCCCACAGGAACGCAATATTAACAGGTGATAGTGCCGGCCCTGCTGTTTTTTTTTTTTTTTTACAGTCTATGGTCCTACCTTATCAATTCGAGCCCAAATCTGACCCCTATGATGCAGATGACCAACGTTGCTGATCGATCAACGTTGCCAGTGCGACTGGACCAGAAAGTATCAGATTGGTACATTTGCATTTTTGCATTTGTTATCGTAGAAACGACAAAGACGTTGAAACGGTCTGTGCTCTTCCAGGTGCTAGAAACAGTCCTCCGAAAAATGCACAGCGCACACAGTAGAATATTTGGGTTGTGCTGTTCTGGAGCAGTGTTGTAACTAAAGCTTAGCCACTGTTGCCTATTGAAAGACCAAACAAAGTAGCTTTTCTGGCTTTCGCAAAAGAAAACACAGCTTCTCCATGACATGGCGACGTGGGCAGCAACAATATTACAGCGAGAATAATACTGCATTTTTACACAGTTCTTTTGTAGTGTGGTTTCGATAAAGTTTACTAAAGTATAATAAGTATAAATAAGTAATAAGTATAAAGTATTACTAAATAAGTAATAAGTATAAAGTATTTACTAAAGAATAATTTTCTCTAATTCCATAACGATGGATGAAACGTAATTAAGATGTGCTGATAATTTTAAATCTTCGTGATTAAACGTCTTACCTTTTAAAAGTGCATCACGAACGGTCTTTTCTGCTGTAACTCAATGGCGTGGCTGCTACTTCTGGGAACTATTGAGAGTCTCCATGAGCCACCATTGCTGTAAAAAAAACGTTCCATTGGAGTCTATGGAGTTGTCGCAACTCTCTCTTTATATGGCTCTGATCTGACAGAGTTTTTCAAATGTTTCGTCAGTTGTGATGTGAAATAAAGCGTACACCGTGTCAGCAGGAGATTTACGGCTCATATTATCCCTTATGCAGTTATGCAGCGTTTTGACTGAACCTCTTCTAGGCTACTTCTGCTGCATGAGAAAAGAGAACACCTCTTAACAATTGTCTTAAACGAGTGCGTTTGTAATATGTCCTTATTTCACGCAAAACGCAATCTCACTCTGTCTGGATGCATTTAAATCTGCTCTAAGTTTGCGTTTTTGTCACCTATCTCACATGCGCACTTCAATAAGCTGACAGAAAGCAGGTTAATGCGTTTACATGCAGCGCGAAATCGAGGTAAGAGGAAGAAAACTAGCTGTCCCGACCGGTTTATACTTACGCTGTTTATGACTCCGATAAAAGAAAACGGGTTACCGTGTTTACATGACCATGTTCATTGTCGGTTTATTGGGCATAATCGGCTTAAGAACGTGCATGTAAACGCACCCAATGACTAACAGACAGCAGATAAATGGCTATCCACCTGTCACTTAAAGCTACACTGTGTGATATTTCCCCCTATCTAGCGGTGAAAGGGTATATGACCATCCAGTGAATATTAGTTTCTGTTCCTCTCAATTCTGATTTTGTTTGGCAATCCCCCTCTTCACATTCGACACGGTGCCATCGAGTGTTAAAACGTGAAAGGCGAAGCTTGAATTTATGGGTATGTCCCTCTTTGGCTAATGTACTTTCAAGATGGAGGGGCAACATGGCGACCTGCATTCGAACCCTCACCTGTATGTATTTTCAATGGCATATTATAAACTTACGAGAATACTTTATTACTAGAAAGAAGTAAATATACATTAATGAGCACATATATTTTTGAAAGAACTAAGTGATTTTAGCTAAGAATAAATTAAAAAAAGTTACACAGTGTGGCTTTAAAGTGAAAACACCCTTAATTATGCAGAACTTTAAGGCTTTATATAATGTAAAAGAAATTAATTATTTAAAACAATTCACCCGCTCACAGTTGTCATGAAGGGCAAAATTAGCCATATAGACCAAGCTCGCTTAAATGGGCGCTTTTACATTTAACTTTGAAACTGAATCTTTTGCCGTATATGGTCAGCTTCTCACACATGATAAATGAAATCTGACTCTTGCTGCTGGTCTGTGCTCCGTTCAGTGTTTAATTGTAGCGTCTGTTCTCTAACTGAACAAAATTATTTGTATTACTATAAAACAATCAAAACGATATTGATACATGTGACTGTTTATGATTTCATACAGCTATATCTATAACAAAAAAAACATTTACAAAGTCTGAACATCATATCCAGGAGATAAGTCAGTAAATTCGAGTAAAATCACAGGCTTTGCTTATCCCGTGCGAATGTGCCACGCAAAACTCAGATGTGGGGGAGTAATTTCTAAATCACAGAGGTCCCTAGATAATACTAATCCCATGCGAATAGGGCTTTTGACAATGTCGATGTCAATTTGTTTTAATGTCCATGTGGTTCGCCACCTGAAAAATGTTGATCTAAATCCTCCGTGTTGTCCAATTAAATGGTTAAATGCATTCAGTTTTCTTTCTCTGTCTCTTTTTCTTCCATTCCTTCCTTCCTTCCTTCCCCCAGATCTCTGTGACTAATGTTCTTTACCACACAACAGTAATCTCCATTGTCGGTGTAATGGTCTCTTGTTGTATATAAGTGATAGTGGGCGTGCATCGGTGTGCCAGACAGGGACGGGCTGTAATTAAAAATAAGGGGCATGTGTGGCACCACAGGCCATTCTGGCCGTGGCTGTCTGGGCCGGCACTCACTGCGACTCGATGACAGGGTCATGTCATTTGTGCCTCTCCTGGGAAATAGTGAAGGAGGTTACGATGACGCCATATAGCTCGACCAGGGGCATTTTTGGAGGAGGTTTTGGCTGGGGATTCAAATGTAGGCCAAGTAAAGAGTCATTAAAATTGGAAGCAGTTGTTGGGTTTTGAAATAGCAAGGTGCATATATGGTCTAATGTTTTCCTCTTGAGGAAAAACATTGTATTGTTTTTATGGAACAGTTGAGTGCTGCCCTTTTGTGCTATTTAAAGCTCGCGACAAAGAGGGGCTCATCTATTTGAGTGTATGCGGTATGTAAACACGGCCGCTTTAGCTCACTTGTCTTTACACCGTGTATATTGGTAAGGTATGCTGACCGTTTTACCATTCAGAAGTCCTATTCCGTAACTCGTGCCCTGTCTCTTTGCTCTCTGCACATTTGTCTCTTTCTTTCCTTGTTTTTTTCTTTTTCTTTTTTCAAATGGCTCATGTCCAGGGGCACTGAAAATCCTGTCTCCTTGGAAACAGCGAGACGTTGTGGCAGCTGAAGTCAACTTTACATCTCCCATCTACCCCAAGAGGTGTAAACAGTCAGCGACTTCCTTTCACAGATGCACACACACACAAGGAAACAGCCTCACTAGGTTTAAAGAATTGATGGGTTGGTTTCATGCTAGAGTCTTGGTCTCATTATCCAGCCAGGTGCAAATACTGACTTGTTTACCAGAAAAGTACAGTCAGTTAAAGGGATAGTTCAACCAATTTTTTATTATTATTTTGTCCATGTAGTTCAAATGTTGGATGTTTTCCATGGTGCTATTGTCGTGAATTACCATTCATAGTGACCAGTTAACAAGCTCCTTAAAAACACACAAAATAGTCCTCTGAAGCCTTTTGATAACTGTGTGTAATGAGGTAATTCGGTAACAGTATTGACAAAATATTTGAATGTGTACAAACTTTTTTTTTTCTGCAAAAAGCTATTATATGCCTTGGAATAAAGAATTTGAACAGTGTTTGAGTCATATGAACGACTTACTTTAATGCTGTTACAAAATGTCTCCTTTTTTGTATCCCATGGCAGAAAGATAGTTGAAAAATACACTGTCAGAAATGTTTCTTACCTTTAAGGGTACAACAGCTTGTTGGATGGTTCCCACCAAAAAAAAAAAAAAAAAAAAAAAGTCATCAGTTACTCACCCTGGTGTCGTTCCAAACCCGCGAGACTTTCGTTCCTCTTCAGAACAGATCTTTTTGATTCAATCTGAGAGATTTCTGTCCTTCCATTGACAGCTACACAACTAACAGTTTGATGCTTGAAAAAGTTCATAAAGCAATCGTAAAACTAATTCATATGAATTGAGGGGTCTAGTCCAAATTTTCTGAAGAGACACGATGCTTTATATCATGAAAAGATTCATTTTAGGCTTTTATTCACAGAAATAACAATCGTGTTTGGTATATTTTACAGTATTTTTGTGTAATTTTTTCACAGTGTAAGTTTGAAACCACATAAATGTGAGTTAATAAATGAGTTTTGTTTTTAATAGAAGATACAGCACTTTCTTTGTAAATGTCAAGTTTTAAGGTTTTGCTTTATATGGGCAGAGTGAATTACATCATTCACTTCGTGTCATTGTCTGCCTCTTGATCCTCAGCCAAATTATGAGTGCATTTTTGGGACATGGTCGCAGTGAATTGCTCGTAAACTATAAATGCTATGGAAGAATGTAGTTAAAGATCTGTGA